>NC_044329.1:112625523-112962357 GCF_007399415.2 Gopherus evgoodei
CAAGGGCATAGATTGCATGAAATGGTTTGTTACTTGTTCCTGAATGTCAGCAAGGGAGCCTGACAGAGAGAGGCACAGACAGACAGAGACTTTTTTACATCACTATTCTGGCACCTCTACACACGGCACATCTTACAAATGATTGTATCAATACACTCCGGGACTTCTGAATCAACCTATCACAGAGTGTCCCGTGCAGACGCTGCGGGCCAGGGCTTTTGATCTTCCTCATTCCACATCAAAACATGTTGCACAGGGTGGGGGGGTCAGCAGGGCTGCCTCCATGGTTTTTGCCGCCCCAAGCAAAAGGGGTTGTTATAAAAGTGGATGGGTAAGGTTCTGTGGCCTGCCTTGTGCAGGAGGTCAGACTAGATGATCAGATTGGTCCCTTCTGACCTATGAGTCTATGAGAGGGGAAAAAAAAAAAAAAAGAAAAGAAAGGCCACGATCGTGATTGGTGGCAGCTCCACCACGCCGCTTTCTTCTTCTGCGGCAGGTCCTTCCCTCTGAGAGGGTCTGAGGGACCTGCTGCCGAAGAGCCCAACATGCCACCCCTTCCCCTTGGCTGCCCCAAGCACCTGCTTGCTGAGCTGGTGCCTGTAGCCGCCCTTGGGAGTCAGGAGGACTGGGTGAGCCAGGTCATCTGCAGCAAATGCAACCTCCAACCTACGCTGAGGAGAAACCTGCATAGTGGGTCCCAGGTCAGACGGAGCTAAGCTAAACCCAGGCTCACTTGATGGAATCCACAGGTACAGCCAGTGCTCGTAAGGCCGTGGGGACAGGTGTGGGGCTATGAGACATTGCACTGGTGCTGAAAGCTCAAAGTGGTACAGCCAGTGTTTTGTGAGGTTTTTTACTTCGTATATTTGGATAGAACAGGAGGAGAAAAAAAGTCAAGTTTCCCAAAATGGGAAACGAACTGGGAGATGCCCACATAGACTCATAGACTCAAGGACTGGAAGGGACCTCGAGAGATCATCGAGTCCAGTCCCCTGCCCTCATGGCAGGACCAAATACTGTCTAGACCATCCCTAATAGACATTTATCTAACCTACTCTTAAATATCTCCAGAGATGGAGATTCCACAACTTCCCTAGGCAATCTATTCCAGGGTTTAACTACCCTGACAGTTAGGAACTTTTTCCTAATGTCCAACCTAAATCTCCCTTGCTGCAGTTTAAGCCCATTACTTCTTGTTCTATCATTGGAGGCTAAGGTGAACAAGTTTTCTCCCTCCTCCTGATGACACCCTTTTAGATACCTGAAAACTGCTATCATGTCCCCTCTCAGTCTTCTCTTTTCCAAACTAAACAAACCCAATTCCTTCAGCCTTCCTTCATAGGTCATGTTCTCAAGACCTTTAATCATTCTTGTTGCTCTTCTCTGGACCCTCTCCAATTTCTCCACATCTTTCTTGAAATGCGGTGCCCAGGACTGGACACAATACTCCAGTTGAGGCCTAACCAGCGCAGAGTAAAGCGGAAGAATGACTTCTCGTGTCTTGTTTACAACACACCTGTTAATGCATCCCAGAATCATGTTTGCTTTTTTTGCAACAGTATCACACTGTTGACTCATATTAAGCTTGTGGTCTACTATGACCCCTAGATCTCTTTCTGCCATACTCCTTCCTAGACAGTCTCTTCCCATTCTGTATGTGTGAAACTGATTGTTCCTTCCTAGGTGGAGCACTTTGCATTTATCTTTATTGAACTTCATCCTGTTTACCTCAGACCATTTCTCCAATTTGTCCAGATCATTTTGAATTTTGACCCTGTCCTCCAAAGCAGTTGCAATCCCTCCCAGTTTGGTATCGTCCGCAAACTTAATAAGCGTACTTTCTATGCCAACATCTAAAGCGTTGATGAAGATATTGAACAGAACCGGTCCCAAAACAGACCCCTGCGGAACCCCACTTGTTATACCTGTCCAGCAGGATTGGGAGCCATTAACAACTACTCTCTGAGTACGGTTATCCAGCCAGTTATGCACCCACCTTATAGTAGTCCCATCTAAATTGTACTTTCCTAGTTTATCTATAAGAATATCATGCGAGACCGTATCAAATGCCTTACTAAAGTCTAGGTATATCACATCCACCGCTTCTCCCTTATCCACAAGGCTCGTTATCCTATCAAAGAACACTATCAGATTAGTTTGACATGATTTGTTCTTTACAAATCCATGCTGGCTATTCCCTATCACCTTACCACCTTCCAAGTGTTTGCAGATGATTTCTTTGATTACCTGCTCCATTATCTTTCCTGGCACAGAAGTTAAACTAACTGGTCTGTAGTTTCCTGGGTTGTTTTTATTTCCCTTTTTATAGATGGGCACTATATTTGCCCCCTTCCAGTCTTCTGGAATCTCCCCCATCTCCCATGATTTCCCAAAGATAATAGCTAGAGGCTCAGATACCTCTTATATTAACTCCTTGGGTATTCTAGGATGCATTTCATCAGGCCCTGGTGACTTGCAGGCATCTAATTTTTCTAAGTGATTTTTTACTTGCTCTTTTTTATTTTCTCTTCTAAACCTACCCTCTTCCCGTAAGCATTCACTATATTGGACATTCCTTCAGACTTCTCAGTGAAGACCGAAACAAAGAAGTCATTAAGCATCTCTGCCATTTCCAAGTCTCCCGTTACTGTTTCCCCCTCCTCATTGAGCAGTGGGCCTACCCTGTCCTTAGTCTTCCTCTTGCTTCTAATGTATTGATAAAAAGTCTTCTTGTTTCCCTTTATTCCCATAGCTAGTTTGAGTTCCTTCTGTGCCTTTACTTTTCTAATCTTGCCTCTGCATTCCTGTGTTATTTGCCTATATTCATCCTTCGTGATCTGACCTAGTTTCCATTTTTTATATGACGCCTTTTTATTTTGTAAGTCACGCAAGATCTCAAGGGTAAGCCAAGGTGGTCTTTTGCCACATTTTCTATCTTTCCTAACCATCGGAATAACTTGCTTTTGGGCCCTTAATAGTGTCCCTTTGAAAAACTGCCAACTTTCCTCAGTTGTTTTTCCCCTCAGTCTTAATTCCCATGGGACCTTACCTATCAGCTCTCTGAGCTTACCAAAATCCGCTTTCCTGAAATCCATTGTCTCTATTCTGCTGTACTCCCTTCTACCCTTCCTTAGAATTGCAAATTCTATGATTTCATGATCACTTTCACCCAAGCTTTCTTCTATTTTCAAATTCTCAACAAGTTCCTCCCTATTTGTTAAAATCAAGTCTAGAACAGCTTCCCCCCTAGTAGCTTTTTCAACTTTCTGAAATAAAAAGTTGTCTGCTATGCAGTCCAGGAACTTATTGGATAGTCTGTGCCCCACGGTGTTATTTTCCCAACATATATCTGGATAGTTGAAGTCCCCCATCACCACCAAATCTTGGGCTTTGGAAGATTTTGTTAGTTGTTTGAAAAAAGCCTCATCCACCTCTTCCACCTGATTAGGTGGCCTGTAGTAGACTCCCAGCATGACATCACCCGTGTTTTTTACCCCTTTTAGCCTAACCCAGAGACACTCCACACTTCCATCTCCTATGTCCATCTCCACCTCAGTCCAAGTGTGTACATTTTTAATATATAAGGCAACACCTCCTCCCTTTTTCCCCTGTCTATCCTGGCCCTCTCTTCTCCTGGAAGACTTAAGTGTTTATGCTGCCAGCTTCCAACAAGGGACGATGTTATTCCTATCTCTGTTTAACATTTCCTGCTGCTTATTAACTAGCCAGCAGAGCTGCTAGACCAGAACCACTGCCCATCTCTCTGTCTATATGTGCAAGAAATGTCGAATGGGCATTGCAATGCATTCCACATTCTTTCCCACATTGTAATCACTGGGCTGTTCTAGACGTCACTACCATTGTCCAAATACAAAAGGCACAATGTCTTCTTTATTACACCAGGTCCAGCTTAGATGAGACTTTCTGGGAAAGAGCTGCCATAACTGCAAGGCTACATTTCAAATGGCTGAAGAAAAACTGCACAGAAAGGGACTCTTCCTTTTCTGGAGCAGATGAACTGCATGTGAATGCAACAGCAGCCACCACCAGCTGACCTGGCCAGCCATTTTGTTTTCATGGACTGTCTCACTAGATCAGGTGTGTGGAGCTGCTCATTACAGGACATCAGTAACAATGAACTGTAACCAAGCGATGACGTGATGTGATTGACCATCGGCTAAGCTGCCACCTGATAGTGACCATACAAGAGGTGAGACAGCACCATCCTTTATTAACACACCAATGATCAGCGGCACAAACCCTGCTCCCAGATTAGACTCCTGAATCTGGATGTGAGCACATTCCTGGATACAGCTAATTAAAAAATGGCCCTGAATTCCTAATAACCAAAGTTAGAATTTTGGGGATTTATGCCAAATTAAAGACAACTAATTTTCCTATCTTGAGTATTACATACTTTAACAGCTCTGTCCTTGAGTCAGCTTCACCCTTCATAAGCACAGCTATTTGGCTCAGTGTCCAACATTTGATGTGCATGAAGAACAGCTAATAAAGTTCTGAAACAAACCTGAGTTACCACATCAAAATGTCTCACGTTTTACAACACTGCAAAAGCAATTGGATTCCAAGTCTATCTCAGATCCTAGATTAGAGGCATTTGCCACAAAGCTTCTGCTCTCTGGTCTTTAGAGGCATTAAACAATTCCATGTTTCCCTTTAAGATGTTCTTTTAATATCCAGCGTGACAATACATACAGATAATCAGAGTGGTTTCCCTCGAGTGAGTTGAGTGAAGCACATTGGCTTTATTTGATATTACAAGAGACTATTTAACCTGCTCCCAAGTTACTTCACCAAAGTAATTAAGAGCCAGGGACTAGGGGAGGCTCTCCAGAGCTGTAACTATCAGCATGGGAGAGAACTTTCTACTGCGCAGTACCGTTGTAGCTGTGTTGGACCCTGGATATCAGAGAGAAAAGAAGTTGGGCATCACTCACCTTGTCTCTCTAACTCTCTACTAAGCAGATACTGATTCCAGTCTGTCTGTTTCTGTAGGCGGCGCTATGGAGGGGGCGGCCTGTAACTGTCTAGCTCTGGAAGATTAGACCATGGTGGTTACATTTTTATATTCTCATCCCAGGAAATGTGTGTTGCTGTTCGAGGTCCAATAGGGCTGCCCGGGGATGGGGCGGGGCAAGTGGGGCAATTTGCCCCAGGCCCCATAAGCCCTGACCCACCAGCAGTTCAGGTCTTCAGCAGCATTTCGGTGGCGGGGGGGCCCTTCAGTCGCTCCGGGTCTTCTGCGACTGGGGCCCTTCAGAGCTGCCGAAGATGCAGAGCGACTGCAGGGCCCCCTGCTGCCAAAGACCTGGACCGCCGCCAGGTGAGTACAAGTGCCACAGCTCCTCCGCTTTGCCCCAGGCCCCTGAACACTCTGGGTGGCCTTGGGGCCCAACACAACCAAATGAGACACACACACTCTGGTTCTGACACAAGAAAGCACAACCCACCCCAGCTTTCCAGGTGTTCTCCCATGAACTGAGTGTGACAGCAGCCCCCCTCCTGAGCGCTCTCAGCACACGCTGCGGGATCACCCGACTAACCAGCACTCCCCTCTGCTGCAGTGCCGAACACGCTGGTCGTGAGTTTCAAAGCTGACTAGGAGATTCAGTGCACTCCCATTAAAATCAACAGGAGATGTGTAGCTAAGTCTCCTAGCCAGCTCTGAGAATCTCAGCCACTCACTTCACTTCATTGATACAAATGCCAGAGAGGAAAAAACCTGCCTAACGAGAGTCTTCGCTATTTAGAGTGACCACAGCAGCCTTGAGCAGAGGTCATCGCCTAGGACAACGTACATTATATTAATCAAATAGGTGCCTCCCACTAAAGAGAAGGCCTTACAACAGCTGAATCAGTGATCCGCCTGAGGGGACCAAGCACAGGTCCAGACGAGTTCTGTAATCAATGGATCTCTGATAGCCTCAGCACAGACACAGCCCTGATGGTCTCCAGGCAATGGCCAGACCCCATTGTGACCTGTTGTCTCTCACCTAAGAAGTGGGGGGGCACTCTTGTGAATTTCTTTAGACAGGGAGATGACTCTGGAAAGATCTTTGTTACTAATAAACCCATCCGTTAAGTCCTATTTCTAAGGATTACCAGCAATGCACAAAGGGCCTTGAGCTGACAAAAGGTTAAGTGCTCTGTCATCCTACCACACCCCTGGGCTGGCACGGCCATACCCCACATCACCTCATTGCATCCGATTCAGAGCACTCACGGATCTTTTCAGTACACGCCCAATGAACCATTCCCCCTGGATTGAAGGGAAGGGGTGGGGACTAGCTTCATAATGCCTGGAAAGTTTCCCCACAACAGGGGGAAGGTGGAGAGTTGGAAATTGCTTAATTTGATCCTATCTCAAATGAAATCATGTATCTCTGACACAGGACTGGGGAATCGGGCTCTCTGGGGCTCTGTGTTTTCCCTTTGCCTTCCTCTCTTCTCCTCTTTCTCCCACACTCTTGCCATTTTCAGCTGTGCTGCCTTCTCCTCCTACTGTCCTATCTCCCAAACCCAGGAGTAACTGCCTGGAGCTTGGTGCACCCCCAGGATGGAGAGCACTGGGAAAAGATAAATGCAGGGGCTGCATCTGGGAAAGGGAAAGCTTCCAGGAAAGACTTGAGAAGGAGACAGGGTGGTCTTGTGGGAAGGACACTGGCCTGAGACTCGGGAGCCAGGGTCCTTAACTCAACTCTGCCACTAATGTGCTGTGTGACTCTGAGTGTGTCACTTCATCTTCGAGGTCTGTTTCACCTCCTACTTTTAAAGGAGGAAGGACAGTCTAGTGGCTAAGCTACAGGAGTGGGGCTCTGGATTCCTCGGTTCAATGCCTGGCTCCGCCACTCACTTTCTGGGTGACCTTGGTCTAGTTGTTTACTCCACCCTGTGCCTCAGCTCCCCACCTGTACAACGGAGATAGTTCTTCTCCACCTGGCAGGGGTGCTTTGAGGCACTCAGATGCCACAGGGATGGATGGCTGTGAGGCTGGACTGCAGCTTTGGGGTTAGATCCTGTCACACTTACTCTGGGAACAAAGCAAAAGACTGATTCACTAGCAAATGGAGAAAAGCAACATCTTAAATTTACATTGAGAAGAGAAATTAAATTAGCAAGTACATTTTCATCATGATGTGACCTTTAGAAATGATTGAGAGAGGAAAACATTAGCCATCGTTATTTCCTTCTGCACAGATCACTCCCGAAGGCGGCTCGGTGTTCAAAATATTATTGCTAAATTTATTCCCTGTTTTCAGGGTGAATTTAAGAATTTAAGATGACGTTGCTATTTCCTCATTTCTTCAGAGACAGCCTTTGCTTCTCTCTTTATGTGCTGGGAAATTGGGACAAATATTGTGGTTGGACTTAAAAGGACTGGACAATTTTATGACATTTAATAACATTTGCAGCTATAAAAGCTGAGAACAATAAGGGTAATGACATCTCATGCTGCAGGGCACAAGGAATTCTCTTTCTCCTGTCCCAAATACAGAACTTCTGCAACTGGCCAATGATATAGGAATAAGGAGGTTTATCCTCCTCTTAGCCATCATCATGTGTTGGCCACTTCTGGAGGCCAGAAACCTAGCTAGAAAGACCAATGACTGGATAGATCTCAACAAATGAAAGAGCCCTTATCCCTCTCTATGCTGCTCCATTTCTGACTCCGTCAGTTCATTAGCAACAACAGAGTTTGGTGCACACATCTTCCCACTAAAACAGGCCTTTGCTTTCTCCCCAGCGTGGCCAGGCTCATGGCAAAGATGTCAATTGTTTTGAGTAATGCAGGGGTTTTCAAATGGGGGGTCAGGACCCCTTGGGGGTCGTGAGGTTATTGCATGGGGGGGTGCGAGCTGCCAGCCTCCTCCCCCAAACCTTGCTTCCCCTCCAGCCTTTATAATGGTGTTAAATATATTAAAAAGTGTTTTTAATTTATAAGGGGGGTGACAGTCGGAAGCTTGCTGTGTGAAAGGGGTCACCAGTACAATAGTTTGAGAACCATCGGACTAATGTTATGGTTTCAAGGGGCATTGTCTTCTCCTTTGCTTGTATAAGACAAGCCGGGAATTATAGACCAGTAACTTCAGTATCTGCAAAGATACTGGAACAAATTATTAAACAATCAGTTTGTCAGCACCTTCTAAGGAACAGCCAGCATAGATTTGTCAAGAACAAATCCTGCCAAACCAACCTAATATATCCTTCTCTGACAGTGTTAATAGCTTAGCAGATGGGAGGAAGCTGTAGATGTGACACACTTTGGTTTTATTAAGGCTTTTGACACACTCTCACATGACATTCTCATAAGCAAACTAGGGAAATGTGGTCTACATGAAATCACTATAAGGTGAGTGCAAAAGACCACAGTCAGAGTAGTTATCAGTGGTTCGCAGTCCAACCGGGGGGACATCTCTAATGGTGTCCTGCAGAGGTCTGCCCTGGGGCCGGTACTATCCAGTATTTTCCAGCTCCTCACCAGCACCGACTGCTCTGCAAATCTTAACCCCATCCACATTTCTTTCCACCACTTTCACTCCTCCATCCACTCCCTATTTTGAACTCTCCCATGCTTGGAACAGCTTTCCCATTACCACGCACCAACAGCTGCCCTCTCTCCAGACCCACTTGTTTTGTGAAGTTTTTCTGCTACAAAGTACACCCAGCACCCTACCCTGCATTGCCTCTCCCAGACCTTTACTTCAAGCACATTCTACCCACTTGTACCATGCTCTATGCATCTTTGTTCCTTGACTATATAAATAGCAGCAGCAGCATAGGATGTAAAATAATATCCTGCATCAACAATCTGTTTCTGTAAATCAATAACCCTGCAATTAGCTGCCTATTTGAATCCCATTAAAATACAGATCCTAGCCAACAACTTGGAACTGCATGTATACATTGTCGCTCACTCCCCTGGCAAGGAAGGCAAAGCTAACACAGGGTGTGCACAGAGGAAGAGGCATTGGGCAGGGCCACTTCAAGGAGATCTGGGGCTTCCTAGTCTGGTCACAGAGCCATTCAATTGGGCCCACTGGCTGCAAAGGCTAGGGGTGTGTCTACACTGGAATTAAAAGCCTGTGTCTGGCCTGTCCCAGCTGATTCAGGCTCATGGGGCTGGAGCTAAGGGGCTGTTTAACTATAGTACAGACACCTGGGCTCAGGCTGTAGCCTGGGCTCTAGGACCTTGCAAGGGGGGAGGGTCCCAGAGCTCAGGCTGTAACCCAAGCCCAAACATCTACCCCACCAAACAGCTTCCCAGCCCAAGCCTGCACAGGTTTTTAATTGCAACATAGATATATCCTAAGAGTCCCTGTGCAATCTTCTTTCCCAACCTGCCCCAATCTCAGGCCATGCCAACTTTGGGTAGGGATGGAGATGGAAGACAGTTTTATGAAGGGCAAGGGGAGAATCAGCAGAACTGGTGTGAGAGTGTAGGTGGAGGGAGCTTGGGATGCAGCAGTTAGAGATTTTCTGTCAAGAAAGAGAAGGACTGGCTCATGTCTCATGACTAATCTTAAGCTTGTTGTAAGTGGAATGACACTACAGAGGTATAATATTGACAGGGGTGCATTGCTTATTAGTTTTGAACACGCAAGGGGGAAAGTAGATAAACATAAGTGGGTTATGAGGCTTGCTAAGATTAAGGCCTGTTGTATTAGTGTGAGGCCTTGTGGGAGTAGTTATGGTAAAGGCTGGGTTTTAGCTGAAATGTTACAGGCCTAAGAAAATAAGCTCAGGTCATAAATTCTGTACACACAAGTCTGAGAGATCAACGAATAACCATGAAGGGTACAGTACAGACAGAGTTTAGCAAGAAATGAAGGGCAGGGTGGGGGGTTAGCAATCTGGTTACTAGGTAGTAATTAGGCAGTTGGACCGCATTTACGTATAGGAATTATTCATAAATGTGATGTACTTTATTAATATTAGTAATTAAAGGTGTAGTTGTGGAGACCTGGAAGGCCACACATGGATAGTAGGTAGGTATTAATCTCATTATAGTCACAGACCTTAGTAATGAAGTTACATAAACCTGGGGTATAATGGACCCAACTGACTTTCTCATTTTCTGGGTTCTCTCAGGGTCTTGAACCTGCCTTAACTAGATCCATGGCCTTCTGAGGGACTGCATTAACTTTGTATTCCTCTATTTCTTCCTCGTGTGCGTAAGTATGCTCTGATACCCTTTGGCTTGGAGGTATTCGTTCACTATATAATCTGGGAGAGTTCAATTATATGGATAAATATCCTTGTTTAGTATTTAAATAAAGCATGCATTCAAGGTGCAACTCATTATGACAAACTGCCTCAATCCCTTAAAGAAAGGAAAATTTGTCAAAGAAACTTCTGTGTAGCCTTCTTTGGGAAAGAGCCTTTGCTGAACAAAACAACAACACAAGTGTCTGAGTGTCTGATTATTAATAAACATCATAAGTGTGGAAATGTAGAGTCTTGTCTGACCAGGCTACAAGGCCAAAGGATCACATCTTGATTCTCCAAGGGACTCCAGTTATTGTCCCTGGGGAGCTCTCAGTAGCATGAAGCTACTGGTACTCTGCGGCACATGGTGCAGGCATGGCAAACACCATGGTATTGTGAGCAGGTCGTGATAAGGTGGGGCCCCTGTGGCCACAGGTTTGCAGCATCCTCAGAACTGGCCTGGGTAGCTGGCTACCCCCATGCTGATCTCCCAAAGGGTTTCATTCCAAAACAAAATCAATTCACAGAGGAAGCTGATAATGCCTGGGCAAAAGGGCAGTTTTCCCCCATGCACATGGCAGCGCCAGTGCAGGAGAGGCAGAAAATATCCGAGTAAAGCCAATAAGCCTCAGCACAGAGTCCTGGGAGAGCTCTGATACTTTGTCTCACTCAGGTTGGTATTAAAAATAGACTAGGCAAGCTGGCAGATCATGAGAACTGTCTGTTAAGCTGTCCCGCTAAGCATGCCCCTGTTGCCCCCCCTTCTCCCCCCACCCCGGCATCATGTGAACATGTCGGAACCTCTCTCTGCAAGGAACTAGCTGTCATCCTCGCCTGCTGTCAGTTTGTGAAGAGCCTTTAATAAACTTTCCCACTTGTGAGCCCCATGCAACACAAGGCATTGCTGCAAACTCATAATTAAATTCACTACTCCATACAATTTTAAGCCATTCTTCAAATAATTACAGTAATTTGATAAGCAGAAATCACATAAACCTGCTGCAGCAGCTTTATCTCTCCCATTTGCTGTCTAAAGGAAAACATGAGAGTAATTAGTCAGATAACAACAGTCCAGGTTATGCAAGCAAAACAAAATTAAAATGATCCTTACTCCAAAAAATAAAATAAAATGGAATAACTGACACCTCAGGCAGCAGTAGAGAGGGAGCAAGGGAGGCAGCAGCAGCTGGATGGAGAGAATGGACGGTGAAGCCCCTTGCTGAGTGGCCTTTGCTCGCGCAATCAGGAGGAGGCAGGCACGCTAGACCAACCAACCTGCAGCTACCTCTCTCAGGAAACTCACGTCAGGTAACCTTGGTAACTCGGAGGCCCAGGAAGGTAGGAGAAGAACACTTCCTGAAATATTCACAGGACCATGACAGAACAGTCATTAGTGCTCTAATGCCAAAAAGAATCAGCTGCCCCAAGTGCTGCTCTGCATTTCCCCACTCCTCGGCTCCCCGTGCTTATGAGGTCCTGACCTTTCCTGCTAGGAAGCGGTGAAAGTCAGCAAAACTGCAGCTCACCGTGCAATGAGGAATGGTGATGAAATAGCAATGAAAAATTCACACCTGCAGGCTTCTCTAGTGGGCTTGAACAGATGGGGTCAGAGCTCAGGGAATACAGAGCACACATACAGCCCTTTCTACAAGCTCTAGATCAATGGTTCTCAAATGTTTGTATGGGTGACCCCTTTCACACAGCAAGCGCCCCCCCAAACACTTTTTTATATTTAACACTATTATAAATGCTGGAGGCAAAGGGGGTTTTGGGGGTGGAAGCTGACAGCTTGCGACTCCCATGTAATAAGCATATGACCCCCTGTCTGAAGTTATTCTGGTTCCCCACCTCCTTGGATTGTCTGGTTCCAGACTTTGAGCAAACACAAACCAATAGTAAACGGTACACTGGAAGCAGTCAGAGCGCTTTCCAGCAGTCAGTCTCAAAGCACTTGCCACTGTATCGTTAGCCCCCTTTCACTGATGTGGAAAAGGAGGGAAGAAGAGGTGAAACCCAAGGTCCAGGTCACTGAGTGACTTGCTGTCAGTGTGGAGAAGAACCCACGTCTCCTGTCTCCCAGCAGCCTGCTCACTCCACTAAACCACAGCTGACCCTTCAATTACACACTTTAAGGCAGAGTTGGTGAGAATGGTCATTCCAATCCTTTGAGTGTATTTTATATCTGCATGTGAAAGTCTTCAATTCCACCCAGCACCAATAAAGAGCTAACAGAACACGGGAGCCTCGGCTGCCTTTTGTCAGAAAACACTTAGTGTGATCAGCTGCAGTAAAAACCTGGCCCAGAAACAAGATGGGTAAAGAGAAGGCCAGACTGGTGGTTTCTGTGGTACCCAGGTTAAGAGTCTCATCAGGTTTCTGCAATCAGATCTGACAGTGCTACATAAGGAACAAAGAAAAGGATCCAGACCCTCCTTTCACAGGAAAGTGAGCAGAGTCATGAGTTTCCTCAAAGCGACTCCATACCTCATTAAAACTCATCTCAACTCCATACAAGATGACTTGCAAGAAACAGAAAGAATGAAACTGCAGACAGCTGTTTTCCTACGTGAAGACCCATCTTCACCCAGCCTGGCCCCAAACACTAGTTTTAGGGAGAGAAATTCCCTTTGCTACAAAGATATTCAAAAAAACTCGAACATTTTATTTCAACTCAGCTGTACCTTCCATGCTTCTCCTCCTCCCCTAGAGTGTGGAGCACTCTGGCCATTGGAAGCAATCATGTCCTAAGCACCACACAAATTCAGTCATCATTAGCTTAAAACATGACACTTTCCAGAGGAGTCACCCTCTGGGCTGCAGCTCTTTAGCTACTCTGGTGTTTTAAGATCCTAAAGGGAAGAAAATTTCACATCCTTAATCCAGAAAGAGAACAGAAGCTGCAGGGTACGCAAGTGCAACATAACATAGAGACAGGAGGGTCAGCAGTACTAGATATGCTAAAAAAGATGGTTTTTCAAGCTTATATTTTACCAGCCATTAAAATCTGAGTTAATTACATGCCCAGGAAAGTGAGAGATTGATCACACTGACTATACCCCATTACATTACACACTGCTACACACAAAAACTCCTGTATCCAGCCAATGGTCTCAGAATCATAGAAATGTTGTGCTGGAAGGGACCCCCAGAGATCATCAAGTCCTGCACTCTATGTTGAGGCAGGACCAAACAAACCTAGACCCTCCATGATGGGTGTTTGTCCAACTTGTTCTTAATCTTTAATAGCAGGGATTCCTCAACCTCCCTTGGAAGCCTATTCCAGACCTGCACTTGTCTTTACTGAATTTCACCTAATTGATTTCAGACCAGTTCTCCAATTTGTCAAGCTTATTTTGAATTCTAATCCTGTCCTCCAAAGTGCTAGCAAACCCTCCCAGCTTGGTCCATCCATACATTTTATTAGAATACTCTCCACTCCATTATCCAAGTCATCAATGGAAATATTGTATAGAATCAGACACAAGACAGACTCCTGTGGGACTCCATTAGAGACGTCCTCCCGGTTTGACAGCAAACAATTGATAACTACTCTGAGTTCAGTCTTTCCACCACTTTTGCATCCACCTTATAGCAATTTAATTTAGACCAATTTCCCTAGCTTGCTTATTAGAACATCATGTGGGACTGTGTCAAAACCCTTACTAAAATTAAGATGTATCACATCTACAGCTTCCCCCTTACATACAAAGCCAGTTACCCTGTCAAAGACGACAATTAGGTTACTTTGGCATGATTTGTTCTTGACAAATCCATGTTGGCTCTTATTTATAACTCTATAATCCTCGAGGATGGTGTTCACAAACTGACCGTTTAATGATTTGTTCCAGTACCTTTCCAGGTGCCTAAGTTAAGCTCTAACTGGTCTATAATTCCCTGGCTCCTCTTTGTTCTTCTACCATTACCTAGAGCTCACCTCTCTTATACCTACAAGTGGTTTCTCACACGGGTCTGCCAACGGCCCTCAATTTCAACCTGCAGCTCCCCTGCTATTCTAGCCTTCCCTTCCCTCTCAGAGCTCTCCAGCTGCTGCTGAAAATTGGGTTTGCTGCAGGTCAGGTTATTTCCACTGTGGATTTCCCCTGTATAGAAATTGCCATTGCTGCAGCTGTTTAATAATATGAACAAATCAGGGAGTAGGACATGACTACCAAACTCATGTCGGCTGCTTCAGCCAGATCTGAGTCCAGATTCCAGTTGGAAGGAGTTAAAGTCTGAACTTGCATGGATCACCCCACCTTTTTGAAAGCAGCATCCCTCAGCCTACTGCACAGAAAATAATCCCTTCAGAAATGGACACGTGCACAAAGAGCTGGTATTGCAGCTGCGGTAGCCGCCAGGCTGGCATGGCAGCTGGACAGCACTGGCCCGCGGCGCTGAGTGTGTGTTACAATTATTGGGGAGCCTGTCAGTTATCGCTGATTTCACTCTGAGAGGCACTCTCTGAATCACTCTTCTCAGGGAGGAGGAGGTGTTTTTAACTCGAATAGCCCTTTGACAGATACTCTGTTTAACCGAGCTGAGCTGCACAACTCCACTGGGGTCTGCCAACGGCCTTTGATTAAAAGTTAGTATCTTCTACAACAGATCCAGCAGGAAATGATGCTGCCGCAAAGCTGGCCGGAGATAAAGAAGACACAGCCCAGTTTAGCCCAAGCTAGCAGACATTAGGGTCTCTTCTACACTAGGATATGCACTGATGTAAAGGAACTGAAAGAGGCTGGAAGGATGCAGTACATCCACACAAGCTGACCTCAGGCCATGGCTGGTAGCTGCAGCTAGCAGAAACATACAAATCTCACAGCCTGAAAAATGGACCCCCAAACACAGAAGAGATAGGACACTGGTAAAGTGAAGCGAAAGGGAAACCAAGAATAACGGCCACATTTGATTGAAATACAGGTAGCAGCCCTCCCAGATGTACCCATTCTAAAGTATGCAGCACTGCTTAAGTTTGGAGGCTTCTAATACCAGCTTCATACTACAGAAACCCAACAGACACTCTGCTCCCTCTCCTAATTATGAAGACTTAGCTCTATGGAATCTCATCTGATTGCAGGCTATGATCTTTGCTAATATAACTGCACAGCTTTTCGGTCTCTAAAACCCTGCATGAGGGGTGAATACATAATGCAGAGGAAGGCATGCTATGCTTCTTTCTATAAAGCTATAATCTTAAGATTTCACAGCTCCATTTATTGCACTATTCAGGAAGTTCATGTACGAGCAGACACACAGTACAATGCGCTTTGCAATTATCAAAAGTCTCTAAAAAGTTTGTAACAGTTGCACTAGATTTTCTATTGTACGCACAACACAGGGTGATTCTTTCTGCAGATTTATATGCTGAAAAACAACATAGTGCTACTGTAGCAGCACTCTGGGCCATCAATCTTTTATACTTTAGAACAGCAATTTCCTGCTAATCTGTGTTTAATTTCACTCAGATATAAGGTCGTTGTCAGTTCTAAATGTCAATTAATTATAGGATAATCCTTTTGGGGCAATGTTTATCTTGATGCTTCCAGTGGTACAAAAGACAAGAGGAAATATTTCAAAGTCCAGTTATGTGTATATCCAGACTAAGGCATCTTGCAGTGACTGCACAGTTACGATTGTAATTGGATTCCCAGTTTTCAAGTGCAGGAAGTCTCATGTACAGACTGCTGCCAATGGAGGAATTTTGAGGGAAGTCTTCAGTTCACTGAACAAGGTGTTTGAGACACAGTATGGGAGGGCTTGAAAAACAAATCCCCTCCTCTCCCTTTGTGAAAACTCTTGAAATGTTTTTGGAATGTCATATCTCAAAGTGCCCGAAGCAGACACTTCTCCACTTGGTTTATTAACCTGCCTTGGAATGCCTCTGGAAGGTTGGCTGGTTATGTCTGCGGATACTCATCACACCTTTTTGAAGCTGCAAGAATGTGGTGTGGCTAGCTGGGTCCCGCAGGGATCAGCAGTAGGGCTGATGCTATTTAGTATTTTTATCCATGATCTGGAAGTAAATATAAACTGGCTGCTGATCAGATCTGTGGATGGCACAAAGACTGGTGGAGTGAGAAATAACAATGAGGACGGGCTGGGAAGTCAGACAGGGCTATCTGGATCACTTGATGAGCTCAGCCCATTCAAACAGAATGCATTTTAATACAGCCAAATGTAATGTCATACAGCTTGAAACAAGGAGTGTAGGCCACACTTACAGAACGGGGGACTGTATCCTGAGCAGTGACTCTGAACAGGAGTTAGTGTCCTGGGTACATCAACACAGCAAAACCAATACCCCACTGCAGTGAGCCTGGGTCTACAGACTTGGGCTTGTGACACTTGTGCCACAGGTGCTAAAAACAGGGTGTAGACATTTGGGCTCGGGCTCTGAAACCCACCTCCTTCCCAAGCTTCAGAGCCCAAGCTCCAGCCTGAGCCCAAATGTCTATACAGCTATTTTTAGCACCATGGCATGAGCCCAAGTCTGTTGACCCAGGATCTGAGACTTTGTGCAGTAAGGACTTTTTTGCTATGTAGACATACCCCTAGCGGACAAGCAACTCCATGTGAGCTCCCAGTGGAATGCGAGTTGGAAAAGAAAGATGATTCTACTTCTGTGTAAGCCATTGGTAAGATCCATACTGGAATAACGTGTCCAGTTCTGGTGTCCTCATTTTTAAAAAGTACAGCAGAACGTCAAAATTACAAACTCCAAAGTTATGAACTGACCAGTCAAAGAGACATCTCACTTGGAACAGGAAGTACGCAGTCAGGCAGCAGCAGAGACAAAGCAAATACAGTACAGTAGTGTCAAATGTACACTACTAAAAAAATAAGGCAAAGTTTAAAAAAAACGATTTGACAAGGTAAGGAAACAGTTCCTGTGCTTGTTTCATTTAAATTAAGATGGTTAAAAGCAGCATTTTTCTTCGGCAAAGTAAAGTTTCAATGCTGTATTAAGCCAATGTTCAGCTGTAAACTATTGAAAGAACAATCAATGTTTTGTTCAGAGTTACGAACAACCTCCATTTCCGAGGTGTCTGTAACTCTGAGGTTCTACTGTATGTTGAAAAGCTGGAAAGGTTGACACAAAAATTATGTGAGAGCTGGAGGAAAATGCCACAGAGAGAGAGAGAGACTTAGGGCATGTCTTCACTAGCAACATTCGCGGCAGCACTTTAATGCGGCTTGTGTAGTTGCAGCAGCAGCACTGGGAGATTTCTCCTGGCGCTATAAAATCCCCACCCCCACGAGAGGAGTAGCTACCAGCACTGGGAGTGTGGCTCATCACTGCCACGTTACAGCGGTGCAACTTGCAGCGCTCAGGGGGTGTTTTTTCACAACTGTAAAGTGGCAGTGTAGCCAAGGCCACTTTTCCTTGAATGGTCTCTTGCGACATGTGTTAACTCCTTTTCTCTTCCACCCTGTATCTAGCAATGACACTTTCCCAGACCCAAAGAAGAGCTTCTCTCTTTCACCAGCAGAAGCTGATCCAATAAAAGATATGACCTCACCCCCTTGTCTATCCAGTTTATCAGAAAGAAGACTGAGAGATGACTTGATTAGGATGTATACATATCTTTTACATCAGTTCTGGGGCTGACGGGAATGGGATGACTGCACCAGCTGGGCACATCTTAAAAACAGATCTCTGGAATGGAAGAGTCCAACTAGGAACCAGAATGAAGTGATACACAAGCTATATGAACTCAATGATTATATGCACATGAGTTACTGGCAAGCAGTGATGTAAGGAATTTGGGAAGAGGTTTCAATACAAAAGCTTGATAAAAACAATCATGGCTATTAAGTGGGAAGACAGGAAAGAGAAACAAGGAGACATAGGCATTAAGTAAAAGGCATCTCCACCAGCACACACAATCATGTCATCAGTATGGAAAGGCAGCAGCTCACAACAAGGCAAAACAGCTAGAGGGAATTTGGTCTGCTTCATCAAACGGGCCCTCTGGGAAAGGACGGCAGGAGATGGAAGTGAAGAATAGGCTGGAAGATGAAGTTAGACAAATTCAGACTGGGAATAAGGTGTACATTTACAGCTGTGAGAGTAATTAACCTCTGGGACAATTTACCAGGGGCCTTGGTGGATTCTCCATCACTAGCAGATTTTCCACTCAAGATTGGATGTTTCTCTAACAGATCTGCTCTAGGAATTATTTTGGGGCAGTTCTCTGGCCTCTGTTGTACAGGGGGTCAGACTAGATGATCACAATGGTCCCTTCTGGCCTTGGAATCCAGGAATCAGAATATCAGGGTTGGAAGGGACCTCAGGAGGTATCTAGTCCAACCCACAATCTATGGATGTGCCCCGTGCCTCACCAGAAGAAACGCTGATGCTGATGACAGGAGGATGAATATTTGTGCTTCCCATCTCTGAGTGCTCCATTTACTCTGAACTAATCATCCTCTGCTTCATTGTGGCCAATATGGCTCCTGCCTAGAGCAGAGCTTGCCCAATACAGAAGTTTGTTCTGAGTCTTGGTGCCAGTGACTGTGAAGTGCTGCTATCATGAACTTTTGGCCATATCTTCTTTCTGCAAGAACAGTTTTCCAGCTGCAACTAGCACAGATACTTAGATACCTTATTGTGCCAAGGCACCTCAAAGTACTCTAGAAAGCCTAGCACATCAGCATCAGGTGACACGAGAATGGCCTTGGTGACGCAGACATCGCTAGCTCAGAACAAGACTCCTGAAGGCTTTACAGGTGCAGATGAAAAGGAGGCCCTTTCATTAAGGGAATTTGACTGGCAGTAGCAGCCAATATAACTGAGTTACATGCTCACACCATCTGTTAGCTGCTGCCTCTTCTACGAAGTTTGTTCTTGGCTAATGGTTAACTGGCTAGTCTGGAGGACAGCTGCTCACCTTTAATTTATGCCAGATGTGCTGCCAGTTCTGTACTAGATTTTCTTCTCGTCCTAACCGACAATTGTAGAAATCTGACAGCAGTTTCTGTCAGCTAGTGTGTTCAGCCATATCCTTTCCTGCTTCTGGGCTTGCCAATTTCTCTCTGAGAACCTCAGAAACATTTCTATTTTGGAAGTCTGATGACATGAGAGCCAACAACTATGTACAATGCCCATCCTTATTCTGGTTTCTTGTGAGATTTCCATTTTCAGTTCTACACACTGGTGGTTATCGTTAATGTTCTGCCACCAACAGATGACACTGTCCCAGAGTCAATGTCCAAAATTCACCCCTTCCCTTCTTGTCTGACTTGTGAAGTCAGAAACAATAACACAACATAAACCTCAGCGTGAGCATCTTCTGAGTTGGGCTGTTCCTACAGCTTCCTCACAGGACTTCACTGCACTAGCTCTGTAGTTCCCTTTGGCCAAAGAGAGGCTACCACCACTTTTATGTCCTGGTGCTAGTGGGCTCACCGGCCATCTTGATTCACCAGTAATTACCCTGAACCTCAAAGCATCTGGAGCCTTCATGTGATCCATCAGAACAGTGCTGCTTTTCCCTGTGCGGGGGCTCAGTCTGCCACCCTGTTCACAGAAGCAAAACAGGAATTTATGACCCAGATAATTCATTTTTGGAAACTGTCTACAAAGGTTGAGATGATGATTTGCTACTAATGTATGTAAATGACTCCTGTTTGCGCTGCATTCACCAATCCGGCATTACTTGCCTACCGGATGCAGACTGACATTCAGTAGTGTGCAGGAGTTTCACTTGTCCACATTTCAGAATAAACAAGCTGCAAACAAAGCAGCCATAAGGGGGGACTAAGGGGCTTAATTATGGCAATCTGCTGTTCAGAGCGTATTGTGATAGTAGCTGGCAGAGGGGTTCCAGGCAGCTGTTATCTCTCCAATAATCCGCATCCACATGGAGAATGGCTGACCCATCATCTCTTTAACCCCCACCCCAGTTCTCTAGCACCAGAGGTGGTTTTTGGAGTATCCTCTCCTATGGTACATATATAGTACTCAGAGACTTACCTCACATATATGCGAAGCTAGTTTGAAGAATAGGATGGAGAGCAGCGTGTGTAGGAAAAATTAATTATTAATCTGGGAGTCTATTTTAGTCTTTTAAAGAAAATGTTTAATGAGGCTATTTTTATGAAATGTAACAATATAATTCTTACTACAGCCATTTTCAGACGTATATTCTCAGTGTTGGCAAGGTTTCAGAAGAGGTAACCATAGCCTGAGGTGCCACTTTTTGTCCTTGAGGTAAGATATGGATTGTTCTCACTTTGCATTTTAACAGCCTAAAGTAAAATTTGCATAGGCAGCCTGAGAAGAGATCACTGTTTATCATTAGTGCTCATTAGATCGCTATTGCTCCTGCACACAGACAGAATCAATCTTGGGACAGAGCTGAGGTGAATCCGGTGAGAGAAAAGCCTGCCTGTCTCCATGTAGGTAATGCTGTGTGTCTTGGGAAAGTAACAAAGTGCCCCAGAGAGAGGGAGGAGATGGCCCCAGAGAAATGAAAGGCAGTCCTGACAGTAACAGGAGAAAGGGAGAGTCACACTGCTATTGAGAACATGGGGTTTGCTGTTCAGAGGGCAGTTTCATGCACACACTGTTTGTTTGGAATGTCTCTTCATTCTCACCAATTTACATGACCAGAAACCAACTGCATTGTGCACAGAGGATATTAGATTATTATTAACATTGTTCTGAGTGCTGTACAAAAACACAGAGACAGGCTCCCAGCCCTGAGGAGTATCCCAAGTAAAACATGCTGATGACACAGCATGCTGGCCGACCCGGAGAATGGTGCGAACTCAGAGGGGCTTTAACCGACACTCGGTGGTACTTGTGGGCCTCAGAGAGAACTTAGTGAAGAACGGCTGGATGCCTGGGGCACTGTGATAGGGAGGGAGCTCCATGCACAGGGACAGTGTGCACGCAGACCAAGGGAGAAGAAAATACAGGGACTGGTGAGGCTGGCATCACTGGCCAAGCTAAAGGAAGACATAAAAAACAAGAGTGGAGATCGTGGTGAAGAAAAGTTGTGCAACAGCCTTGAAGGCAAGGAGGAGAGCCTTGATGTGGAGGTGGAAGGTGAGAGGGAACCAGCAGAGGTGGTCCGACAGCAGGTGAGGAAGATACTACTCCAAGGATACCTTGATTATAACGATAATCTTGCTGTGACTCATGGAGACCCCCCTCACTCACATCTAACATTTTAGGGAAACACTGATTGCAGAAAGACTGATTTAAAAAAAAATTCTATTGCAACAAATCCATGGACATCAAAGAACTCCCCAGCAATCACCATGCCAAGCACAGTGCTTGAGACACCGCTTGTGCTTGTGACATTGGGAAAGAAGGAAGGAAGAATGTGAGAACTAATCCAGTAATTAGGATTATCATGATAATTCCAGCTAGAAATTAGTAAAAAAAAAAAAGTTAATTATCACTTCTTCCTCTCCCCCCTGCCCCATGTCTCACCCAGCTGTTCACAAGCAGATAACCATAGAAACAAGCGTGAGCAGAGCTTGGGTGGTTTGTATTCATGCAGTATAAAAAGAATGCATTTGCATTCTTTGCCACAAGACTCAATTTACCTTGATAGATGACTGAACTTCAATACGTTCTTTAATATTTTGGTCATTAACCATGATACCATAACTATATCACCGGAGTGCTATTGTATTTCACACAGTGGCTCTTAGTAGCTACATTCTGTAATACGTTTGAATGTCTAATTGAACCCATTTAAGTATTGATGACCAACATATTTTAAACAGGATTCATTGAAACAAATATTAAAGAAACAAGGTTTACACACACAGCACTGTGCTATTCACTAGGGCTGGGAAGTCCCAAAAATCAGTCATGTGGCATAGCAGGTTCCTGAAAATCTCCTTTTCTAGATCTGTCTGTAATTCCCAATGTGACGCAGCAGGGAGCGGGGCGGACTGACCTGGGAATGTTGTCTAATTTACTGGGACTGTCTGCATAAGGCATGGGAGAGCAGGGGATGACTTTATCTGAGGGTCGATACTTGAGCTGGGAAACTGGACAAAGGCTGGGGAAGGAGCTGGGGGAGGCTAAGTGAGACAGCTGGAGGGGGTTTCAGTTTTGAGTGGGCTGGGGAACAGGAGGGAGCCCCAAGTTTGGGGTTTAATCTCCCTGCCCCCCAGAATGACCTGGTTGTGGGGTCCTGTTTGTGCCTACAAGCTCTGGTTTGGACTGTGTTCCTGTTATCTTTAATAAACCTTCTGGTCTAGTGGCTGGCTGAGAGTCACAGTGAATCACAGGAAGTGGGGGTGTAGGGCCCTGACTCCCCCTCATTCCGTGATACCCTCTTTCCTCCCCAACAATCTTTAGACATTGTTTACAACTCCAACCACTGATCAGGACTTCAAAATATCAGGGGGTAACTTCACTTTTACTGCTAGCAACAATCTCAATTAGTTCACTAGCAACACTTCTCCTCATACTGTTATGTTCCTAGAGTCAAGACAAACTTCCATACCACAGATATAATGGTAAAGTTCAAGTGCCATGGAGACTTACAGTGCTATAAAATGAAACAATATATTTTAAAACAACATTGTTACTATGTTGCGGCTCAAAAAAATGGGAAATCAGGAAATAATAGTCATACCAGCTGCTTAAAAAGCCCAAAGGAAGAGTCTGAAAAAACTTTAGTTACAACAGCAGCCTTAACTCTGCACTCTTCTCCGCGCTCATCTTCCACTTAATGGGGGACGAACGCTGCGATTTACTTGCCAGACGAGAACTCTAAAGTTGTCCCTTGTTTCATACATGAATTACAATAACACGGTCCCTGCTATGGGGAGTGTCCATGAGAAGCGCAGTTGGGAAAGTAACTGAAATACTCCCCTGATGGATTTTATTTTCTAAATGGACAACCTATGCTAAACGCTCAATTACTGAGTGACAATCTACACTCCCTGATATATTTGCTTTCTATAACCAACTCTCTGTATAACTTCTCATGAGTGATGTACCTGAGTATTCGGATTTTAATATCTAAACTGGGGTGGGCAAACTTTTTGGCCGAGGGCCACATCTTTTGTGTATGGAAATTGTATGGCGGGCCATGGATGTTCACAGAATTGGGGTTGAGGTATAGGAGGAGGTGAGGGGCAATGGGGTGGGGCTGGGGATGAGGGGTTTGGGGTGCAGGAGGGTGCTCCGGGCTGGGACCAAGGGCTTTGGAAGGCAGGAGAGGGATTAGGACTGAGGTGGGTGGCTGGGGCGCTGCTACATGCTGTCCCATCCGCAGGTGCCGCCCCGGCAGCTCCCATTGGCTACAGTTCCTGGCCAATGGGAGCTGCGGGGCAGCACTTGTGGTGAGGGAAGTGTGCAGAGTGGAGCCCCCTGGCTGCCCCTACATGTAGTTAGCTGGGGGTGGGTGGGTGAGTGGGGGAACAGACTGCTGCTCTCGGGAGCCATGCGGTGCGGCCTCCAACCCTGCTCCCCGGCGGGAGCTCGAGGGCTGGATTAAAATGGCTGACAGGCTGGATGCAGCCCATGGGCCATAGTTTGCCCACTCCTGATCTAAACTGCATTCTTAAATGTATTCACCTTAATTTGGGTTACTGTTGATTATGCACTATATGTATCTTATGACTTTTAAAATAAACTTAGTATTTGTGGATAATCTTAGCACTATCCCCAGATGTACAGACACTATTTTCTTAATCTGTGTATTATACATTTTTTAACATTAGCTATAATAAAAATTTTATTTTTTTTATTTATACTGCAGCAGCACTCAGATTTCAATCAAAATCAGGGCCCATCATACACAACAGAATAAGAGAAAGTCCCTGGTCTAAAGAGCTCACAGTTGCCCTATATAGAACCTGAACCAACCGTCCTCTGTAGCGGCACCTGAGCATGGTAAGAATATGAAACAGCCCGTAAGAGGCTGATAACGTTTTAATACTGTGTTTAGAGGTGAGGCAATTAATGAAACTGTGATAGCAGTGAATTTACTAAACCAAGGGGACAGTGGGAATCTGCACTCTGCTCCTGTCGTACCGACTGCCTGTCGAGTGGCTGGCAAGAATTAAAATTGTGCTGTCAACAGTGTATGTTTCGCATGATTACACACTTTTAAAGTTGATCAGTAAGAAAATAAATTCAGATGTGTATGTCAGTGCTGAATAGGAAAGATTCTATAACAAATCTCAGACACCTCAGAAGAGCTTCTCAGATGCTAATAACAAGAAAATGTCTTGGTGAAGCCACTTGTATGATTCACTTTTCCATCAATGTTGGATTGTAAATGGCAAGCTGGAATCACAGAGCTGTTCTGTCTAGGAGGGGTAGTACTGTAGAAAAGACGGTTACTCACCTTTGTAACTGTTGTTCTTCGAGATGTGTTGCTCACATCCATTCCAGTTAGGTGTGCGCGCCGCGCGTGCACGTTCGTCGGAAACTTTTTACCCTAGCAACTCCAGTGGGCCGGCAGGTCGCCCCCTGGAGTGGCGCCGCCATGGCGCCCAATATATATCCCTGCCGGCCCGCCCGCTCCTCAGTTCCTTCTTGCCGGCTACTCCGACAGTGGGGAAGGAGGGCGGGTGTGGAATGGATGTGAGCAACACATCTCGAAGAACAACAGTTACAAAGGTGAGTAACCGTCTTTTCTTCTTCGAGTGATTGCTCACATCCATTCCAGTTAGGTGACTTCCAAGCCATACCTAGGCGGTGGGGTCGGAGTCAGAAGTCGCGGCATGGAGCACTGCAGTTCCGAAGGCCGCATCCTCTCTCGACTGCTGTACCAGGGCGTAGTGGGAAGCAAAGGTGTGGACCGATGACCAGGTCGCTGCCCGACAGATTTCCTGGATGGGCACACGGGCAAGGAAAGCCAGCGACGACGCCTGCGCCCTGGTAGAATGCGCAGTCACACGGCCCGTAGGGACATGGGCCAAGTCATAACAGGTCCTGATACAGGACGTAACCCACGAGGATAACCTCTGGGAGGAGATAGGAAGCCCTTTCATACGGTCCGCTACCGCCACGAAAAGCTGGGGGGATTTGCGGAAGGGTTTGGTCCTCTCTATGTAGAACGCGAGAGCTCTACGGACATCTAGCGAGTGGAGCTGCTGCTCCCTGCCTGAGGAGTGAGGTTTTGGGAAAAAAAAAAACCGGGAGGAAAATCTCTTGGTTGACGTGGAAGGCTGAGACCACCTTGGGTAGAAAGGCAGGGTGTGGTCTAAGCTGTACCTTGTCTTTGTGGAAGACCGTATATGGGGGGTCTACCACAAGGGCTCGGAGTTCCGACACCCGTCTAGCTGAGGTGATAGCTACTAGAAAGGCAGCCTTCCAAGAGAGGTAAAGCAGGGAGCAAGTAGCTAACGGCTCAAAGGGGGGCCCCATGAGCCGGGACAACACCAGGTTAAGATCCCAGGTTGGAGCAGGGGGACGGACGTTAGGGAATAACCGTTCCAGCCCTTTAAGAAATCTCGACACCGTTGGGTGAGAAAAAACGGAGCGACCGTCCGCACCCGGGTGAAAGGTGGAGATAGCTGCCAGATGGACTCGCAACGACGATAAGGCCAGACCATGTTCTTTGAGGGACCAAACATAGTCTAAGATTTCGGATACCGAAACTTCCATAGGGCGGAGATTTCTCTCTACGCACCAACAGGAGAAGCGTTTCCATTTTGCCGAATATGTGGCTCTTGTGGACGGTTTCCTGCTGCTCAAGAGCACCTCTCTCACAGGCGTGGAGCAGCGCAGCTCGGAACCAGTTAGCCACGCAGGAGCCACGCCGCCAGGTGCAGCGACTGCAGGTCTGGGTGACAGAGGGACCCGTGGTCCTGGGTAATCAGGTCCGGATGAAGGGGCAGGGGAACTGGGTCGGCTATGGCCAAGTCTAGCAGCATGGTGTACCAGTGCTGTCTGGGCCATGCCGGGGCCACCATGATCACACGAGCCCTGTCTCTGCGCACCTTCAGGAGGACCTTGTGAACCAGAGGGAACGGAGGAAACGCATAGTACAGGTGGGTCAACCACTGGATGAGGAAGGCATCCGCTATCGACCCCGGCTCCCTGCCCTGAAAGGAGCAGAACGCTTGGCACTTCCTGTTCCCCTTGGACGCAAAGAGGTCCACCCGGGGATAACCCCACCTCCGGAAAATGGAGAGAGCGACGTCCGGGCGAAGGGACCACTCGTGTGACAGGAAGGATCTGCTCAATCGATCCGCCAGCGTGTTCCGTACTCCGGGAAGGAAGGAAGCCCTGAGGTGAATGGAGTGGGCTACGCAAAAGTCCCAGAGTCGTATCGCCTCGAGGCACAGGGAGGAGGACCTGGTGCCGCCCTGCTTGTTGATATAGTACATGGTCGTCGTGTTGTCCGTGAACACGGCTACACAACGACCCTGAAGCTGATGACAAAACGTTTGGCAAGCAAGGCGGACCGCTCTCAACTCCCTCATGTTGATGTGTAGCCCCATCTCCTCCTGGGACCATAGGCCCTGCGTCCGCAGGGTCCCTAGGTGGGCCCCCCAGCCTAGATCTGAGGCATCCGTTGTCAGGGATACCGAGGGCTGAGACGGGTGAAAGGGAAGACCCGCACACAATACGGACTGGTCCAACCACCAGCCGAGGGAATCTAAGACCTTCTGGGGGACTGTGATTAACATGTCTAACGGTTGCCTTGGCCTGTAATGACTGATAAGCCACAGCTGGAGAGGCCTCATGCGGAGCCGAGCGTAGTCGGTCACAAAAGTGCACGCCGCCATGTGGCCTAACAGGGTTAGACATGTCCTCACTGACGTCAACGGGGCTGACCGCAAGCGTTGAACGATCGCCGCCATGGTCTGGAACCGCTGCTGAGGCAGCGAGGCCCTGCCCACAGTGGCGTCCAGGACGGCCCCGATAAATTCCACCTTCTGAGTGGGCCTCAGGGTGGACTTGTCCGTGTTTATCAAGAGGCCCAGACTCGCAAACATGCCGGTGATCACGCGGACATGGCTGTTCACCTGCTGTTCCGACGTGCCCTGAATCAACCAATCGTCCAGATAAGGGAACACGTGGACACGGTTGCGCCGAAGATGCGCCACGACAACTGCCATGCATTTTGTAAACACCCTCGGGGCCGTGGACAGGCCAAACGGGAGGACCGCAAATTGATAATGACGAGCCCCCACAACGAAGCGGAGGAAGCGTCTGTGGCGTGGCCAAATGGCAACGTGGAAATACGCGTCCTGCATGTCGAGGGCGGCGTACCAGTCTCCCGGATCCAGGGATGGAATAATGGTCCCCAGGGATACCATGCGGAACTTCAACTTCACGAGGTATTTGTTGAGCTCTCGCAGGTCGAGGATAGGCCTGAGGCCCCCCTTGGCCTTGGGGATCAGAAAATAGCGGGAATAAAACCCCTTGCCTTTCTCGTTTTCGGGAACCGCCTCTATAGCTCCTTTGCTGAGGAGCGTCTGCACCTCCTGTCGAAGGAATTGCTCGTGAGAGGGGTCCCTGAAGAGGGACGAGGAAGGAGGGCGGGAAGGAGGAAACGAAACAAACTGCAGGCGGTACCCCGTCTGCACCACGCTTAAGACCCAGCGGTCCGATGTTATTTGGGACCACGCCGGGAGGAAAAACGAAAGGCGGTTGGAAAACGGGGGGGAAGGATCCATAGGGGAAACTGATACTGCGCCCTCGAGCGCACCTTCAAAATGAAGGCTTAGGACCAGGCGGGGGTTTTGAGGAGCCTTGGTTCTGCCCCCCTTGGTTCCCCGACTGCCTGCGCCTCCCGTTCCTGCCGCGGCGCCTGTAAGGGTCCTGCCGCTGGCGGAACTGGGAAAACGGCCGACGGTGCTGCTGTTGTTGCGGCCTAAAGGGTCTACGCTGTGTCACGGGGGTGTGCATCCCGAGGGACCGCGCAATGACCCGGTTGTCCTTTAAGCTCTTAAGTCTGGGGTCTGTCTTATCGGAAAACAGGCCCTGGCCTTCGAAGGGAAGGTCCTGTATCGTGTGCTGGAGCTCTGGCGGAAGGCCGGAAACCTGCAGCCAGGAGATGCGATGCATCGTAACTCCTGAGGCGAGGGTACGGGCAGCCGAGTCCGCAGCGTCCAAGGAGGCTTGTAAGGCCGTGCGCGCGACCCTCTTGCCTTCGTCCAGGATAGCCGTAAACTCTTGGCGAGCATCCTGTGGCAGCAGCTCCTTAAATTTGTCCACTGCCACCCAGGAGTTAAAGGCGTACCTGCTCAGCAGGGCCTGCTGGTTAGAGACCCTGAGCTGCAGCGCCCCAGCCGAATACACCTTACGGCCAAGGAGGTCCATCCGCCTGGCTTCTCTGGATTTGGGGGCTGGAGCCTCCTGGCCGTGACGCTCCCTATCGTTCACCGATTGCACTACCAGTGAACCGGGAGTCGGGTGAACATGTAAATATTCGTACCCCTTAGAAGGGGCCATGTACTTCCTCTCGACTCCTTTCGCTGTCGGAGGGATGGAGGCCGGGGATTGCCAGATAGTATTGGCATTGGCCTGAATGGTCCGTATGAACGGCAGGGCGACCCTGGTGGGAGCATCGGAAGAGAGGATGGTGACAATTGGGTCCTCTATCTCCGAGACCTCCTCTGCCTGCAGACTCAGGTTTTGAGCCAATCGCCTGAGGAGGTCCTGGTGCGCCCTGAGATCCAGCGGGGGGGGACTGTTGGAGGAGGTACCCGCCACCGCCTCATCCGGGGAGGAGGAGGATGAGACCCCAGGCACAATAGTGTCCAACTGAGGGTCTTCCTCAGCCCTCGCCTCTGTCTCCGGAGCCGCAGCGGAGTCCTGCTGTTTGGACCCTTCGTCCCCTTCCGGGGAGGGAGGGGGGCGAGACAAAGAGGCTTCAGGGGCCCTACGCTCCGCAGTCGCCGGCCTAGCAGGGAGCTGCTGGGGGCCCTGGGCCTGATGGTACGCCCAGGGTGTCCAGAATCCCCACTGTTGTGGGCCTTGGTCCTGCAGCGGCGGATCAGCAAACAGCGCCGCCTGCCGGTCGGTGCCCAGCGCATAGCCGCTGTCCGTCTGGGAGGAGACGGACGGCTGCCTCGAGGGCCACGGCGGGGCCGACCCTGGCTGGTACGGGTCTGCGCGGGCCGGCACGGAGGATCGTCTCGGTGCCGGGGACCGGTGCCGGGAGTCATATCGGTGCCGGGATCGGGACCGGGACCGGGATCTGTCACGGTGCCGGGCGCCGCTTCGGGACCGGGATCTGTCACGGTGCCGGGCGCCGCTTCGGTACCGGGCGCCGCTTCGGTGCCGGGACCTGCTACCAGCTCGGTGCCGGGAGATCGACCGGGACCGGGACCTGCCACCAGCTCGGTGCCGGGAGATCGACCGGGACCGGGACCTGCCACCAGCTCGGTGCCGGGAGGTCGAGCGAGACCGGGACCGGGACCGGGACCTGCCACCAGCTCGGTGCCGGGAGGTCGACCGGTGCGGCGAGTAGCGTCGGGACCTGCTCCTGGAGTCGCGGTGCCGGTGTCGACTGGAGCCTGACCGCGACCGTCTCGATGCCGACCGGTGCCGCGAGTGCGACCGGTACCGCTGAGGGGAGCGGTGCCGGGACTGCGAGCGGCGTCGGGATCTGGAGCGCCCAAGACGTCGGGGCCTGGATGGCGAACGACTGTCTGTGGGCGGTGCCGACATCATGGGCTTGCCTCTGGACGCGACCCGCACCGGAGGTACCGGGGGTGGCAGTCGAGTAGGCTCCGTCAGGGCAATAAGGTCCCGAGCCGAGGCGAAGGTCTCCGGTGTGGATGGGACCACTATCTCAACCCCAGATCTCATGGGGGAGCTCGGCGGCACCGGACTCAACGGACCCGCCGGGCCCGGAGTCAACGGTGCTGACGGTGCCGGCGGCGCCGCGGCCGATGTCGAGGCCGGGCGCTCAAGCCGGGTCTGCCTGGCCGGAGTATTAGACTTCGACGGCCTAGGCTCTGATTCCGGTGCCGGAGAAGGTCGGTGCCGGGGAGTCTTCTCGGTGCCGGAGCGATCCGGTGCCGGTGCCGAAACCACGGTCTGCGAAGTGGACGGGTCAAGTGCCGCCTCCATTAGGAGAGTTCGGAGCCTCTGATCCCTCTCCTTTTTTGTCCTCGGCTTAAAAGCCTTACAGATGCGGCACTTGTCAGATCTGTGCGATTCCCCGAGGCACTTCAGGCACGCTTCGTGGGGATCGCTGGTAGGCATGGGCTTCTTGCAGGCCGCACACTGCTTGAAGCCTGGCGAAACAGGCATGAGCCTGGCGCCCGGTGCCGGGAAGGGCTAAGCCCCCGGCAAGGAACTACTTAACAGCTATTTACTAAACTATCTACTTAACAATACTAATTAACAACTATAGAACTAGAGATAAGCGATAAACAAGCGATAGAAACTAGGAGAGCTAGGGACGTGGAGGACAGCTATGCCGCGCTCCACAGTTCCAACGACCGACACGGCGGTAAGAAGGAACTGAGGAGCGGGCGGGCCGGCAGGGATATATATTGGGCGCCATGGCGGCGCCACTCCAGGGGGCGACCTGCCGGCCCACTGGAGTTGCTAGGGTAAAAAGTTTCCGACGAACGTGCACGCGCGGCGCGCACACCTAACTGGAATGGATGTGAGCAATCACTCGAAGAAGAAGGGGTGTTTTCCTCATCCCCCAGCAGTACAATAGAAGAGACTTCATGGTCTTTGGCTTTAATACCTCTAGTGCGTATGGATCTGCAACCTTCCTTTGCAACAGGTCTCATCACCAGACTGTTTGCACAGGGCTTCTGCTAATGTAATACATAACCTGCATTTTCCCCTTTGCTATTTATGCCCATTCTTGCCCTTCTGCCTTCACAGCCTGCAGAGAATAGTTGTTCCCTGTCCCCATTTCTGAAATAGCAAGCGGTTCACCTGCCTCCCCCAACTCATCTTTTCTCCCTACTGAAGGCCTAGCTCTCCTTTTATCCAAAGGTCCCAGCAAGTGCTCCCCACTCCCCGCAATTTATTATTTGTCTTTGATACCCAGAGGAGAATGAGCAGATGCAAAGAAATTATTTCATCTGCATCTTTTTGTTCTCACATCTCTGCATAGTAACAAAATATTCAATCAAGTCATTTAACATTTCTCAGTGATCTACAAATAATTCTTTGTGTTTTTAAAAAGTGACTATCGACAGAAAAAGGACCATAAAAAAATGGTGTACTTTTACTTAGCAGATCTGCTCCCTGTGTGTAGTCAGCCACATCTGCACACTTTATTAACAAAAATACAGCTAAACAAGTCTTTCTTCTGTTACTTTGCAAATCAATGTAGTTCTGGGAGAGAGAGCTGGAGCATATTCTGGGTCATGCATCGTTCAGAATTTTGCATATAATTATATTAATTACTGTTCAGCTGACTTAACATCCCCACAGGTCTCTGCTCACTCCTCCATAGAGTATAGGATTCAAATCTATGGGAGAAATGATGGCAGACACACCCTTGTAAACAAAACCTCTCCTTTTAGCATTGAAAGACATTCTTCTTTACCGTCTGCAGGCAATGAGCCCAGGGCCAGCAAGGAACACACAACTTCCCCATAAGCTGAGCATTATAAAAAACAAGATATAAAAAAAGCATTGCCAACTCTGATGAAATACCACATCTGAACAAGTTAAAGGCTTTACCTAACGTCCATCAAGAGCCTGTTAGTGGATTTAGGAGATCAAATCCTGGATCCAGTGCACTCTTCTCCGAGAATGGTTGACATGAGTTTCTCTAAAGATAGCTCCTACTAAACGTGCACATTTTGAGGGTGCTATAAGGGGTAAACACAGAGCCCCGACATGATTTACTGTAGAAGGCACCAGAAGTTCATACAAAGTATGTTCTTCTGGTGTTGCTTGTTTAGTGTACTAGGAATCTACCAAGTATTGAAATTAAACGTATAGAGACTTATAGCTCTGAAAGAGAGCCAACCGGCTATACTGGATTAGACCAATGATTCATCTAGCCCAGAATCATGTCTTCCTACAATGGCTGGTGCCAGATTCTTCAGAGGGATGGAACAGAACAGGGCAATTATTGAGTGATCCATTCCCTGCAATCTATGACAACTTCATGATCTTTTCAGCTAATTTAGACCTCATCATTTTGTTTGTACAGCTGGGATTATGCTTTCCATTGTGCATTACTTTGTATTTATCTACATTGAATTTCATCTGCCATTTTGAGCCCCGTCACCCAGTTTTGTGAGATCCCTTTGTAGCTCTTCGCAGTCTGCTCTGGACTTAAATATCTTGAGTAATTTAGTATCACCTGCAAACTTTACTATGTCTCAGTTCACCCCTTTTCCAGACCATTTATGGATACATTTGTATCAGGACCAACGAAGTTCAATCTTTGGCGGACCCTTCTATCTATCACTCTCCGGGGTAAAAACTAACCATTTACTCCTACACTTTGTTTCCTATCTTTCAACCAGCCTAACACAACTAAGATTTTGTCTATCTGTCTCCCTTTTTAAACACCCAAGAAAGAAGTGCTCCTCCTATAACCGTTTCACCTTTGGTCATCCAGATCAGTTGGTGGCTCTCTGCTAGTTGTGTACCTGTCAATTTAGATTGTACAATGTATTTGTGTGAGATAGGGCCCATGCTTCTGCTGTCTGAACACTAGCCCCCTGTAAGATGTGTCTCCTAACACTTCCATTTATTACCCCACAACCTCTCTCGAGCTCTAAGATACAGTCAACCCTCTAGGTACTTTCCATTCTGTGCTGTTTAATGCTCTCTTAAGCAGCCCTGGGAGCCTGCCTACCACCGGCATATTAGTATTTCAGTATTGACAATATGCAGCATTGACCAGGGTCACACATACAAACAGTGGTAGAGATTGGTCTCACCCTGTTTTACAGTAGTCCCCAAACTTTTTACCTCACACCCCACCTTATCCTTCTCTACCCCACCAAGCCAGGGCCGGGAGTGGGGGGAAACGGACAGGAGTAAAGGGGCTGAGGCTGGGGCCACAGCTGGGGGCAAGAGTGGAGTGGAGGCCAGCAGCTGGGGTCCTGGGGCCAGGAGCGGAGCTGGGCGACACTGGCCAGGGCCCCATCTATGCCTCCCCGAATGTTTCTCCGCATCCCCCTAGGGAGGTGTGCCCCAGTTTGAGGACCTCTGCCAAAGTAGCTTAAGCTAACTCTACAGACAGACCAGATCAGATGCAAAGAGCGGCTCAGGATTGCTCCTGGCACCCTGCAAGATTTCCTGCTTCTAATGACTGAGGTGTGACAGCATGTCCTACTTGAGGAGACACACAGTGACACGCCTGGAAGAAACAACAAGTTGTCAGGAGACATCGCAATGACTAGAGGGAATTCATCCCAACACAGAACCACAGTTTAGCTACCAGGTCTGAAGCAATATTCTGCTTTCAACCATGTGAGCTCAGACCTCTGTACTGGTTTTACTGGAAAATACTGGGAGAAAACCTTTCCCTGGAAAACACGCTGGGTGAGACAGATTGCAGGGGTATGAACTTCTATGCACGTATGCGGCAAAGAGAGAGGGAGGGAGAAAGTTAGTCTCACACTGAAGCTTTTATCTTTGATTTCTTAAGCTGAAAACCACCACGACCACTTATGCTCTACTTTGGTTACATCAAACTTGGCATCTTAAAAGCTTGTTTTGTTTTTTTAATTCGGGGCTGTTGTGAATGTGTTTTCAGACGAATGTTGCTTTTGCTCCCATCACTGGTTTCTAGCCAGCACTGTAGAGCTTCTGCTGCATTTTCACTGTTTATAGCACTTATTCGACCATTATCAGTGAGTCAGGGAGAGTGATGGCAGTTTTGTAGTTCAAGTACACTGTTCTGTATTTGCAGTAGCTGATTTTTAAACACGTTAAATGTAAATAGCATCACCTATTTGCACAGCTCAGAATGTCATCAGCTAATTCTCGAGCTTTCAAACCAGTTTGTGTGTCAGCTGTTTTGTCATTTTACATATCAATAACGAGATATATTTTTGATCACCATTATGAAGATGATGTCAGAACTTCGTTTGTTCTCATTCCCAGGTGTTCATGTCTTCGCTGTTTCAAATCTCATCAGGGTGGCATGTGTTACACAAGCTGAATCCAAAGGTACGTGTGCTGCATCACAGGGCGAGCTAACTCTGCTGCAATCCCTCATTTTTAAAATGACCAGTGAAGGATTATTAGAGTTCTCAGGGGAAAGTGATTTCCAGGCATGTGCTCATCCCTCCTGTACTTCAACACAAAACATTTCAGAATCTCCACAATATATATGCATGTTTGATCATGGCAATGTGTGTGGAACAGGGATTTAATAGATAGAACACCCAAATTTTCCTTTTAATTCTTTGAAATGAAATTCACCCCTTAAAAAAAAAGATCACCCTACTATTTCAATACAACCCTAACTCCATTACACTAGCATTATTGTGGAAGAAACTATTTCCACAGAAGCATCTGAAGTGATGAGGGGAAATTATTCCCAAAGAAATCTGTTGTTATCCATTATGACACCCAAATAGAAGAGCAAATGCCATTGACATTGCGGAGAAGAAAAGGGAAATTAAAGACTGTTCCATTACTGGGCAGATTCTGACACAGATAGCTCAAGAATGGGATTGGGAGTCAGGCTGCCTCCGTTTCAGAATCCTGCTTGCATTGCTGCCATTTATCACTGTTAAGTTTGTGATGTGTCCCTGCTCTATGTGGCAGGAGGCCTGCGGCCGCTCCCCTGCCCAGCCAGGCTTGTGTGAGTGAGGCCAGTTATTTCTTTCCCCCACGCTTCTGCTGACAGCTAATCGTCTCCTTTCTTTGCTCGCTTTACCCCAGCCCCTTGGCTCTCAGTGATCCTCTAAGGGTATGTCTACACTATGGGATTATTCCGATTTTACATAAACCAGTTTTGTAAAACAGATTGTATAAAGTCGAATGCACGCAGCCACACTAAGCACATTAATTCGGCGGTGTGCATCCATGGTCCGAGACTAGCATCGATTTCTGGAGCGTTGCACTGTGGGTAGCTATCCCATAGCTATCCCATAGTTCCCGCAGTCTCCCCCGCCCCTTAGAATTCTGGGTTGACAGCCCAGAGGCTGATGGGGCAAAAATCATTCTTGCGGGTGATTCTGGGTAAATGTCGTCAGTCATTCCTTCCTCCGGGAAAACAACGGCAGACAAGCATTTTGCGCCCTTTTTCCCTGGATTGCCCTGGCAGACACCATAGCTCGGCAACCATGGAGCCCATTCAGCTTTTTTTTACTGTCACCGTATGTGTACTGGATGCCGCTGACAGAGGCGATACTGCAGCGCTACACAGCAGCATTCATTTGCCTTTGCATGACAGCACAGATGGTTATCAGTCGTTCTGTACCGTCTGCTGCGCCATTGTAAATTGGCAATGAGATGACGGTTATCAGTCATTCTGTACCGTCTGCTGCTGTCATGGGTGCCCCTGGCTGAGGTCGGCCGGGGGAGCAAAGACAAAAATGGGAATGAGTCCCCGAGTCAATCCCTCCTTTATGGTATCTAAAAATAGAGTCAGTCCTGCCTAGAATATGGGGCAAGTGTGCTAGAGAACCAGTGTATCGGAGAGCACAGCTGCTCCGTGTCAGATCCCACAGAAATGATGAGCTGCATGGCATTCTAGGGGGTGTCCCTGCAGCAACCCCACCCGTTGCTTCCCTCCTCCTCCAACCTTCCTGGGCTACTGTGACAGTGTCCCCTGCATTTGTGTGATGAAGTAATAAAGAATGCAGGAATAAGAAACACTGACTTGTTACTGAGATAAAATGAGGGGGAGGCAGCCTCCAGCTGCTATGACAGTCCAGGCAGGACATTAAGTGGTGCGGGGGAGAGGAGCCCAGCATCTCGCTGCTATGATAGTCCAGGCAGTACAGAATCTTTTCTTTACAAAGGAAAGGGAGGGGGCTGATGGAGCTCAGGCCCCAGTTGCTATGATGAAGACAGTTACCAGCCGTTCTGTACCATCTACTGGGAATGACCAGGAGTCATTCCTGTTTTTACCCAGGCGCACTCACGGGCTGATTATGATGACGGATAGCAGTCATATTGTACCGTCTGCCACCGGGGAGGGGCGGGGAGGGGAGCGGATACTGCTCTTCACTGCTCTTCACTGCCGCAGCATCGCGTCTACCAGCAGCATGCAACAGACATAGGTTGACATTGAAGAAAGTCAAGAAACGATTTTTTTCCCTTTTCTTTCACAGGGGAGGAGGGAGTAAATTGACGAGCTATTCCCTGAACCACCCCGGACAATGTGTTTGACCCTACAGGCATTGGGAGCTCAGCCAAGAATGCAAATGCTTTTAGGAGACTGCTGGGGACTGCAGGATAGCTGGAGTCCTCAGTTCCCCCTCCTTCCCTCCATGACCGTCCATTTGATTCTTTGGCTTTCCGTTACGCTTGTCACGCAGCACTGTGCTGTGGACTCTGTATCATAGCCTGGAGATTTTTTTTTCAAACGCTTTGGCATTTTGTCTTCTGTAATGGAGCTCTGATAGAACAGATTTGTCTCCCCATACAGCGATCAGATCCAGTATCTCCCGTACGGTCCATGCTGGAGCTCTTTTTGGATTTGGGACTGCATGGCCACCCGTGCTGATCAGAGCTTCACGCTGGGCAAACAGAAAATGCAGTTCAAAAGTTCAAAGGGCTTTTTCTGTTTACCTGGCCAGTGCATCCGAGTTCGGATTGCTGTCCAGAGCGGTCACAATGGTGCACTGTGGGATACCGCCCGGAGGCCAATACCGTCGATTTGCGGCCACACTAACCCTAATCCGATATGGTAATACCGATTTTAGCACTACTCCTCTCGTCGGGGAGGAGTACAGAAACCGATTTAAAGAGCCCTTTATATCGATATAAAGGGCCTCGTTGTGTGGACGGGTACAGCGTTAAATCGGTTTAACGCTGCTAAAATCGGTTTAAACGCGTAGTGTAGACCAAGCCTTAAAGACGCTCCCCCCGCCCCCGACTGTCATGCATTTTCTAAAGCTGCAGGTCTTTCATACAGACTTCAAAGCCCAATGTCAAGTGCAGTGCCGTGACCCAGGACAGAATTTAATAGAACACAGACTGAACGTGGGGTCAGAAGGAAAAGGCTGTTAGATTTCCCAGAAGGCCTGTTCAGGAATTAGGACCCCTAGGAATGTGGTACTATGAAAAAAGGCTGAGGAATCTCAAGACACAATGATTAGCTCTCACACCACTCTCCTGTCCTGTGGCTGCTGGGAGTGAGGAGTGGGTTAGGATGCTTTGCCAGAACGAGTCCTCACGCACTCAGCGCCTTCTGTCCTCTCCTCCTCACACAAGAAAGCAGCTCAGTAGCAGCTCCTTTACAATGGACGGGGAGAGTGAGGCTTGCTGCCAGCCAAGAATGGGTGCCCACTCCTGGCCACAGCCTCTGCCACATGAGATGTAGGAAATTCCTTGTTCCAGGAAGTGAAGGAGTACGGGTCCGCAGACAAAGTGGACAGGAGAGGAGAGATGGCAGTTGAGTTTCCTGCCTTTGCCCAAGAGTTCTAAGGATGAACAGATGGCCCAAAAGATCAGTTATGCTGGAAAGGAAGAAGATAAGGGGAGGCCAGCACAGCTTCTTAAGAAGTTGAGGGTTAAAATAAAAAATCCAGCCTGGAGATGTAGACAGGGAATGAAACAAAACAAGAAAAGAAAGATCCAGAGCCAGTCAAGGCGCGTAGGAGACATACAGACAGCGGAAAAGCAGGAGTTAATGCTGCCAAACGGGTTAATAGGGAAGAGGAGGAGATTTTAGAGCTTACGCAGGGGAAATAAGGCGGGGGGGGGGATGAGATTGGGGATTCTGAAGAGTCTGAGGCAATGAACAATTTTAAAAGGAAAAATAAGGAAGAAACTGGCGCTGAATAGTTTAATCCCAGGCTGTGAAAGAATTAGCTAACAAATTTACTAAGCCAACAGCAATTATTTTTGAAAGGCCCTGGAGAGGCCTGAGGCATCAGAAGATTGGAAAAGGCAGGCAAACGTTTATGCAAAAAGACAAAAGGAGTGATCCTGGCAATTACTGCATGCTAAACCTAATGCCATCACAGAACAAATGTCAACCCGAAAATCCATACATACCTTCATGCCAGCAGAAACCCTAAAATAAGCAGCTTCACTGGGGATGTGCAAAGAACAAAAGATGTCAAACAAACCTGAGTGTTTCTGATAGAATTAGAAAGCGAATGGGCAGACAGAAGAGTCAATGTGGTATCTTTGGTCTGGAGGAAAGCATGAACTACAGCATTTCGCAGAACTGGAATGGGCTGAGGTTAGAACACTGTCGGGGGACCGAATGTCTGTAGCTAAAGGGAAGGATAAATGACAGCATCACCACTGGGGACTGGCATTAGGACAGGGTTTTTTAACAGTTTAATTAATCTAGAAGAAGGAGGTAAACGTGCATATTAATGCAATCTGCAGGTGATACCAAACTGGGCTACGAATATCAGCAAGGACATAACAGGAAGGGACTGAGACACACTAGAAGTACTGTCCCCAAAGAGACTCCAGCTCAGTAAAAATCAGTTAGGGAATGTAACGATGTGGGACCCAACTGAGAGTGCCAATCCAGGACAAACTGCTTAGAGCAGGACAGTTACAGCCCAAGGCTGGGGGTCCTTTGCACACCCAGGCAAACCAAACCAGCCAGACAGAGACAACTTCAGTCTCACCCCAATGGATAACCACAAGTTACACAAGCAATTCCCTTAGACACTCCAGTTTCCCAGTATCACCACCAGTGCCACTCGTTATGGGGATGAATGGTTATGAAAACCAATATCCCAGTAAAAGAAAAGTGGTTCTATCGATTCCGAAGGACCAAGCTCCAGTCTCAGGTCAATATACAGATCAGATCTTACCCACAAATCACGCTGTTGCCAATCCTTTAGCATCTAAAATCTAAAGATTTATTCATAAAGGGAAAAAGATAGAGATGAGAGCTAGAATTGGTTAAATGGAATCAATTACATACAGTAATGGCAAAGTTCTGAGTTCAGGCTTGTAGCAGTGATGGAGTAAACTGCAGGTTCAAATCAAGTCTCTGGAGTACATCCCCCGCTGGGATGGGTCATCAGTCCTTCGTGTAGAGCTTCAGTTTGTAGCAAAGTCCCTCCAGAGGTAGGAAGCAGGATTGAAGACAAGATGGCGGAGTTGCTGTAGCTTTTTATAGTCTCTTGCCATGAGGTCTCTGCTTTCTTGGTCCCAAAGACAAGCTGTTCATCACATGGCATGGAAAAACTGCGGATAGGTATGTCCCTGCACACCTTGCTGAGTCACAAGGTCAGTCTGCCTTCTCTCAAATGGGTTAATTGTATAGCTGATGGTCCTTAATGGGCCATCAAGCAGGCTAGGCCGAGCTGACACCAACTTGTCTGGGGTGTCACCCAGAAGCCTAGCACAAGTTTGAAATACAGAAAGTATAGAGTGAATATTTATAACTTTAACTACAAAAATGATGCATGCACCCAGACAGCATAATCATAACCAGCAAACCAGAACCCTGTCTTAGACACTTTATTTGACCCCCTTTATACAAGATTTGGTGCCACAATGATCTTTACGGTCCCAGTTCATGTCACTAACGTCACAGGGAGCAGTTACACTAAGGAAGACCTGACAGTCCCAGCTGGAGGCAAATTGGATATGGGTGAAATGGGAGCAAGTCACCAAAGTATGTGATGTGGGGATGTGGAGGCCTCCCACCAAAGATCCTGAAGGTCAACAGTAGCCCCTTTCTATAGATACCAGCGAGACTCACCTATGACCAAGCATTACACGCTCAGCACCTGAAAGGTATCAGTGACTTATCACAGGAATTCAGAGAGGAGAGAGCAAGAGTAATTAAGGGGAAAAAATTTTCAAAGACACAAATGGTATCTAGGTACATAATTCCTGTTGACTTTCAATGGGAATTAGTCACCTTGTGCCTTTGAAAATTTTCCCCATGAATTACAGGGACTGACAAATAAGAAAAGATTACCAGACTCAAAAATGATTATGTTTGGCACACCAATGCCACAATGAGGTATAACATCTTACACTTACTAAGTGACTTTCATCTAAATAGATCCCAAAGTCTTCAGCTGCTCTACACAGAAATCACTTCGCTCACCACTAAAGCACAGCCACATCTGGGTTGAAATGAAGCAGCTGTTGAGGACATGAGCAAAATAGACTACTTAATTCCTCCCTGATTTTAACACCCCCCACCTATAGATATATCAACAATTAATTTCAAAATATTCCAACTACATAAGTCATAATATCCTAGAATGTCTCATTGGTCTGAAATGAGACTGACAGTGGCACATGGCACAGCATTACGGCATCAGTGTGTACCTATGCAGAAGAAAATGAGAGGTGAGATACATTGTACGTCAGGTTTTAAGAACCCTTTATTTTAGTTCATGCAATGTGAGAAGATGAATGTGTCTGTCTGTGCGCTGGACTCAGTAAAATAATCTCATCTAGAAAAAATCCAAAGCAAGTCTTGACTGATGCCATTGAGGATGTGAATACAGTTTCAAAAGTTTACACAGCAGTACCGAAGGGTGAAAAGACAGACGAGATATATTAGACAAGGTGATCTGTGTTTCAGCCAATGTTCCTCTTCTCCCTGTGCCATCTGACCCAGGGGCTGGTTTTGTTCAACATCTTTATTAATGATCTGGATGATGGGATGAATTACATTCTCAGCAAGTTCACAGATGACATGAAACTGGTTGGAGGATAGAGATAGGGTCCAGAATGACCTAGAAAAATTGGAGGACTGGGCCAAAAGAAATCTGATGAGGTTCAACAAGGAGAAGTGCAGAGTCCTACATTTAGGAAGGAAGAATCCCATGCAGTGCTACAGGCTGGGGACCGACTGGCTAAGCAGCAGTTCTGCAGAAAAGGACCTGGGGATTACAGTGGACAAGAAGCTGGATATGAGTCAGCAGTGTGCTCTCGTTTCCAAGAAGGCCACCAGCATATTGGGCTGTATTAGTAGGAGCATTGCCAGCAGATAAAGGAGAATAATCACTTCCCTCAATATGGCACTGGTGAGGCCACACCCTTGAGTACTGTGTCCAGTTTTGGTCCCTCCACGACAGAAGGGATGTGGACATACTGGAGTGAGTCCAACGGAGGGCAATCAGGTTGGTCAGGCATGACGTGCCCTTGGTGAATCCATGTTGAGTGTTCCTGATCACCTTCCTCTCCTCCAAGTGCTTCAAAATGGATTCCTTGAGGACCTGCTCTATGATTTTGCTGGGGACTGAAGTAAGGCTGACTGGTCTGTAGTTCCTCGGATTCTCTTTCTTCCCTTTTTTAAAGATGGGCAGTATATTTGCCTTTTTCCAGGCGTCCAAGATCTCCTCCGATCGCCACAAATTTTCAAAGATCATGGCCAATGGCTCTGCAATCACATCAGACAACTCCCTCAGCAGTCCCTGCCTCTCTGCTGAGGCTGCAACAAATAGGACAACTGTGACAGTGGCTCTTGTGCTGCAAACAGCTGTCTGACAGAAATAATACTGAGGTAATATTCATTTCAAGTAGTTCACTGAATAACTATTGGATGGTAACTTTCAATCACTAGCAACTTTAGACAAACTGGAACCCATGGGCGAGGCAGACAGGCTCTGCCAATCCCACTGCCAATCTTGAGCCACGCCACCCCCTCAGTACACAAGCTTGACAATTGTGTCGTTTTACTAGGACAGGCTCTGTGTACTCAGTTTTCTTCCTTCACATTAACCACTGCTACAGGGGGCTCTTTCCTAGAGAAGCTCTTTAAGTTAGGTCAAAAACTTTGTCTTGTTTTCAAGCACGAGCGGATAGTGAAAGCCTGATGTCTAAGAGCTCTAGCCTTCTGAGGCTTTTCCTGTGGAAAGTATTGTGAATAATTCTGTAGCTTTTTTCCCCATTGCCTGTTACGATGCCTCCTCCCTACAGCACAATTCTGAATTCTCTCAATACTTTTCTTCAGTTCACAGTGAAACAGGCAGACAAACGATGAGTTAGTTGAAGCTGCACACTGATGATTCTTCTTCTGAGTTAACGTTTATGGCCTGACCAGAAGGACTAAACCTCATGAATCGATTCACTTTCCATCATGCCATGGAAGCAGCAAAGAAATAACTCCCAGCACTTTTAAGTGAAAAGGGCCCAAGATGTAGAGAACTCACAAGATTTGGCATGTTTACAATTAACTTAAATTTGAAAATGGCATCAAATTTTTGACCTAATTTGAACAGCTCCCCTAGAAGAGAAAGAATCACAGAAGAACTAGCAGATGCTGCGCCTGTGGATCACCCCTGGTGCCACTGTACTGACGGCACTAATGCTAGAGGCTGGAGTACGGGGAGCATCGAACTCTAAAGCAGGGTTAGAGGACACAATCATCAAAACACCTGAGCCCTGTCTACGCTACAAGTTTCACCGAGCTCCACTGGTGTGGGTATGCAATTAGCAGGAGTACACAGTCTGAATGTGCCTCTCCTTACGAAACGGGATTTGTGTTCAACGAGCACTGTCAGATGTGTTTGGGCAGATGTGAGCCTGCCCCCACATATGCTTTCCAATACCACTACTAGTAGAGTTGTGTCTGGGCTCGCAATGTTTTTCTTTGATTGTGAATTTCATTGATTTTGGACGTGTGTCTTCTAACTCTAAAGGTCTTTCCTAAATGTAGTTTTCAAATGTTTATGTTTCCTCCCCCCCCCTTCACCCTCCACAGTAATTTTTAGTGCTTTGAACATTTCAGGAATTTAACTACATAAATAGCTACTCTAATCTTGTAACAACATACTAAATCACATAATTGCCATTAGGATGGGTAATTACACAGTGCACATATGAAACAGACAGCTTTCCACATCACAGCCATGTCAAAACATTTTATTTACAGAACACCAGAAGCAGTAATTCCACAGACCGTATACAATTTTATTTTAAAACATAAAATTGTTTTTGACATACGGCTGTATAAAAATAGCATCGGAAAAAACCCTTCCTATGTTTGTACTTATTTATTTTGCAAAGAAATAATACAATTCCAGACTCTGGCCTTTGGGAGATGGTTTCAGCACACAGCTAATTTTTACTGCCCTGAAAATGGCTGTGCTGTCTATTGGGCTTCACTGAAATGTTTTCCTGAAGTCGAGCTCACAGACTAAGTCAAAAACTTAGTCACGATTGAGATTTTTGCTTTGTTAATGACCTGTTAATTGCAGAACTACAAGTGTTCTCATTGAGTGAATCATAACTATCTCATAAAGCCATAGCTTATTAATCACAGTTATGAAAATAGCTCTGAATTACACATAAGTTTTATTTTTGTTTTCAGACAGAACCTCAGATGTATAACTTTTAATGTCAGAAAACCTTTCAGTGTGCTGTATGGAGAAATACAGAGAGCCTAGCAGTCAATTACTGAAAAAAGGATAGATACTTCTTTAGAATTTTGGGGGAAATGGATGAAGTTTTTTATTAGCTGTTGGTTACACAGCCAGTTTTAAAAGAAAAGAGACAGTAAGCTGAAGTCAAAGTTTAAGCACCACTGTACAGATTTCCATAAATATCACTTGAGGTTACTCCAAAGCTGAGATATGGACTTAAACTGGGGTTCAGCGCTTGCTGACCCAAATCCTGTAATGACCCAGAACTGCAGACTGATTCGGCACAAGCCTAATTACATGTTTACAGCACAAGCAACATTGCCCAGATAAATTTCTTCAGCATGGCTAACATGAGACTCAGTTAAACAAGGGGTGGAGCTGAATCAATCAAGATACAACAATAACAAACACTGTCAAACCCTAATTATCAAATAAATGTTGAAAATCATTTAAAAAATTTAATTTAGTAGTTTTAGAACAACTGTACTGCCGGTTCCATTAAAAAACCAAGTTTTGCAGAGGTTTTACACGGTTTAATTTGCAGCAGGATTAAACCTGACATAACAGCTGGCATTTGATTCAATACTATTCACTGCTCTATACTAATGCAACTGCAAAGTGTAATATACTTGCAGGATTATACACACCGTGTCACAACAGATGAGCTCATGAACAGCATAGAATGTGCGCGCACACACACACACACACACACACACACACACACACACACACACACACACACACACACACACACACACACACACACACAGTCTTTTGATACCATCATCTCAAAGACAGGCTGCTACACTTGAAATCACCATATTTTAGATGAAGCGAAAACAACGTCCAATCACATTTGCAAGAGCGTGATATAGATTTCAACCATTTTCATCTAGGAAATTCTGGCCCTTCTCAGAAGCAGAATGGCTTTTCAGATTTGAATGGAATCACTACAGAATCGTTCTGCCCCCTTGACACAGCCCTACACTAGCCTGCCCCCACATTACTGGCAGGAAGAGGGCTGGCTGTGTGGAAGATCCCTGTGGGAGCAGCACTGGAACAAGCCAGGAGACAGGCTGCGATTTCAGGTTCTCCCTAACCCCACCTCCATGAGCAACTTCCCTTTTCTTATCATCATCATCTGTTCTGTGGTCCCACAAGAGGATTCAGGCCACACTGTGCTGAGCACTGGGCAACGAAAGGTAAGAATGGGATCCCTACAAGCGAAGCAGAGAGGGTAGCTATTATCAAGCTGCCTGCAGCGTCAAATGGAGCCTGCACCAGCCACCGTATTGAAGCAAGAGCTGAGGACGTTAGCTGGAGGAAGCCAGTGTGGCAGCCAGTTTAAACAGAGGCTGCTAAGTGGACAATACTCACTTTCCCCCTAGTCTAGCTAATTGTGTATTTATTTCCCGCTGGAACAAGCACTCCTTAAATCCTGGAAGCAATGACTGGGGCAGTTAGAAAGGAGTCAAAAGTGCCACCATCTCGGAAAACATCGGGATGATCCAGCAGCGCCCTCCTCCAAGCTCTTCTTCAGCACTCATCTCCCTCCAGGCAAAGCCCTACGCCTCCCCTTTCAGAAACGGTACCAGACACAAACTCAAAAATTCTCAGAACCACCACGACACGTCCAGCACCAGCAAGAGAGGCTGCAGTCATCTCTCGTCCTCCACTCCACCAATAAGCTTGTAAGCATTGCTACCCAGGTCACCTCTCACCTAGACAAGTGGCTCCCAAATCTTTTTGTACTGGTGACCCCTTTCACATAGCAAGCCCCTGAGTGTGACCCCCCTTATACATTAAAAACACTTGTTTAGATATTTAACCCCGTTATAAATGCTGGAGGCAAAGTGGGGCTTGGGGCGGATGGCGGTTGACAGCTTACGACACCTCCCCCTCATGTAATCACCTTGTGACCCCCTGAGGGGTCTTGACTCCCAGTTTGAGAACCCCTGACCTAGACTGTGGATGGATGTGCCCTATTAGGTCTGATCCTGCAGTACGGTAGAGTTTAATGGAGGGTTTGCACAGTGAGAAAATTGTCACCAAAGAGACGAGCAGGTGGGAGAATTGCAGGTTTTTTCAAGTAACTGGGTCTTTGGGTCTTTAGTTTACATTTTTAACTGGGACTTGGTTCATTCTCCAACTCACCAGACCCCAAGAGGGCAGCTCACAATCTCCACCAGGCAGCAGGAGGCAGTGTCAAATCCCTGTAGAGTCTGAACCAGGAGTTATTGGTTACAAAATAGATAAGAGGGCACAGAGCACAAGAACCATGAAGTAGATAATATTTTCACCCCTCTAGCCAGAAGGCCGATAATACAACCTATGTGAATATTTGGCTTCTGCATTTCGGAACAGACAGATTGCTCTGGGAGAAACTGCCTTTCTTATTGTCTTGTTTTTACCTGTATGGGAAGCCATACTCCTGTTCGGTCCTGCTCCCAGACCTATCTAGCATCACTCCATCCAACCCTGGTCAGAACAAACTTCAATAGCTCATTTCTCGTAAACTTGTAGCCAATGGGGACTTCTCCAGTAGGCTCAGGGCAGGGAATCGTTTTAAATGGTTATTCCATGATTGATGTTAACATTTGAGAAAAATATTTTTAAAAGCTGAATTCTCACATAACACTTCAAAGTCTGGTTGATGGGGCCAGAAATGCCTCCACTCCATTTATTTTCTGAGCCAACATTAAGCCTCCCGACAAAGCTAATTAAATCATAGGGAAAGGCATCTGACAACGTCCAGCAGACTCAAACACAGTCTTAATCATGGCCTCTGGCAGAAAGTTCACATTCTACTGGGGAGCAACTTTATATTAAATCGCACTGAAATCTTCTGCCCTCGACTGACTCCTTTCCAACAGCTTCAGTTACTGCTGCCTAGACTGAAAGAGCACTTTGTTCCAGCTGGAAGAAAGTTTAGAGTTAGCTGAAATGGAAGGAGGAGTAAATTTCCATGCCCCAACCAAACAAGATGACGTCCATTCCATCCTCCACTTTTAACAGAGGCCAGAAAAAAGGCATCTTCTCAGCAGTATTAGACTCATCCACTCTACTGGAAAACCACTGTTAGCTGGGATTATACCACCTTGCACTCGTCAAGGGTTGATCATTGCAATGTATTATTCTGTGAGTAGAGACTGTTGAAGTCCATGGCTCAACAGTCTCGTGTACTATAGCACAGCCCTGACAGCAACACGAGCTAGCTTTCCTGCCAGAGCTGAAGGTGGGAACTACACCAAGGGCCATGAAGGGTCACTGTGAAACAGGAATGAAGGGAATACAAGGGTTCTTTGTCAACTCTCCAGCAAGGACGACTCTTGAATCTTCTTAGATGTTTGCTTCTGTTTTAATGTCTTACTTGGTATGTGTTTTAGTAAAATCCATATAAAAATATCAAGATAAGAACGTAACTGGTCTTGAGAGCTGGATTCACAGACATGAGATTGGCCTGCAGGTCTCTAAAGGAAGAGGACTGGGAGAAGTCAAACATATATGCAAAGGCAACGCTATGTACAGATCCAAAGCACACCACTGTTATAAAGTGCAGCATAGCTAACAGGGGATAAGGCCTAGATTGTAAAGGCACATCATAAATACTCTGTGATAGCTGGCACTGGGTTTGATCCATAACATCCCGAGGCTGCTTGTCATTATTATTACCAGTTTATTATGTGCCTTGATTTAAAGGAAACTGACGAAAGATTACTGTTAAAACTATTTCCGATAACTGATTACACGGCCTGTATTTACAGTGCTATTTCAGCCTCAATTTTGATCAGCTTTTGTTGATTTATAACACTGTCACCCACTTTAAGAGCCTGCAGTCAACTGTATTATGCAGTAGGTAATGAATAGACTCACTATTTCAGATCAAAGGATGAAGCTCCATTAGACAACAATTGCATGAAGTGGAGCTTAAAAAAAAAAAGTTATTAACTCTCTGTCTCCTGGAGAGCTGTGGACTGGGATTTCTACTTATTAGCTATTGACAGGGTAAGGTTTGCTGTAAGCCGCTCTGAATAAACACGTAAAATCCAACTCATTGTCTCATGTAAGTTTCAAGAAGGAAAGGGTGCTGCTCCCCTCAAAGGGTCACATAATGATCGACAGCTGGACGGAAAGAGAAAAAACTCTGGTTGGGCAGCCCAAGACAGTTGTTACTACATGAATAAACCAGGGCTGGGCTAAATGCCAGTGAGCCAGTGGAGGCTGCAGAGCAGGGGTGTGCACAAGGGGGGTTAAATAGGGCTCAGGTCCCCCCAATCATCATCAGGTGCACAGAACTTCTCCAGCCCCAGGGTGGCGGCCGGGGGGAGGGCAAGCTTCTCCTGGCTCCAGGGCCATGGGCGGGGGTAGGAGGGACTCATTGAGGGGACACAGAACCAGGCCTCTCCAAAGAGGTCACACCCCTGCTGCAGAACCATCGCAAGATCACTGTCCACTGTGGTCTATGTACAGCACAGGCTGTAAAACAAGCAAACTAACTGCGCAGACAAACAAGGACATCTATCTTTAGTGCTCACTCTCCTTCCATAACACCCATGAGAAGGGAGTCAACAGTGATATAAATAAAAATAAAAGGCTTCCATGTTCTTCCCTCCTGTGGGGTTTCCCTGGGCACCTCTAATCCAGTAAGTTGTAAATTTCCCCAGAAGAAATGCTCTCCTTTTGTGCCATATACAAGGCCAAGCATATTGTTGGTGCTTCATGAGCAATAAGAATGGATGATTCCATTAGGACATAGAGCCGGTTGAGAATAAAAGTCAAGTTAGAATGACATGAGAATTTTAGAAAGAACTTTATTCCATGACAGCTGAGGAATACGAATGGTGTGGAAGAGCAGTTACAGCACACAGTTCTGAAAAGACTGTCGTTTGTGTCCTTTAGAGAGAGAGAGAGAGGGATAAACAGAGAAAGAAGAATGAAATACAAATGGATATGAACAAGCCCAAAGTGTTCTGATAATCATGATGATTGGTTGGTTTGTGCCAATTAAGAAGATTCTACTGTAATGTGTAGCCTCAAACTATTTTTCAAAGCAAAACCTTTACCACTGAAATGCTGTTCATGTTTTAAACAAAGCACTGACCAGCAGCTGTGGGATTCACTTTGCTCTTTGTATTTTTGCTTTTTGTATAAAAACAATGCCTGGTGCTGCATGCAGATCAGGTACAACGTGTGCAGCAAAGTCTTCTCAGAATAGACAAGGAAATGAGAACATATGGCAATTTAGCTCAAGCTCTTGCAATCAGCCCCCCTCATTGTCAGGGACCAAAGACACTAACTTTTTTTAAAGAAAGAAATTATCTCTTTTGATCAAGGGTTTTTGTGGCTCTCAACGAGGCAAAATTTGGTTTTCCATGCCAGCATCCTCTGTTAATTCCGCCTGGTGCTGAATTCTCTGTTGTAAAGGTGGTGCTTCTGCCTCACTGGGAATCATGGAGGCAGACACAGGCTGAACACCTTTGTTCATATTAACTTTAGATTGATGTAGGGATTTTTTTAGTGTGTGTTATGATAGAGCCCACGGGCTCCAATCAGGATCAGAGCTCCACTATGCCGAGCACCATACAAACATAATAAAGGACAATCGCAGCCCTAAAGAGCTTACATTACTATATCTGTATGTATTCCCCCATCCCCGTTTTCCACAGCACTCACATAAGAAGGGCTGCTAAGTCATGGCAGCTTGATTATAAAGTGTTACAGGTTTCACCATGTCATTTATGGACTGAACTTGTTATATCCAACTTCAATTAAATGTGAAATGAATCAAACTTTTGAAGGGGGAGCAAGAAGGAATTTGGCACATTAAACAATTTGTCTTATCAGCACAGCCTTTGACAAAACAGCCTATTCCAGTGCTAAGCTCGGAGCAGACACTGCTCTCTTGCTAAGAGGGAAACACAGTAGGCATGTGTCTAGAAGGGGCAAGGGAAATCAAGCAACCTCACTTGCTGATAGAAATTCCGGGTCATGGTTAATCAGCACCACTTATGCGTCAACTTCAGGCTGAGACCTGTTCTGTTTACTGCTCCAACTCAGAACACCTGGGGCTCACTTAATGCCCTTAAGTTTTAGGTTGGATATTAGGAAAAAAAATTTCACTAGGAGGGTGGTGAAGCACTGGAATGGGTTCCCTAGGGAGGTAGTGGAATTTCCTTCCTTAGAGGTTTTTAAGGTCAGGCTTGAGAAAGCCCTGGCTGGGATGATTTAGTTGGGGTTGGTCCTGCTTTGAGCAGGGGGTTGGACTAGGTGACCTCCTGAGGTCCCTTCCAACCCTGATAGTCTATTCTATGATTCTATGAACGCTGGGTCTGCTTCGCCTCATCTTAACCAAGCTTCACAATCATCATTGGGGAGAACAATATTAAATTTTGTGTTTTCATCTATTTAAAACTTATACTGTATATGTATAGAATGTCTTTTGTCTGGCAAAATAATTTTCCCACATATTAATTCTTATAGGGAAATTGGATTTGCTTAACATCGTTTTGCTTAAAGTAGCATTTTTTCAGGAACATAACTACAACGTTAAGCGAGGAGTTACCGTATTGATGGACCTGTCTTCCATAAACTTCTCATTCTTTTTTGAACCCAGTGTGACAGACCCAGGCCAGTGGGGTGCAGGAGTCTGGTAGAGGGCAAATATACCGGTCACAAGATGAGCAGTTTTCTGTTCCCTGAGTGACCAGAGCAGGGGCTGCACTAGAGTAATCAGGAACCTGCTAGAAGCAATTAAGGCAGACAGGCTGATTAGAACACCTGCAGCCAATCACGGCAGGTGAATCAGGGCACCTGGGTTTAAAAAGGAGCTCACTCCAGTCAGGCGGGGGGAAGCCAGAGGAGAGGAAGTGCGTGTGAGGAGCTGGGAGCAAGAGGCACAAGGAGCTGAGAGTGAGAGGCTGTACTGCTGGAGGACTAAGGAGTACAGGTGTTATCAGAAACCAGGAGGAAGGTCCTGTGGTGAGGATAAAGAAGGTGTTTGGAGGAGGCCATGTGGAAGTAGCCCAGGGAGGTGTAGCTGTCATGCAGCTGTTACAGGAGGTACTATAGACAGCTGCAATCCACAGGGTCCTGGGCTGGAACCCGGAGTAGAGGGAGGGTCCGGGTTCCCCCCAAACCTCCCAACTCCTGATCAGACGCAGGAGGAGTTGATCCAGACTGAGGTGAGCAAATCTGCCAATAAGCACAGGACCCACCAAAGTAGAGGAGGAACTTTCTCACACCAGTTATAGTTTTGGCCTTCACAACATCCCATGGCAAGCAGTTCCACCATGGGTTGACTGTGTGCTGTGTGAAGAGGTATTTCCTTCCTTCCTAAGTACATTACTACACAGTTACCTTTATCAACCAAACCTGTATTCTTATATCAAAAAAAGGTATCAGGTTTGTTTGACATACCTATTTTCCATAAACCTAACTTGTCTGCAATAGCCAGGTACACTGCTTCTCCTTTCAGAATACTGGCACAATATTACCACTCTTCCAGTCTCATGCAATCTTCCCAGAATTCCAAGATTCATTAAAAGTTAACAGCGGACCAGAGACCACCTCAGCCAGCTCTTTTAGGATATCTGGATGTGTTATCCAGCCTGCTGATATAAAAATGTTTCTCCTTTGTGGATACTGTTTAACATCCTCTTTAGTCATTAATGGACTGGGAAACTTAATCATCCTCATGTGAAATGAGTACATCATCCTACTTCTTTCCAAATGAAGAACAAAAATAGCTACCGAACCTTTATGCCTTTTCTGCATCAACAATTTTACCATCTTCATCTAGTACTATACCATTCCTCGGGTTTCACTGATACCACAAGGCAGATTATTCCTGGCAGTGTGGTGAGTGACATGGAAAAGGGGTAGAAAAGGACAACAAAGACAGCTTTCGGGAAAGAGAACTTGCTGGGAAAGGATCTGAAGGTAGTGAAGAGATCCAAGGAGGTGGTGGGGTGACAAGTGGTCAGTGAGATGGGAGAGGATGTGTTTATTAATATATCGTGCACAATCTAACAAACATTCTGTCTCGATCTATCTGTCCTGTGCTGCTGCTCCTTGTGCTTTGTACTTCTCTCCCCTTCATTTATTTCTGCTCTTCCCAAAAATAAACCATGATGCCAAGCCAATGAACTGTGCACAGGCCACACCTGGATCTGTGGCTTGCATGTTAAACCCATTTGGCACAGAGGTTGCTCCAGCCTTCCACAGCACTTTCTCCAAAGCATGGCCACCTGCAAGCTTTATTTTTATGCCTATTTGTGCAACAAAAGTGCCTCACTTTATTGGCTATTTTTGGTGATGCCATCAGAAAGCTACCGTGTCAAGCCACCTCACTTGCCTCGTTGGCCTCAGAGTTTCTCCCTCGGGCGACGTACGGGGCCTGGAGTAAATCAATTCTACTCTATCAGGTTTTATTCTTCACGTAGGTTGATTGTTCAATATAGTTACAAGGTGGCCTCAGGGTAGGCCCGAGTCATTCTCTGATGCAAAGCAACAAAACCCCCAAACTCAGCACAAAAAGGAATACCTTTCCGTGCCTCCTTCCAGGGTGCTGTCTTATTACGCTGGCTGCTGGTGACCAGTCCTTTACCAAAGAACAGTCAACTTCCTATAAGGAGAACAGACAGCCTTCCATCCAGGAGAGACCTTCTCTTCCTGCTGCAGTTTGCTTCTTCTGCCGTCTCTTCCTCTCACCAGAAGAGGGGGTTTTTAAAGATCACCAGACTTAGGTTTCTCTCTAATTAACCTGAGGTAATCTATTTTCAGTTTATAGGGAAAAGGCTCTTCCTCATGCTGGGGCTGATATATCTGCCTTCTCCCACTCGCTTCAATCTGTCACACACCTCTGGAGACCACAGGCAATGGCTTCTAATTTTCCCCAGGTGTGCTCAACCCCTACTCAGTCCCAGGCCCTGCCCCCACTCCACCCCTTTTCCCAAGGTCCCAGCCACCCCACCCCCGAGCACGTCCTATCCCCGCTCCTCCCCAGTGCCTCCTGCACACCCCAGAACAGCTGTTCCAAGGCACTGGGAGGGAGAGGAAGGAGTCGATCGGCAGGGCCGCCGGAGGGCCCGGGGAGTGGGGGAGGGGAAGCTGGCTGCAAGTGGGTGCCAAGCAACCACTAATTGGGATCACCCACGGAGTCGAGGCCTATACTAGAGATTGATCTGAATCGCCACATTCCAGGCGGTTTTCTCTCCAGTAATTAACATTTGGACCAGCGTCCACATTAACCTGACTGGCAACAGCTGCAAATCTAACCAAGACGCACAAAACATGACCCCAGCAATCCAGATGTCGTCTCCACGGGGCAGGCCGTCCACCCACATAAGAAACCAAATGGGGACTCGGAAGCCAAGTGCAGCCAGGCTCCAACGTGTTTCTCTCCCTCCCGCACTGGGTCACTCAATCGCCATTCAGGAGATAAGGCTTTAAAAGCAGAAAGACTTCTCAAAGCAGCAAAGGCAGGGTGCCGGACCACACCTCTCCCTACTCCACACCGGCTCAGTAACACTCTGACTCTCTCAGTCACCACACGCCTTAATGGACTCTTAAAACTCTTCCTACTGCCCCGCCCCGCAAAATCTGCAGCGATTCCCGTTTAAACAGGCAATTCCTACCTTTCCCTCTGGGCCCTGGGAATATGCCACGTTGCAGCAAGCAGCAATGGCAAAGCTGCTCTTCGGGGCAAAGCCACTAGATTGTGATCCCTTTGGGGGAGGGGAACGTCTGAGTTCTGTGTTCGACAGGAAGGGGTCAGTGAACGGGGCCAACCCCTCGATGTAGCAGAAAGTCTATTCGGTTTCTGTCACTTCTGAAGCTACTTCTGTGTGACGAGGTGTTCACCCAACACTACCCTAGAAGGGGTTAATGAGGCTAGGATGGGCCAATTAACCAAACAGGCCACAGCTGAGGGGCATTAGGTGGCCTGCAACCCAGAGAAGGAACAGGCGGGGCTGGGATAAAGCCAGGAAGCTGGCAGTAGAGAGGGGCTGCAGTGAGGGAGCCTGGAGCCACTTTCTGGACATTAGAGAAGGAAGGAAACATTGGGGGAGAGGGTGTAGGAAAAAGCTCAGAGAAATGGCAGCAAGGTTTAGGATGGAGCAAACCCTGGCTGCTAATTACAGGACCCTGAGCTGGAAGTAGAGGGCAGGTCTGGGTTCCCCTACCAGCCACTGAGGAAAGTGGCTCAGCCTGGGCATGAGTGGAAAGACGGCTGGAGACAGCATGTACGGTGAGACTGGGGAGGACGACAGTGACCTGGCCGGAGGGCCGAGCCATGAAGAGAAGCAGCCCACGCTGTGCAGAGAGAGGCGGTGAGGCATGCAAATGAGTGGCAGAAGAGGGTGCTGCACATGGAAGGAACTAATCCCCAGAGCAGCCAGAAGGATGCAGCTTACCAGTAAGCGGACCCTGTTGCAGTCTACACTGCAAGTTAAGGGTGTGGGTCTCCTGCTCACACAAACATACCTGTGCTAGCACAAAGATAAATAGTAGCATTGCCGCGGTAGCACAGGCAGCAGCAGCAGCAAACACATGCCTGAAACAGATAGATGTGTATTCGGTATGGCTAAGCCACACCTCCGCTGCTGTTACCCAGTCTGCCATGGGTACCCTGCTATTTACAGTCCAAACTGCAAATGCTTGGGGCTGGCGCTATGTCTCCAGGGCAAGGGTGCAAACAGATTAGATCAAGAACTCACCAAGGAGGACAATAGTACAACAGTAGAAATAACACAGACGCTGATATACTGTTTCTGGTGAGAGGCACCCCTAAGCTGATCACTCCAAAGGTGAGAAGGGAAAATCATCATCTCCCCACATGTACACCCTTAGATATTCAGCTAAGTGCAGGCTCATATGGGTGTGGTGGGCTCAGGGGCGGCTCTAGGTATTTTGCCGCCCCAAGCATGGCAGGCAGGCAGGCTGCCTTCGGCAGCTTGCCTGTGGGAGGTCCCCGGTTCCGTGAGTTTGGCGGCACGCCTGTGGGAGGTCCGCTGAAGCCATGGGACCAGCGGACCCTCTGCAGGCATGCCGCCGAAGGCAACCTGCCTGCCGCCCTCACAGTGACCGGCAGAGCACCCCCCGTGGCTTGCTGCCCCAAGCACGTGCTTCGCATGCCGGTGCCTGGAGCCGCCCCTAGGTGGGCTCTGAAGCGGGTGGAAGCAGAATACTGGACTAGATAGACCTGTGGCCTGATCTGACATGGCAGCTGGGAATAAAGAGTAACGAAAACGTATGATCCCACTGGAGAAAAGCACTTGCTGTGAATCTTTGTTTGGGAAGGAAGATGAGTAGAAGTCCACACAAATAACGTAATCATGGTTTTCAAATGACATGTTTTGCTGAATTGTGATATGAAGACAGGGCAAAAATGATCCCATGCAAAATTTTAACATACAGATTCCTTAATTACCAAGCACAGAAAGACCATAAGACTCTTAAGAGTAGGTTAGATAAATGTCTATTAGGGATGGTCTAGACAATATTTAGTCCTGCCATGAGGGCAGGGGACTGGACTCGATGACCTCTCGAGGTCCCTTCCAGTCCTGGAGTCTATGAGTCTATAAGGTCCTAATCACCAGCTTATCCCTCTCTCAGTATATGTTTGCTTCATCATTGCTAAAGAATGTTTTTATAGTAATTGTTATACAATCGGCATGAAGGAATCACACTGTGAATGCACATGTATTCACAAAGTAACCATAAGAACACAAGAATATCCACACTGGGTCAGACCAATGGTCCACCTAGCCCAGTATCCTGTCTTCTGAAAGTGGCTGGTGCCACATGCTTCAGAGGGAGTGAAGAGAACAGGGCAATATATCAAGTAATCCATCCCCTGTCATCCAGTCCCAAAAGTTCTGGCAGTCTGAAGCTTAGGGACACTCAGAGCATGGGGTTGCGTCTCTGACCACCTTGGCTAATAGCCATAGATGGACCTAGCCTCCATGACTTTATAGAATTCTTTTTCAAACCTGTTATACTTTTCGCCTCCACAACATCCCCTGGCAACGAGTTCCACAGATTGACTGGGCGTTGTGGGAAGTATTTCCTTATTCATAGATTCACAGACTCATAGATTCATAGACTCTAGAACTGGAAGGGACCTCAAGAGGTCATCGAGTCCAGTCCCCTGCCCTCATGGCAGGACCAAATACTGTCTAGACCATCCCTGATAGACATTTATCTAACCTACTCTGAAATATCTCCAGAGATGGAGATTCCACAACCTCCCTAGGCAATTTATTCCAGTGTTTAACTAACCTGACAGTTAGGAACTTTTTCCTAATGTCCAACCTAAATCTCCCTTGCTGCAGTTTAAGCCCACTGCTTCTTGTTCTATTATTAGAGGCTAAGGTGAACAAGTTTTCTCCCTTCTCCTGATGACACCCTTTTAGATACCTGAAAACTGCTATCATGTCCCCTCTCAGTCTTCTCTTTTCCAAACTAAATAAACCCAATTCTTTCAGCCTTCCTTCATAGGTCATGTTCTCAAGACCTTTAATCATTCTTGTTGCTCTTCTCTGGACCCTCTCCAATTTCTCCACATCCCTCTTGAAATGTTAATGTATCCCAGAATCATGTTTGCTTTTTTTGCAACAGTATCACACTGTTGACTCATATTTAGCTTGTGGTCCACTATGACCCCTAGATCTCTTTCTGCCATACTCCTTCCTAGACAGTCTCTTCCCATTCCCATGTGTGAAACTGATTGTTCCTTCCTAAGTGGAGCACTTTGCATTTGTCTTTATTGAACTTCATCTGGTTTACCTTAGACCATTTCTTCAATTTGTCCAGATCATTTTGAATTTTGACCCTGTCCTCCAAAGCAGTTGCAATCCCTCCCAGTTTGGTATCGTCCGCAAACTTAATAAGCATACTTTCTATGCCAACATCTAAGTCGTTGATGAAGATATTGAACGGATCCGGTCCCAAAACAGATCGCTGCGGAACCCCACTTGTTATACCTTTCCAGCAGGATTGGGAGCCATTAATAACTACTCTCTGAGTACGGTTATCCAGCCAGTTATGCATCCACATTATAGTAGCCCCATCTAAAATGTATTTGCCTAGTTTGTCGATAAGGATATCATGTGAGACCGTATCAAATGCCTTACTAAAGTTTAGGTATAACACATCCACCGCTTCTCCCTTATCCACAAGACTCGTTATCCTATCAAAGAAAGCTATCAGATTGATTTGACACGATTTGTTCTTTACAAATCCATGCTGGCTATTCCCTATCACCTTACCACCTTCCAAGTGTTTGCAGATGATTTCTTTAATTACTTGCTCCATTATCTTCCCTGGCACAGAAGTTAAACTAACTGGTCTGTAGTTTCCTGGGTTGTTTTTATTTCCCTCTTTACAGATGGGCACTATATTTGCCCTTTTCCAGTCCTCTGGAATCTCTCCCATCTTCCATGACTTTCCAAAGATAATAGCTAGAGGCTCAGATACCTCCTCTATTAACTCCTTGAGTATTCTAGGATGCATTTCATTAGGCCCTGGTGACTTGCAGGCATCTAACTTTTAAGTGATTTTTAACTTGCTCTTTTTTTATTTTATCTTCTAAACCTACCCCCTTCCCGTAAGCATTCACTATGTTAGACATTCCTTCAGACTTCTCAGTGAAGACCGAAACAAAGAAGTCATTAAGCATCTCTGCCATTTCCAAGTTTCCTGTTACTGTTTCTCCCTCCTCACTGAGCAGTGGGCCTACCCTGTCCTTGGTCCTCCTCTTCCTTCTAATGTATTGATAAAAAGTTTTCTTGTTTCCCTTTATTCTCATAGCTAATTTGAGCTCATTTTGTGCCTTTGCCTTTCTAATCTTGCCCCTGCATTCCTGTGTTATTTGCCTATATTCGTCCTTTGTAATCTGACCTAGTTTCCATTTTTTATATGACACCTTTTTATTTTGTAGGTCACGCAAGATCTCGTGGTTAAGCCAAGGTGGTCTTTTGCCACATTTTCTATCTTTCCTACCCATCGGAATAGCTTGCTTTTGGGCCCTTAATAGTGTCCCTTTGAAAAACTGCCAACTCTCCTCAGCTGTTTTTCCCCTCAGTCTTGATTCCCATGGGACCTTACCTATCAGCAATCTGAGCTTACCAAAATCCGCCTTCCTGAAATCCATTGTCTCTATTCTGCTGTACTCCCTTCTACCTTTCCTTAGAATTGCAAACTCTATGATTTCATGATCACTTTCACCCAAGCTTCCTTCTACTTTCAAATTCTCAACGAGTTCCTCCCTATTTGTTAAAATCAAGTCTAGAACAGCTTCCCCCCGGTAGCTTTTTCAACTTTCTGAAATAAAAAGTTGTCTGCAATGCAGTCCAAGAACTTATTGGATGCTCTGTGCCCCGTGGTGTTATTTTCCCAACATATATCTGGATAGTTGAAGTCCCCCATCACCACCAAATCTTGGGCTTTGGATGATTTTGTTAGTTGTTTAAAAAAACCCTCATCCACCTCCTTCCACCTGATTAGGTGGCCTGTAGTAGACTCCTAGCGTGACATCACCCATGTTTTTTACCCTTTTAGCCTAACCCAGAAACTCTCCACCCTTCCGTCTCCTATGTCCATCTCCACCTCAGTCCAAGTGTGTACATTTTTAATATATAAGGCAACATATGTTTGTTTTAAACCTGCTGCCTAGTAATTTCATTGGGTTCACACAGTATGTAAAGGGGTAAATATTCCAGGTGTGGCATTATGATATTTTCAATCTTATTACCTATTCCTTTCCTAATAGTTTATAACATGCTCTGAGCTTTATTTTGACTGCCGCCAGACACTGAGCCTATGTTTTCAGAGAATTAGCCATGATCACTCCAAGATCTTTCTTGAGTGGTGGTAACTAATTTAGACCTCATCATTTTGCATATATAGGTGGGATTATGTTTTCCAGTGTGCATTACTTTGCATTTATCAACACTGAATTTCATCTGCCACATTGTTGCCCTGTCACCCAGTCTACAGGCCCCCTTTCACTGAGGTTCTCTCTTGTATCAGATGAAGAGAATACCCTATTTCACCTTCAGCATATGCAAACATTACTGAGAAAGCTATTACAAACACTCTGATTCTGTATATAATCTGAAGGAGGGACTCAAAGTTGCACACTCATGGTGATTATGCTGATACTAGTTGCACTGTCGCATATACATGAATTGTACCAAATTTAATTCCCATAGATGCCAAAGGGCTAAGAATTATTACAACAGCGCTGCGTGCACATCCACTGCAGCACTAGGACAACGTCAGGACTATACAGAGGAACATAAATGTTGTTCTAAAGAGAGACACTACATTCAGACACATTTTCCAGTAAAAATCAATTTAATCTCCAAATATAACAACAGCACCAGCCAGGAATCAGACGTGATCTTTTGGGCCTTTGTAGCTCATTGCCAACTTCTCCACATTGTGGCCTGGAGATGTCAGAGATCAACTCAACTTTTATTTTTTAAGTTCCTACCTCTTTGCTTTCTGAGACTGAAACTGATATAAGCCAGTCACGGAGTCAAAAGTTTGGCCCTGATTTGTGGTTAAGAGAATACGTAATTCACAGCTTCACTGCAGCTGCTCGGATCTGACCTTTGGGGTTTATGAAACGAGCTCACTGGCCTCCTGTGTTTTGAAAGGATCTCTGACCAATTTGTGGCTATGAAGGCAGTGCCCTCGAAAGTCCTTTCCCACGCCCAGCCTGCTGAGCTGGATCCTCTGTTGAATAGTCAGCAGGACCTGTGGCCAGAAGAAAGGGCAGCTCACACAATCACTAAACCCCAAGCCTGCAAAATCATGAGATTTTAAAAAATATATAAATGTGGGGTATCAATATTTGACTTCTGAATTTTGAATCTCCAGGGACACTTGGGTTACCTTTTCAAGCTCTCTCTGTAACCAGTACGGTTAGAAATTTCCTTTTATCTCAAATGAGAGCTGAGATGCTCATGTAACAGCTTGATTCTAGGTGCTGGGGCTTTAAGCGAGATCCTAGATATTGCGAGACTCACAATAAAATCATGAGAGATGGGAACAGTGAGCTCCACAGCAGGAGAGCAAATGTGGTTTGGTGCACTGAGCAGATCGTCGTCACCAAGGGACGCCTGCTTTCCAACCCAACTCCAGCAATGAAACGAAAAGAACAGAAAAGAAAGATGAAAGAACAGGGGATGGGTGATTGTTATGGTTCAATTAAATCAGAACATTTAAAACTCAACAAGCAAAGAAAGAAGTGGTGAATTGCCTGTTTTGGAGGGTATGTCTTCAGCAGAAAAGATTCCTGGGTCTAAACCAAGAAGAAATGTTAGTCATATGCAGCTAAGATATGAACACCAGCAGATGGAAAACAGCGGAACTGGAAAGCACGTGCTATAAGCAGATACTTGACCATTCAGGTTTCTGTTCACATAAAAGCTTTGTCCATCCAGGTTTTCCTTAGTGTGTGTGTCTAAAGCTACGTCTACACTGCAGCCTGTGTCGGCAGAACTTAACTCGCTCACAGTTGTGGGCCCCCCCAGCAATATAAGTTACACCAACCTGGGCCCTCATGTGCACAGCACTATGTCATTGGGGGAGCTTCTCCCGCTGACACAGCTTCTGCTGCTTGAGGAGGTGGGCTTTTTATGCCTCCTGCGAGCATAGAACGTCTTCACCAGACACGCTGCAGTATCGCTACAGCCGCACTGCTGCCGCGCTGTGCGCATAGACATGGCCTTAGATGTTGTTGCCTCTTTATTTGCTTGAGTTCACAAGCTTAACTCCCCAAAGGAAGGGAAATAAGATGAACTAAAGAGGAGCTACAATGCAGGAAAATAATAGCTAAAAACAGAGGTAAGTACAGCTTCCACTGCTTAGTTTGTTTACAGTAGCACAGGAATTTTACTTCTTACAGCCCATTAAACCTGTTGCCACACTCCCTTTCCTCCCCTCCTCTCCTCCCCCCGCCCCTAACAAACCACACAAACACAGATTGGAAAACACTAAACCTCTGCTGATGAACTGCTGAGAAAAGGTTTTCAACACGGCTGGTATTAACAGTGCAAATGTTCAACCTTCTTCTATTTATATCAAGGATAATTGGTGACTAGAAATATTTGCATTGCTAATTTTCCTCCACTTAGAACAAACCCCAGGTCCCAGTAATATGGTTTAATAGCTGCATTTAAGTTGCTGCCCCCTCTCCTGTCTTTCCTCTTTAGGAATTTTTTTCTCTCCATTTATTAATAAGTTCCAAAACAAAGAGCCTATTGTATCATAGCTCCATTATTACAAAGTTTGTTGCACTAACAACAACATAAACTTGACATTCGCCAACCTAACCAGGAGCCAACACAGAAAACGCAGAGAGGGGCTAGGAAGAACGGGAATTAAAAACTTACTCTGTGTGTGACTGTCATCTTATTATGAATTAATGGAAAAATGTGGGACCGTTTTCATGGCAGACAATGCTGTGCAAATCTTAATTACTGTGTAAGGCACTCACATTGTTCAGCAATAGGCGCCCAGAGATACCTCACAAAGATTTGAACTGGACGGCTAAACTATGCTTTCACTGCTGTTAACAAGGGACATTACATTCCTTTAATTGGAGTTCCCTGAAGGTAACAGATTCCCATTCTTCATCTGTCTTCATTCACCCATGCGGCTTGGGAACTGATTAGCAGGCTCATCTAGCAGAGTTTAGAGCCCTCCAAAGAGACAATCGTATGTGCCTCAAGGGAAAAAAATATATAGAGTGCATTTGGCTTCAACCAGCAGCCCCTTTCCACTTCACAAACGAGACACTGTCAAGTCCCTTCAGAATCACTTTCAAATAGATGAGGCAGAGTTGGGGCCTAAAAAGAAAGCTTGCTCTTCTGGTCTACTGGATTTGCATGCAATGCCCATTGAAAGCATTTGAGTTGCATACCAAATTAATTGTGTCCTTGTCAAGATAGTAGCTGATAATATTTAATCATCATCACTTCATGAAGTCACTCGACCCATAAGCAAAATCCTTTAACTGGCATTTAAACACGAAGTTCCCAAAAAGTATTCACAACATGTACCTAATTAATCCCATCATATGTCAAAGTCAGCAAGGAATGTCACTGCCACTTCATAGAGAAACGTGCTCTGTCATTCACCTGACATCACAGTGCCAGCAGTGAATCTGCCTAGCCGTAAGGAAGTTACACAGCTTCTCGGTACTGTGGTGATTCACTGAATAAGGACTTTGCTGATTTACTTCAGCTTATACTGTCTAATGGCCAACTGTGTCATGTCTGAAATGAAGGATGCTACTCCCTGAAGTAGCACAGAACAGGAAGAGCACAACAATTCAAAGCAGCAGCAATTGAATTGCAAAGGAGGCAGACTGAGGCTGCATTACCACCTATAATTATTACCACTACAAAAGTGACTTTCAGTGACTCTGGCCTGGTCTATACTATGCAGTTAAGTCACAGTAAACTACCTTGCATCGACCTATCCATTGAAGCATCTTCATTAAAATTTGGCTCCCGCCAATGTGAGTGCCTCTCAACACAGATTTAGTACCACTACCTCAATGAGTGGTGTAACATTGATGTAATCTGGTCAACGCAGTGTCAATATAGACATTGCACTGCTCCATCCTACAATGCTCCACATGGACAATACAACTGATACAAGCGCTCCTGGTGAGGTTGCACACTGCCAACACAAGGAGCCACGTGTGCACATACAAGCAATTTAATAACTGCAGTGGCTGTATGCTGATGTAGGTAAACACAATTTTGTAGCGTAGACGTGGCCTGTGAAAATGATTTGGGGATAATGAGTTGAACATAAGCTCCCAGTGTGATGCTGTGGCCAAAAGAGCTAATGTGATCCTGGGATGTATAAACAGGGGACTCTCGAGTAAGAGTAGAGAGTTTACTTTACCTGTGTATTTGGCACGGGTGTGACCGCTGTTTTAATACTGCCTAGTTTTGGTGCCCAGCAATTCAAGAAGGATGTTGATAAATTGGAGAGGGTTCAAAAAAGAGCCATGAGATTGATTAAAGGATTAGAAAACATGGCACTTAGTGATAAACTAAATAGATTAAGCTCTTTGAGTCTAAGAAAGAGAAGTGTACAGCATGACTTGATTACAGTTTGTAAATACCCACATGAGAAACAAATATTTAACAGTGGGTTCTTAAATCTAGCAGAGAAAAGCCTATCACAACCCAACAGCTGGAAGCTGAAGCTAGGCTGACAGAGACTGGAAATAATTTTAGTGGTGAGAGTAGTTATCCATTAGAACAATTTACCAAAGGTTCTGGTGCAGTTTCCATCATTGGCAATCTTAAAGCCAAGATTGGATGTTCTTCTAGAAGCTCTGCTCTAGGAATTATTTGGGGGCAGTTCTCTGGCCTGTGCTATGCAGGACGTCAGACTGGACGATCATAACAGTCTCTACTGGCTTGGGAATCTATGAAAAAGGTGAATATAGTCTGGTAATGCAGTAAGCCAAGTGCATAATCATTCTCTCCAACAGGTGGGTGTGAAGGATCTAATACTAATCCCTAAAGCTAGAAGCCCAGGAAACTTCCTTTGTTATGATAACTGAATTCACACGGGTAGCTCCAACAGAGTTAGAGATTGCAGGAGGACAGCTAACTGTGCTTCCGATGACGTGGGCTGTAGCCCACGAAAGTTTATGCTCAAATAAATGTGTTAGTCTCTAAGGTGCCACAAGTCCTCCTGTTCTTTTGCCAAACTGAAAGGATATCACCAAGCTAAAGCCATGGAGGCTCTGAGAAGAGACAAATAAAACATGGGTGTTTTTCTGTCCTTTGCCCTAACACAGTATTTCCCGCCATACTTATAGAAATATCATAATTTCCTGAAAAAATCAGTTCTCTCAACAGATTATATTAATCCTTGAAATCACAGCCTTACTCTGATATACTCAGCAATATGACCCAGGTAGGGTTCGCAAACTTAAAAGAAAGATACAGACATGTTTCTCAGCACAGTACACTAGAAAAATCTCAAGAAGTTTAAGATAAAACATTAATTTGAGATAAAGTTTATCATTCAAATTCTAAGGCTCTTCTTCTCAGAAACCATTGCATCTTGCTAAAGAGCAGATTCTGTGATCTCACAGTCCAGTGTCAGTTTCCATATTATCCTAGTCAGAAAAATAACCTCAGGAACTTAAAAAATATATACATTTTAAAACAAGATAGCCCAATAAGTTCATCCCCTGCAGCAGGAAAGGATGGATTTCATTATTTAGGTACAGCTTTCATAATTTGCTTCCAAGAAGTTATGGCAGAAAACAGTCCCCCTGCACTATGTTTTAGAAAGGAGTAGTAGGATCTCTTTGACTATGTACAAAATAGTCACTCATAACCTGAACTCTGACTTATGAAATCTGTTATTTCATTACAGAATATATTTTGGCTACGCATAATACAACCCATGTGGGGGGAGGGATAGCTCAGTGGTTTGAGCATTGGCCTGCTAAACCCAGGGTTGTGAGTTCAATCCTTGAGGGGGCCACTTAGGGATCTGGGGCAAAAATCAGTCTGGGGATTGGTCCTGCTTTGAGCAGGGGGTTGGACTAGATACCTCCTGAGGTCCCTTCCAACCTTGATAGTGTATGATTCTACATCTCATTAATATCTGTGCATGATTTAGTTTAGTAATGTGTACTGTATAGCTGACCTAATTTTTTGAAATATATAATGTATGTATGTAAAAGTTTATGTCCTGATAAGGTCAGACATTTTGAGTATGTAATAAACAGTGTGTACTCCCTGTGCGTGGTAGTATATGCCACATGAGAATGCAAAGATTGCAACTGTCTTTAAATCATCAAATAATACAGTGTTGGAAGCCTGGAGTTAAAGTTATGCATTGCAGTGTGATTGTCATTTTTTGATGTGTGCCTGTACTGAAATTAGAGAGGGTATTAAGGTGACGGTGTGTGTCATGCCAGCAGTGCTAATTCTCGGAGACTGATACTGTGAATGTAGCCTTAATTCATGCTTACCTTGCTTTTCCAGTGTTGTGATGAGAGGAAATACAGTTGATCAACCTACATTCTAAGGGCATGGTTACTCTGGGGAAATCTTCCAACCCATCAACCAATTTTAAAACTGGTTACAGCTATAGCATACACCCATTTTCAGCTGGTCTTTAAACCTGTTTGGTAAACACAGGCCAGGATACCTTAAACCACCCACTACAAGGTGTATGCTTTGTCTTTAACTGATTTACACTTGATTTAACTGGGTCAGTTTTTAACTGTGTTTGAAAATTTCCCAAGTACAGACATGTCCTAAGTTATCAACAGTTCTTGTGTGGGAACAGAGCAAGTTGTCTGATGCATTCTTTTACAGTACATGTTGCAGCAACTCCAGCACTTATTCAGCGGAGTTTACAAAAGGTACGATTTATAGCATGTGCACATTCCAGTCAAGATGTGGCGGCGTGGTGACTTCAAACCATTCAGGAATCATTCTGATGGCGTGTGTGTATGTGCAGGGGGCGAGTGCAGTAGAGAAAAACTCCCTTGTCTAGTAAATCATTTTTCTGTCCTCTGAAGGTAAAGGGCATTGTAGGAAGAAGTCTCAGGCCATGTCTACATCTAAAATTTTGCAGCGCTGGTTGTTACAGCTGTATTAGTACAGCTGTATAGGGCCAGCGCTGCAGAGTGGCCACACTTACAGCAACCAGCGCTGCAAGTGGTGTTAGATGTGGCCACACTGCAGCGCTGTTGGGCGGCTTCAAGGGGGGTTCCGGGACGAGAGAGCAAACCGGGAAAGGAAACCAGCTTCGCCGCGGTTTGCTCTCTCGGTCCCGGAGCCACCCAGCAAACCGCAGGGAAGGAGACCTGCTTGCTCGGGGTTCCGGGACCGAGAGAGCAAACCGGGAACGCCGCGGTTTGCTCTCTCGGTCCCGGAGCCAGCCAGCAAACCGCAGGGAAGGAGACCTGCTTGCTCGGGGTTCCGGGACCGAGAGAGCAAACCGGGAACGCCGCGGTTTGCTCTCTCGGTCCCGGAGCCAGCCAGCAAACCGCAGGGAAGGAGACCTGCTTGCTCGGGGTTCCGGGACCGAGAGAGCAAACCGGGAACGCCGCGGTTTGCTCTCGCGTTCCCGGAGCCAGCCAGCAAACCGCAGGGAAGGAGACCTGCTTGCTCGGGGTTCCGGGACCGAGAGAGCAAACCGCGGCGAAGCTGGTTTCCTTTCCCGGTTTGCTCTCTCGGTCCCGGAACCCCGAGCAAGCAGGTCTCCTTCCCTGCGGTTTGCTGGGTGGCTCCGGGACCGAGAGAGCAAACCGCGGCGTTCCCGGTTTGCTCTCTCGTTCCCGGAACCCCGAGCAAGCAGGTCTCCTTCCCTGCGGTTTGCTGGCTGGCTCCGGGACCGAGAGAGCAAACCGGGAAAGGAAACCAGCTTGATTACCAGAGGCTTCCTCCTTCCACGGAGGTCAAGAAAAGCGCTGGTAACTGTCTACATTGGATTACCAGCGCTGGATCACCAGCGCTGGATCCTCTACACCCGAGACAAAACGGGAGTACGGCCAGCGCTGCAAACAGGGAGTTGCAGCGCTGGTGGTGCCCTGCAGATGTGTACACCTTCAAAGTTGCAGCGCTGTAACTCCCTCACCAGCGCTGCAACTTTCTGATGTAGACAAGCCCTCATTTAAACATGCTCCATTCATAATCTCAAGGACTCCAGGGCACCCTGTTCCTTTTACTGGAAGACAGACTCTAGTTAAGGAATATTAGTCTGCACGAGAGCTTTCTAAGGCCTGGTCTACACTGGAGGGGTGGGGGGAGTCAATCTAAGATACACAACTTCAGCTACACAAACAGTGCAGCTGAACTCGGCGTATCTTAGGTCGATTTACCTGGCCGTGCGGATGGCAACGAGTCGACTGCTGCTGCTCCCCCGTCGACTCCGCTCCCGCCTCTTGCCGTGGAGCAGTTCCGGAGTCGAGGGCTAGACGTGATAAAATCGATCAGTGATAGATCGATCACTACCCGCTGGATCGTCCCCTAAATGACGACAGGATGTTCGTTCAGTGCACCCTGGCCTTCCAGTGGGCACGTCTAGCCTTCTCAACCTAAATAACGGAGATTGCAGGACTGGCTGCCAATCCTTCCTGGGCCTCTTCAGTTTTGTCTTATAAAAACATCATAACCACCATTTCTTAGGCAATAAATGACTAATATTGTTATCACCCACGTTATTTCCCTCATGCAAGACAAAGATTTAGAGCAGCCTAGTTAAATCTGTTCACAAAAAGATTGTTTTCATCCAGAAATTAATCTGATACCTCACTTTTCAAAACAGGCAAAGAAAGTATCACTTAACATAACTGGAAGGGAACTTGCTGGCTCTGCAGATTTCTCCTCACTGACATGCAGTAATGATGAGTTCCTCTCAAAGACTTTCTGTGGACATCGTATTTCTGAACAGCTATTGAGATAGCAATGCACTGAAGGAGAATTTGTCAGTGTTGTAGAAATACTGTAACTGGGCTTTTCTCTCTGGAGTCAAAGTAATCTGAATCGAATTAAACTGGGTGTTTGTATTCTAGCCACAAGGAGAGGGAAGTGCTGCAGCTCTATGCACAGCCTCTCCTGGCATTCTCCCCTCTGGGTGCTGGCTTTTTAACTCTGGGAGGAGTAGTCAGAGGCAGCTCTTAAATGGCCACTTTCCCTGCATTCTTGCATGTTGTCACTCCCATCCAAAGCCCATATTTATACAAGTCTTTAGGTGTTGCTGTGCTCAGCCTTACAATGCCTAACTATTTTAGGACCCTACATCTCACAAATACCTAGGAGCCAAACTCCCATTGACTGTTGATGAGGTTTAGATTCCTCAGGGCCTAAATCACGTTTGAAAATGAGATCTCAGCTCCTCAATCAGTTCAGCACTGATCTGCTTTTACAAATCTGGACCGACCTGCATTGGCTCTCCTGGCACTTTCACCAAGCATGTGGAAGAAAAGACAGACTTGCACTGGGGTGGGGGAGGGGCAGAGGAAACGGGACGGGGACTCGACTTAGAAGAAAATGAAAGAAGAGTCTCTCCATTTGCCTCAGTAAGAATCTCCTGGCACTCCAAGGCTGGTTATTTACTTCCCCAGGGGAAGAGGTTGAAGGAAAGCAGCCTGAGCATCCTTCTCACCTTCCGGAGGAGCAGGACCACCTCAGGTAATGTAGGATGATTTATAACATAATTGCAAAGCACACTGCATGTTTGTGTATGTAAAACAGTACAGCCCTGAAATAAATGAAAAACTGTGTGAAAAGTAAAAAAGAGAGACAAGAAGAAAAGACGGTACGGAGTAATCAAAGCCCTGGAAGCAGAGAAATCTTTTCCTAGGCACAAGCATAAATTGATGAAATCTCCCAGCATGCTCAAGAGAAAAGGAAACTGACTATTTTAGGCAAGTAAAGCCCTCAGTGCACCAGTTTATCACAGCTGGTTCTAAACCTTACCTGATAAGACTATTAGCTTCTGAAGTGAAGTCAGGGAACGAGACCCAGAAGTAGGAACCTAGAGAGCATACTCCATTTCAAGAGCATTTACTGTGCAGCACCGATTTCTCTCTTGATTACCAAAAGGTCATCTGACAAACAGTGGTGAGCTCTTTCATACTGCATCTAGTCAACCTTTTCCCCAGCACAAGCTGCTGTATTAGATTATTTAAAAATATTTATGTTTCTTGACAACGACCACTGCTCAGCAGTGCCTGCCAATGTCTCCAGTTTATTATGCTGAAAGCAAATGTTTTAGTGTTGACATCTTCTGAAATATCAGTGAAGATAAATTGCATTAAACACTAAAACATTATTTACAGGTGGAAAATAGACTAACTTCATTGACACTGGCAAGCAGGGCATCTCCAGTTACAGAGCGGCAGGGACTGCAGCAGAAAGCTGTTTAATAAGGAAAAATCAATTGGCATTAACAGAAAAAGCCAACTTTACTTTCATTCTCAGTTACAGAAATGCTGTTAGACATGCTACACCAAGACACGGTACTGGACAGAATCTGCACTGCTTGCATACATGGCAAATGAGTTCTGCTCCAAGCCACTCCATGTAGAACTAGAACGCCTGTTAATATCCTCTGTAGTCCTGTGACCTAGGCAAACAAATCTTGCTTGTTTCTCATTTTGTTAGCAAACATGCATAAGACAAATACTGCCAACTCCCTCTACTCCCCTCCCAAATTTGCATCCAATGATGCAGCTTGGAGCCATGAACAGGAACTCTCTGTCCTGTTCCTCTCACGCTACTCCCTGGCCCTCTTTCCTGCTCCCTTAGATACAGAGGTTCATGATACGTAGGTAATTGCTCTAATTTTCTACACATCCCTTAGGGAAAAAGAATATTTCTCCTTTTAAAGGATATTAGTAACCCTCTGGCAATTCCATTTATCTCGTCAGCACAGTGAGTATGAAAGTATTAGCGCTCTCTCTCTCTCTCACACACACACCCGCAGACACAATGGGAGTGCGAGAGTATGTTACACACAAAGACTGTTACAGCAGCTGAGACAAGGCCAGCACAAAACAACAGATAACACTTTCATAAACACTGCAGAGCAGATACTCCGTCATATTGCAGGATTAACACTGTGCATATGTTATTTACTGAACAGACCGTACAGATATGCTGATTGATTTGCCAGAGCTAAAAGGTTTCAAGACACTATGGGTGCAGCAGAGCAAAAAATGGGTTACAGCTACATTTGTAACTGAAATCAATCCCGTAAAAGCCTTTTCTCTGTTTCCGTATGTCCTCTCTCTGTCTCCCCCCACCAACCCAGAGAGAAGATAAATGAATGGTTAGAGCACTATCATCTAACAACTACTTATTCATTACAAAATTAGCAAACATCCTGAGTTTTCCAAGAGTAAATGGAAAAATTAATCTCTCCCCCACTCTCTACCCTCACCCCATTATCATGGGGTAACTTCCTTGGGGTAAGTCTACACTAGAAACTTAAGTCGACCTATATTAGATTGACTGTGGTGGTACATGTCCTTGGGACGGTGGTGCGTGTCCTCCTCAGGAGCGCTTCCATCGACCCAAGAGGGGCAGTGTGGAGAGCTGAAGGCTGGTCTCAGCTCCCTGCCAGACGTCCGGCTGCACTACAGGCTCCCGAGGTCCCGGTGGGCTGCCCCTCCCTCCTAGCTCCCCCTTCCATGCTGGGAGCGGGAGGAACCTGCCTGGGGCTTCTCGTCTCCCTGTTCCCTGCTGGGAGCTATGGGAAGCCGTCCAGGGTTTCGCGTCTCCCTGTTCCTTGCCAGGAGCAGGGGAAAGCTGCCCATGGTGTCTTGACCCCAGGAAGTGGGGTCCAGATGTTCCAGCTTCTCAGACCCTCCCCCCACCTACTCTCTGCAGGGAGCTGGGCAGCCTTGTCAATGCTGGAGCCATGAAATTGAAGAGACAGACAGCACTCCCAGCTGGAAGCAGGGTCCAGCCGCCCAGCTCTCCAGGGGAGCCGGAGAGGAGAGGGGAGCTGGGCTCTAGCTGCCCAGCTTTCTTGTCCATTTTATTGCCCCTGCTGCGAAACTGACAAGACAGCCAACAGTGGGGGTAAGTAACAGTGTCTACACAGTGTCACGGAGTCCCTGGGCGATGCTCTGGAACTGCTCCCCACCAAGCCAGGCAGGACTTTGGGGAGCTTCCTCTCCCTTGGAGCAGACTTGTTCAGGGCAAGAAGCTCACACGGCTTCACCTCCTGGGTCTCTCCTTGGAGCATTCAGCATCCTCTGCCCTCCGTGAGCTTCCCACAGCGAGTCCACCCCAGCGGGGTCCTGGGGAAGCCACCGGGTCCTGCACCCCTACTTTGCAGTCAGACGTGACTCTCAGCCAGCCAGTAACACAGAGGTTTATTCGATGACAGCAACAGGGTCTAAAACAGAGCTTGTAGATACAGCGAACCGGACCCCTCGGCTGGGTCCATTCTGGGGGGCAGTGAGCCAGACCCCCAGGTCTGCCCTCCACCCTTGACCCCAGCCAGCTCCAGACTAACAACCCCTTCCAGCCCCTCCTCTCTCCTCAGCCCCTTTCCCGGGCCAGGAGGTCACCTGATCCCTTTGTCTCCAACACCTTCAGCTGGCACCTTTGCAGGGGAGGGGCCCAGGCCATCAGTTGCTGTCAGAGTGTCAGGCATTTAGGTGCACTGGCCCTTTGCTCTGCCAGATACTTAAGAACTGCCATGGGGACACTGAGGCACCAACACAGTATTCAGAGAAGACATTAAGAACTTTCCCAGTTCGTCACATCTCTCCCCCCTTCGAGACCGAACTGAGCGAGGTCACTCCAGCCAGTGACCTGGGGAAGTTCGAACCCACCAAGGTTCCCATGGATGCCCCAGCATCTCTCCCATCTCTTGGTGTGAGTTACACCAGGACAGTCCAGTCTCACGCCCTCCCTTAGGTCGGGTGTGCTTGATGGCACTTGCAGACCACATGTGGGAAGGTTTATGCAGCCCACACCCTTTGCCACCCCAGTACCCCTGGGTTCAAGCTGGGATTGGGTCTTTTCCCAGCCCTCTGGTCTGTGATTCGGGCTCCCTTGGTTAAGAGCCCCCATCTTGGCCTTTGCCAGCTCTGGGCTTGGGCAGCCGCTTCCCACTTTGTGGCCCAGACACAACACCTCTGCCGTCCCCACCTTACACTTTCCAGCTTTTACCGTCAGTCCCACCTCCTTGAGGCAGCCCAGCCCCCTCTTCACCTGGGACACCTGTTCCTCCCAGGTCTGGCTAAAGATGCACATGTTATCAGTGTCTGCCAGGGCCAAGTTCTCCATCCCTCTCAGCTTGTCTAGAATCTCCCCAGGCCTAGGCATGGGGTCGGCATCGGACACTGTGATGGCTTTAAGCTTCTGATAGCCCCCACAAAACCAGATCATCCTGTCTTGCTTGGGGATCAGCCCCACGGGTGAGGCCCATGGGCTGTAAAATGGCTGGATCCCAGCTAAAGCCAGCATGTCCCTGACCTCTCTCTCCAGGTTCTGGGCTGCTTTCCCAGTGACTCTGAACGGGGAACACCTGATGGGGAGATTGTCTCCCACCTCAGGGAAGAGATCCCGAGGGGGTCTTCCCCCTTCTTCATCCAATCCTCCCCTTTCAGGTCCAGGGGTCCCCTCACTCTCCTCCCATCCAGCAGCTCAAATGGGAAGAACCCTGTGGATTCCTGGGGCACCACCAGCTGCCTCCCAATTCCCCCCAGTTCTACTTCCCCTTGGGGAGCCCATTCCCGGTACAGGAGTCCCTTCTCCTGAAGGACTCTGTCCCTGCAGCCTTCCCCAAGGGGGTTTGCAGCACTGTGGCCAGCAAGTTCCCTCAGCTTCTCCAAGGAGGGATCCCTCTGCAGCTCGGTTTGGGATTCAGCGGCTGGGGCAGGGAGTGGGACCTGCTCCCTCTCGCTGGCTGGGCCTGGGGTCACAGCCCCCCTGAGCCCTGTCCCTGGCAGCTCCCTCCCTGCGGTGTAATCACTTCCCAGCAGCACGTCTGTTCCAGGCAAACCTGTTTGGCAGCTGACCTGCCCTGCCTGGGTGTCCCCCCACTCAGCTGGGGTCTCAGTTCCCCCCGTGCTCAGCCTTGCCCTTGCTGTCCCAGTGGGGGCAGGCAGCGAGCTCTCTGCTCTGGTCACAGCATCAGAGCCAGCGTGAGCCCCCTCTCTGGTGTGCAGGGGGGCGGGGAGCATCTCTCCCTCCCACTCAGCCCCAGGGGCTGGTTATAGGTAGGCAGGTATCCTGAGCCCAGCAGCCCCTTCCCCCTGCCAGCCAGGTCATTTGCATTTTCACTGACCATTTCCATCCCAGCCAACTGGTTCCCTGGATTTGAATTCAAACCCTCGGCCGTTACAGGAGCAGGGCCTTGATCCTCTCCCAAAGAGACACTGTCGCCCCCCAACAGGGCCTCCCAGCCGATATCCTGGAGAACCCCAACGACCAGCCAGCCCGATCCCTTCTGGGTCTGCACAGGGATCTGAGCCATAGGCAGGGCGAGGGGCTTCACCCCAGGGAACTTCACCCAGATCCCACAGTCCCAGGGTCTCGCCCCTGCAGGCGTGTTTCCCCACTGACCCCTGGGCAGCCCCCTATGTTTCTCTGCTCCACCATCACCAGTCCACGCTGCTGCTGCTTCTCATGCAGCTTTTCCTCGGGCTCTTGCTCTCTCTCACGGTCCTCTCGCTCTCTCGCGCTCTGCTCCCATCCCATCTGTCTCCAATCTCCTGATGGGGAACCCAATCGTGAAGACCCTCGTCTGATTGGGGACCAGACTCCCGGGGATGCCTGGCTGATGCTCCAGCTGCTCTCAGATCCTCTTGTAGCCCCATCTGGGCCAGGAATCTGCTCCTCAGAGCGGTGCTTCTCCTCCAACTGCATGATTAACTGTGCCTTGGTGAATTTCCTCATGCGTAACCCTCTCTTTGTGCACAGGATCACAATGTCCTTCTTAAGGAGATAGAGATAGGCCATCACTTCACCGTTCCCAAGTGGCTCTGGACTCACAGGCCTGTGTGCTCTTGGCTCCCCCATGGTTTCCAGGAAGAACCCCTGGTGTGCCAGCCCTTCTCGTGATCACCACCTCTTTGCCAGGGTCAAGCCGCAGACTCCTCCGCCCCTGGGACTGCTCCTGCAATCCCTAGGGGAACCCTGCAACTGCAAAAATCCTTCTCTCCCCCAGGGTCGAGCGGCAAGCTCCTCCACCCCTGAGACTGCTCGCTGCAGTCCTCAGGGGGACCCCGTTACTCCAACAGTCCTTCTCGCTGGTCACACACTCCCAGAGGTTAACTGCCCCCTGAAACCGTCCCTCTCTGAGCCTTCAGCACGCCTGGTCCTCATTATCCCTCCTTTGTTTTACTGCTCCCCAGTCACTTACTGCAAGCAGCGCCATTCACGGGGTGCAGTACATCCCACCGCTACCACCAGTTGTCACGGAGTCCCCTGGCGATGCTCTGGAACTGCTCCCCACCAAGCCAGGCAGGACTTTGGGGAGCCTCCTCTCCCTTGGAGCAGACTTGTTCAGGGCAAGAAGCTCACACAGCTTCACCTCCTGGGTCTCTCCTTGGAGCATTCAGCATCCTCTGCCCCTCCGTGTGCTTCCCACAGCGAGTCCACCCCAGCGGGGTCCTGGGGAAGCCACAGGGTTCTGCACCCCCACTTTGCAGTCAGATGTGACTCTCAGCCAGCCAGTAAAACAGAGGTTTATTCGATGACAGCAACAGGGTCTAAAACAGAGCTTGTAGATACAGCGAACTGGACCCCTCGGCTGGGTCCATTCTGGGGGGCAGTGAGCCAGACCCCCAGGTCTGCCCTCCACCCTTGACCCCAGCCAGCTCCAGACTAACAACCCCTTCCAGCCCCTCCTCTCTCCTCAGCCCCTTTCCCGGGCCAGGAGGTCTCCTGATCCCTTTGTCTCCAACACCTTCAGCTGGCACCTTTGCAGGGGAGGGGCCAGGCCATCAATTTCTAGGAGACAGAGGGTCAGGCATTTAGGTGCACTGGCCCTTTGCTCTGTCAGATCCTTAAGAACTGCCATGGGGACACTGAGGCACCAACACAGTACTCAGAGAAAACATTAAGAACTTTCCCAGTTCGTCACACACAGACACTGTGTCCCATAACTACACCAACATATGCCCTATGCCTCTCGTGGAGATGGAGTTACGTCAGTGTAGCAGGGCACCTACTCAGCGGGAGCAAAGCTGTAGTGTAGACACTGATATCATCGGGTCAACGTAAGCTGCCTTATGTCGAGCTGATGCTGCAGTGTTGACAAAATAATCCCCCTGAAACAAGTCGGAGGAGTGCTACTTTATTACAATATACAGTCTTCCCTAGACTGAATCTTTGTCTTAGAATTATTCTCCTTTTGTTCCTGCCCCTCACATTCAGACTTACACAGTCCTCCTGCTTGCTTCTGTAGCCAGAGACACTGCAATCCTTATCCTGGGTTGGTAAAGGAAGGCAAACCTTCCTTTACTCCAGGCACTACAGCATGCTGAGCTTCACATGGGTACAAAATTCAGGGCTTCAGGGGGAAAGGAAACAGCATCAACAATCCCAAGCATTCAAAAGTCACAAGTCAGGCCCTGGAAAACCCACAAGACTGGCTTAAAAATCATTCAACTTTTAAAATAATAAATTCTGGGTCTTCTTCTTTGCCATCTGGTGTTTTACTTCAAACTTTTCTCCACAACCATGAGGCCACAAGGTGAGATTCTCAGGTATTCACATGGTTTGAGGAAAGGGGCTGTTAAGAAAAACACAAATTTGGCAAGACTTGAGATAAAACAATAGGAGTTGGTAGCACTAAGGGAAATGCCTGCTTTTTCCTCTCTTTGGAGGTAGGTGAGGATCATCAGCTTGGATCCCGTTTCCTCCAACTTTCATTACATCTAGTTTCCAGCTTCAGGGTCAATTTTATTTTCTCCTGCCTAATTTCAGAAGCTAGTCCCAACCAGGGAAGCTTTTCTCAGCACTGCTTCCTCCCAGTTATTTCTAGCGTCCTAACTGAACTCCCCCTACCATAGCTATGAACCCTTCACAGAGAAGGAGAAAGAGTATGTTAGGTGGTCCAAAGCTGGCTGAAGCTGCTGGGTCTACTAACCACATGCCAGTGGCTCCATGTATCCCCATTTCCTCCTTCCAGTTTTCCAAATTTCACCAGAATCAATAGGGTCCTGCCTACTGATTCATAGAATATTTCCTGGAATTCTGGAATTGATCTGAGGCAGTGTTCAAACGTTATCACATTACCGCAAAACAGAGAAATGCCATCAAATTGAAGAAAAGGCCTCACAAGTTCAGCCAATTATCTATTCCAAAACCTTAATTTGATTCCCAAATTTCAATTTCCATTGGTCCTTCCCCTGTATAGTCCACTCAGAGGCAGATGGAAAAGGTTAAAGAGCTACTGGTTCTACATAAAGGTCAAATACTCTAATTCTAATGGTTTTACAATCCTTGAACAACAGTCCATGCCGTTCATCTTTCAGAAGAGTTAGCAGGTACCATTCCCATACTGACACTTCCCCATACATGTATGATTGGAGGGGGAGGAATATCTCAGTGGTTTGAGCATTGGCCTGCTAAACCCAGGGTTGTGAGTTCAATCCTTGAGGGGCCATTTGGGGATTGGTCCTGCTTTGAGCAGGGGGTTGGTCTAGATGATCTCTTGAGGTCCCTTCCAACCCTAATAATCTATGATTTTATATGAGCTTAATTTTATTTACAAAAGTTCTATTCCACCAATGACATTTGTAAAGATGTAGGTGATTTAAAGTATCAGAGGGGTAGCTGTATTAGTCTAGATCTGTAAAAGCAGCAAAGAATCCTGTGGCACCTTATAGACTAACAGACGTTTTGGAGCATGAGCTTTCGTGGGTGAATATCCACTTCGTCGGATGCATGTAGTGGAAAGTCTATAAGGTGCCACATCTCTTTGCCTGCCTGATTGGGTCAAGGATGCTTGTTTGCACTTCTCTCTTCCCATGCAGGAATGATTTCCTGTAGGTCTGCATATGCCACTCCCAGCAGGTGCTGGCCCCAAACATTTGCTCCTGAGAGATGGGATGGATGTGATTTTACATCACAGTCTAGAGGACAAGACGATGAAGCGGTATCTAGTGGGAACAGCTTCCCGGTCACTATGTCTCCTGTGGAGCACAATGGGCTCTGAGAAAAGGGGTGACTGAACGACCAAAAAGACGAGATGCAGTCGTGCCAAGTGCCTGCCTTGTGTACTGACCACAGAGAGCTGAGCTGCAGAAGTGCTGCAGTGTGTCTAATCAGACAGGAAATCATCTTCTTTAGCAGGTGAGAGAGGCACTGATGGTACTAGATACAGATCCACAACTACTCCCTTTTTCCTCCCTATTCCTCTTTGGCCTGCAGCATCCTACCAAAGAAAAGTTTATTTCTAGAGATGCTTTCCTCTAAGTATAAATTTACTGAGCTCTGAGAATAGGGGGGAGAGGGGAGGGCTCAGGTCCCAAAACCGATTCATGGAACAGAACACAGTAAGGCAGGGCTGGTCTGAATCATATCTGTGGATATAACAGACACAAAATGAAAAAGGGACCAGCTTGAAACCATTCTTGGCTAATACACCCTGCAAGCCATTATGAGGGGGTACCAGATTCAGAATTAAAATGCCTCAGCTCTTACAAAACTTGCTTTCAGAAAGGATGGATCAATAAGGCTGTAAAGGTTTCAATTTCTTTTTGCCAAAGCTCTCTGCAGGCTAAGAATCGGGCTCTCTTTATTTACAGCAGTTTTGGATTTTGTCTGCTACAAGCTGCTGCCCTGCTGTCTGATGAACCCACGATCAGGTCACTCAGGGCTTTGAGAGTCTGAGCTGGTGCCTACCATTATTCTGTGTAGTTTGTAAGCTGCTTGGGCCAGGCTTTTGTCTGTCTCTTCCATGTTCCGTCTGTGGTCAAGCACCCTACAGTCACTCAAACACCAGTCTCAAAGAAGTACCCGCATTGCGGTAGCAAGCCGGAGACATCCCAATGTGAGCTCTGCACCACAATGTCAATTCCAGACAGCCAGTGCCAACAGAGCCACCTTCTGCTTGTGGTAATGACTTAGGATGCTTTGCCCGTGAAGTCATTGCAATATCCAGCGAGGAACCCAGCCAGCCAATTGTCAGTACTTCCGGTTCAGACACAACCCACATGAGGAAGCTGAACTCAGCTGCTGCTATGCAGTGGCAGATAAGCCAGTTGGCCAGTGGGGCCCATGCCCAGGGTCCTCAGGCAATTGGGGGACCCCAGAAAAATGGGCACCCCTGTGCCCCAAACCCACTGTGCCCACCAGGGTCTCCACTTGGGAAGCACTGAAACCCTTCGCTTTCCCCACCTCCTTTGTTTTCAAACAGCTGAAATGAAGATGGTGTTTTGTTTATTTCCTTGTTTGCGCCTCTATACTATATGCAGCTTTGAAAACAGCATCAGAGAACGGCTGCAGCAGAGACAGCCTGGAGAGTTCACATTCTGCGTTTACGGACTCTCTGAGAGCAGCGGCTCTTGAAATGTATTTCCACTAGAAGAAACACCAATCTGTGACAATGGGATGATTTCAATATCCCACCTCCTGCCACATGTGCGCTCAAAGTCCCAGATGCAGGATTTTACAGCTGGCAGGTCACCTCAGGGCAGAGACTCTGTAAGGGCAGTAGAGCTTGTAAATGATGGTAATTTCTTCTTGTGGAGCAAACCATGCTCCAACAGCAGGCTGTGGCAGGTGTCTAGCCACAGGTCCAGCTAGTCACTTGACTGCACTGTTTGTTACAACCAGGGCCACTGTGCACTGTGACAAACTCCTTTCATCCAAGGCCCTCGACACACACACAAGCAGTCCCTACAGAACAGGGAAAATCATTATTCTTCTCTATTACGAGGCAGACGCTCCACTGATTTAAATTGTCATAGCTCCATTTCTTGCTTCATCCAACCCTGCGTACACACAAACTGTCCCTCTGGGCAGCTCCTCGTGCCCAATGTTAGTGTGTTAATCATTCCATCCTCATCCTTGCACCCTCCTCCCATTGCTTTTTAATCACCCTCAGTGGAATACAATAGGGACTATCACTAGAAGAAGTAGAAGTAGAAGAGTGAGTAGGAGGAGGTTACTTATCTGAAACTGGAGGTTCTTCGAGATGTGTGGTCCCTATCTGCATTACACTGAGGGTTTACACAGGAGCATCATGTGCCCAGGGGCGGAGATTTTGAAAACAATGTAATGTAGTGTCCGTTGGTCCATCCATGCGCTCAATTCACCTCATGGTTTCATCTGAGGAGATAAAGGGCAGGATGGACTGACTGCGTCTCCAGTGCCTTCTCCACAGCAAATCCAAGAGATCTGCAGCAGAGGGAGAGGAAGGCGGGCAGGGCAATACAAATAGGAACCACACATTCCAAGACCCTCCAGTAATAGGAAAGTAACCTCCTCCTCTTCAAGAGATTGTTCCTACTTTATTCCACTGGGGGTGAATAACAAGCTGTCCCTAAGTCAGAGGATTCTGCGAGGAAAGGATGGAACAGTTGAGCAGAGGACAGCTGCACCGAATGAGGCATCCATCACAGAGTCTTGTACCAAGGCATAATGCATAGGAGAAGTATGTACTAAACTCCACGTGGCTGTTAGGCATATGCCCCAAAGTGGTACATCTTGGAGGATGGCTGGGCTGGAAGCCTGGGCTCTCATGCCAGGGGGTGGAGGCAGTCCTGCCAATTGATAGCTTAGTGTAATGCACCCTGAAATCCACTTGGGGATTCTCTGTTTGGAGATCACCTGTCCCATGACTCTCTCAGCTATTGCAATAAATAATCTAAGGGATTTCCTGATTGAGCTTGTCCTCCATAGGGGTGAAGTCATCATTCCACTTCCAAGACATGAGGATTCAGGAAGAAAGCAGGTAAGTGATGGATTGGTTGAGGTGAAACTGGGATATGAACTTTGGCAGCAACTTGGGATGTAGGCCCAAGGAGACTTTATCCTTATGGAAAGTGGTGAATGGAGGGTCCACCATCATGGCTCCAAGTTCACCTACCCTTCTCGTTGAAGTGAAAGACACTTGGAAGGCAACTTTCATGTAAAGGAGGGTCATAGAACACTAAGCCAGAAGTTCAAAGGGGTGTTTTATTAATGCTGATAGAACTAGGTTGAGTTCCCACTGAGGAGTGATAGGTTGTATGGGTGCGAATGTTCTGAAGAGGCCCTTTCAAAACTTAGCAGTCAACCGGTGTGTACATACCGAGTGTCCTTACCTGGGTGGGTGGAAGGCGCTAACTGCTGCAGGTTGGACCTTAAAGGAGTTGAGGGCGAGACCAGATGCTTTCAAGGATAGGAGGTAATCCAAAAGAAGAGGAACCTCCACCTCCTTTTGGGACAGCTCTTTCTGTTGGGCCCAGGATGTGAAGGGCTTCCACTTGGCCTGGTAAGAGCACCTGGTGGACTCTTCCATGCTGCTTGAGAGGATGTTTTGCACTTCTGATGAACACGCCCATCCAAGTACAACACTTTGAGGTGAAGTGTTTGCAGATTCGGATGTCTGATCCTGCCATTGTGTTACATTTGTATCCTGGGGAAGATGGAAATGAGAAGTGGGAGACTGGCTGACATGCAGAGAAGGTTGGGAAACCAGAACTGTCTGGGCCACAATGGGGCAATCAGGATGACCGTTGCACTTTCCTGCCTGATCATGTGGAGTACTCGTGGCAAGAGTGGGAAAAGGGGGAAGGCATAATTGATCTGGTCCAACTGGCGGAGCATGAGAGCATCGCCCTGAGAGTGGAGACCACTATGCCCCCTGAAGCAGTATGTGCTGCATTTGTTGTTGCCGGGAGAGGCGAAAAAGTCTCTGGTCAGAGTCCCCCATTCGTCACAGTGACGATTCTGCTGCTGAGGGAATCTGCAATCATGTTCTGGGTCTTCGGACGATAGGCTGCAGACAGAGAGTCTTGTGGGCGATACACCAATTCCATAGATTGACTCTGCACAGAGCAAGTTGACTTCATCCTCCTTTGTTCATTGATGTAACAAATAGTGGTGGTGTTGTCTGACATGATAAGAACATGATTGGAACAGATGGATGGGAGAAGTGCTTGGCATGCCTTCCATACAGCCCTGAGTTCCAGCAAGTTGATGTGCATCCTGGATTCCCAAGGGGTTCATGTTCCCAGTGTCATGTTACGTCCCATGTGTGCTCCCCATTCACCCACGATCAGTGATGATCATTCTTGCCGAGAAGGATGGGAGAAAGAGGACCCCTGTGCATACCTGTCATGGGTCCATCCACTGGAGGGAAGAGAGTACCTCAGGGGACTCTCAACATAAGGTCCATAGCATGGCACATAGGTGAGGAAACTCTCTGAAGCCACATCTGGAGGCAGCGAAGGTGGTGACGTATGTGCACGAGGTCATGTGGCCAAGGAGGGACAGGCAAGTCCTGGCTGGGACAGAGGGACTGTTGACTACTCTGGCTATGAGTTCCTGCAGAGTCTGGAATCTGTCCCTTGGTAGGGAAGCTTGTGCTGTGACTAGAATTGTTGGTGGCCCCTAGGAAGCCTAGAGACTGTGTGGGATATAAAGTTGATGTTTCAATGCTGATGCTGACTTTGAGGGAGGAAAGGAGTCTGAACAACATAGAGGTTGAGATCCAGACTTTGTCTCTGGACTGTGCTGCTATGAGCCGCCAGTAATCGAGATAGGTGAATACAAAGACCCAATAATGCCTGAGATAGGACAACATGACGGAGAGAATTTTGGTGAAGACCCTTGGAGCAGTGATGAATCTGAATGGCAGGATGATGCATTGAAAACGCTGAGGGCCAATCGTGAACCTCAGGAGCTGTCTATGGGCCAGATGTATGTCTGTGTGAAAATAAACATCCTGCATATTGAGAGCCGTAAACCATCCGCCCTCTTCTAATGATGGGATGATGGCTGCTAAGGTGATCATATGAAACTTGGGTTTGCTGATGTAACAATTGAGACAGCAGAGATCCAGGATTGGTCTCCATTGGCCCTTCTTTCTGAGTATCTGGAAGGAGACTGAGTAGAACCCCATCCCTTGACAATCTGGAGGGACCTGCTCTAGGGCCCCTCTTAGTAGTAAGCAGTTCACCTCCAGAGAGAGGATGCTGTCGGAAGAGTGGTCTCTGAGAAGGATCAGGAAGGGAGATGTGGATGAGGTAGTGTGATGCACTTGATCGTAAAGCCATGGTGGATGACATTTAAGGGAGGAACGGAGTGCTTGTCCATTGTTAGAGTGCTAAACAACCCTCAATGGGGGTTGGGCTGGCAGCTGGCAAGGAGGCTGGATGCAGTTGTCTAGTCCATTCTGTCACTGCTTACACTACAAGTGAGTTGGAAGGTGGGTGTGAGAATAGAAACTCAAATCCCTTGTCTGGTACACAGCTTTTTTTTTCTGCCCCTTTTCTGGTAAGCATATGCACATGTGTGGTTGGCGTATGCCAAACTGTCTTAGCTGGCTCAAGGATAACATCATTAATTGGTAGAGTGACACTGCTCGGCACTGATGCGTGAAATACATCCAGCAGCTCATCTTCCATTACTGGTTCCGAGCGTCAGTGCAAAGGCACCCAAGACTGTGAAACAGGAGACTCCCCCCTGACGGAACGGTCAGGTTATGAAGGTGGGCATTGGGGCCAGGATCCTGAATAGAGTCAGTATGGTAGATCCAGAGGCTGTTGTGGAGGGACCCAGGGCAAAAGGAATCAGTGATTCTGTGTTGGCTGGAGCGGAGATTACTGCCATAATGTAGAAGGCCTGTTGTACTTGTAGTTGCGAGAAGGGGATGGACAGTCTCTGACCCCCAACTGGTTCCTCTGACGATGAAAACTTGGAGACCAGTTCCATGGGCAGTACCGTTGGAGCCAGTGGAAATGTGAACACCTTCAGAGTGGGGGGTGAGGAGCACCTCACGTGCACATCTGGTGCTGCAGATAATGTCTCCCTTGAAGTTGAGGGCCCCAAAAGGCACTGGAATCATGGTTCTCCCTAGGCAAGCAATTCCTGGGGCTCTGGGGCTTTTCCCAACATCCAAGGGCACTTTTTCAGTCCCCATAACTAGTACAGGAGCAGTAGTCTTCCCCAAAGCAGATGGCTCTTTTTCTCTACGGGGCACTCATGTTAACTCTCTGTGCGGGCCGCATTCAGCACTGACGGATCCATCGCTTTATGTAGCTTCTTCTTGTGCCTGTGTGCTTTACAGTGTGTTCTGGTCTCAAGACTAGAACTCATGGAAGGAGTCTCTCCCTTCTTAGATTTAGGGGAAGATTAACTGCTATGTCTATGTGCATGTTTCCTTACCTGCTGGCTAGGCCCTGGTGTGGGGTCTATTCTGGCGGTCCCACCAGAACTGTCCTCTGACTCTGTAGCTGGAGGCACTCTCCTGGCAGCCAATGTACAGGGGGGTTGCCCAGCCAGGATCCGAATGAGATCTCATGGTCCTTCCAAATGCAGAGAGCTCAGCCTTCTCACGTACGGCTTAAGAAGGATGGCAGATACTGCATCTGGATGAAATGTGGGTTTCTTCCAAGCAGTAGAAGCAGTGAACTGATGTTCGTGCTGACTGAGAAGGAACACAGGTAGGAGGTGCAGATTGTAAAGTCTGGGGTTTCGACACAGTTCAGTACCCGCATGTGGATGTGGGGATTCACGAGGAACCAAAATCCCCACCCAAAAAGGACTTCCAAACTTCTTCCTAAAACTAGAAACTACTAAAAACTAACTCGGTATAATTGTAAATTTTTTCAAGTGCAACACATGCAAGAGGACATAATAGCTCTGACTCAGACTATGCGGCAGTGAGAAGGAACTGAGACACAGTTTATAAAATCTGTGACCCTTCCAACAAATGTTATTTCCCACAGTTTGATCCTTGACCAAAATAAATACAAATAAAAGAGATTGTTAACCTCTGCACCACTGAAATGATGTTTTAAATGCCCTCCTTCAGATAAACACTGCCAAAACCATTAGTATGCTTATCTTCCCATTTAAAACACTCAATACTTACAAGATCACAAAGCTGAAGTTACTTATTTCATTACCTACTAACCTCCAGGTTAATTTCCATTCTGTGCTACACAATGGCAGGGTCACAGTGGGGTTTCTATGCTACGGGAGCTGCACAGGCATAGGTGTGGCCTATAAACATCAAAATAGGTGAAGTCTTTAGTCTCTCTCTTCCTAGCAAGGGTTTAACTCCCTTCCCTTTGATATTAAAGACCCACCCATTTTCTCAGATCTAATTAATGCCAAATTTTACACAGGGAAGATTTTTAATGTATTTCAAAATGTCCGGCACTTGCAGTTCCAGCTTTTGGACTTATGCTCCCTGGTAGATGGGCCAGGGAAGGGCCATGATGACTTCTACAGTAGTTCAGGTCTCCTCCTTATGTGCCGCCTCCCTTTCGCACTATTAGAAGAGTTCATTTTCTCTTAAACTCTGTTGCATGCAGGTCTTCCAGCTTCTTCCCTTTCCCCCCAGCACCACACAGACTCACTGGGAAGCAGGCAAGCTGTCCATTTACAGATCTTCATGAGATAGGAGCAAGCATGGTCAGTAGAGGCAGACTGCACCAGAGGGAAATTAAGATGTGTTGGTTTGAGTACAGAACACACATCTGCCCTGGCACTCTTCCTTTTCCCCGGGGTTTGTAATGAACACCATGTCTCATCTTCTCCAACTACCATGGAGAAAAAAATCAAGAATCTCCAACAGAAAAAGTTAGAGAGACTTTCAAATCCATGTGAGTAGTGAAAATAGTGTTCTGACCTGGCCTAGTAAAATATTCCATCTGCGCAGTCTCTCGCCGAGAGAGAAGTCACGGATGTTTTCACTTTAAAATCTCTACATTTATCAGCATCGGGAAAAAATTCAACACCGATGGACGTGTGAAGCATCCCCGTTTTGATTTCCAGGGCAGCAGTGAGAGGGCTGGAACAGGCCCATCTCCACAGGCAATCAGTGACCTGCTGACCACCGCATCTTCTGTACACACTGTGGCATTTACAGTCTTGTACAGAGGTTAAAATCAGAAATTGCCAATCATTCTAGGCCATAAAGTTGGTAATATAAAGCATTTCCATGGGTTTCTTTCTGGAAACTGAGCAAAATTCTCATTACTGAGTCCCCCTTTTTTGTTTTACAATTTGAATAAACCCATGGGATACTTCAGACCACACCCCAGATCCTAGCCAGAGCATGGAGAGGAGCTCGTGCACCAATCTACACATTCCTCCATGTTGATCTCTGGTTTTCAAGCACTAAAGGCAAAAAACCAGAATCCTAATATGAGAATTCTCCACCTGTTTGCTCCTGCACTAAAAGCTAGTATGAAACAAACTAGTGCCCTACTTTTTTCCTACAGTATATAAATATTCAACACCCTCTGACAAGGTTGGGAAACGTGAAAACTAGTTACATTTTCAATGCAGCATTTGTTCTTTCCTAAACTAAATCTACGTATTTACATTATTTACACATTTTCCTTTTAACCATTTTAAAAGCCAATATTGATGTTCCCAAAGAAAGGGTATGAGGGCATGCTAGCCTACAACTGTTTCTGAAGAGCAAAGCACCATGACCATGATAAAGAGTCTCTCTTTGTTTATTTACTTACAGGGGAACAATGTTCTGGGCAATTCAAAAATTCATGTTACCATATAGACAAGTTAAGGTTAGAATACCAGGGGGGCTTTGGATTCTAACCCTTCATTTATCCATCCAGGAAGCCCATTCTTCCAGAAGGTGGTTTCTGTAATTGACGTTTCTGAGATATTTTTGCAGCCTGCCTTCCCTTCCGCAAATTTGCAAAGGCCTCCATGAAATCATGAAGAGAATTCATAGCAGAATGCCTTGTATTCATGGAACCCAAAGGACAACAAAGGCAGCTGAGGGAGGGAGATCTTTCCATCAGTTCACTGACACCAGGACATACCCTCAAACACAATTAACAGTCATTTACAATATCCCAGGGTTTCTTAAGAGAACAGGTGCAGGGTGATGTTCTTATTGAGACAGAAACTCCCTCGCATCCATTATCACCAATATTTTATTTCCTCCTTCATTAATATCTGCAAAGCAGTCAGAACATAGCCACAGGAGATCACAAAAAACTAACCAGGAGGTAAAGGAACTTTTCTGTGTGGTTGCTCTGTGCATATCGGTTCCTATTTTAAAAGCAGCAAAGAATCCTGTGGCACCTTATAGACTAACCCATGAGCTTTCATGGGTGAATACCCACTTCGTCGGATGCATGCTCCAATGCGTCTGCTAGTCAATAAGGTGCCACAGGACTCTTTGCTGCTTTAACAGATCCAGACTAACACGGCTACCCCTCTGATATTTTAAAAGGAGATTTTTAGGCTATTTTACCAGTAACTTGGGTAAAAGCTGGCTCAGCACTTCTGAAGGCAAAGAGCCTGGCAATCTTGCTGAAGAATATTATGATCTGCTAAGCACAATGGGAACTTGGAGAGAGGAGTCTCACCCCTACGATACCGCTCAGTAAAATCTACAAAGAGGGAGAGGAAGGGACAGAGTCAGTCCAAAGTACTTATGCCAGGGAGCTACAATTCCACAAAAGAGAGCGTGCGCTTCTCTGGATTAGAACCAAAGGAATAAAAAAGAAAGGAGAAACCAAAGAGGGCATCAACTCTGAAAGTAACAGGCTGAGAGATATCATGCTCTGGAGGGATTCTGACTATCCAGATATTGGTTGGGGAAAAAACAAACAGAGCAAGCATGTATCAAAACACGATACAGTATGTTTTATGGTCAAACGAGGGAAGAGACTGCAGCCCAAAGGGATCAACTTCTCATGAACAGCGAAGAAACAACTCAGAGTTTGAACACAAAAGGGAACCTTGAAACTAGGGAGCACAAGCTACTTGGGTAATAGCATAGCAAGGGCTGGAGAGGGCTCTACAAATGCAGCACCACCAGGGTGTTGGATTTCAGGAAAGCAAATGTGGGGGGAAATTCAGGCTGAAGCCTGTGCATGTAGACCTGCCACCATTGACAGGAGTCGTTGCATGAATGAGACAAGCAGGATTTGGCCTCTACAGAGTAATGTGCAATCAATGCCACAAAAGTATGGCATAAAGCCAGGGAACTGAACAGACAACAAAATTAAGGTACACTAGACTAGGATTCCTTTGACAAAAAGAATGCGAGGAACAAGCAACAGTCAAAGAGGCTTCACAAGGGGCTATTGAAGCAGCACGACTACTGGAGGAGGAGACAAAGAAGATGGTCAGATGCAGAAGTCAGACATATATAATCTTTGAGTGTGCATGCGATGGAAGCTATTTATGCATGAAATGTCACCTGACAGAGCTCATGGCAGAGACAATCCAAGGATTAAAGATGCAGCTGAAGACAAGGATGAAATTCAGATGATGATATGATGGAGAAGAGGAGACAGGAGGTAGAACACATAACTCAAGATTTTTACACACTTACTGAACAAAAAGACCTGGAGGGTGGACTGCCAAAAGAGGAGAGTGATCCGTGGAAGAAAGTGACCATGAGGACAAGGCAGAGGAAGAGATCAGATAGTGGTGGTGAAATTGAGTTGAGTAACAAGTTTGTTGCACTGGGGAATGAGGAGAAACAGGCAGAAGATCGGGTGGCGAGGAAGAAAAGAAGGGAAGCCAGTCCCTGCTGAAGAGAGAAAGAGATGCTGGACACAGCCAGGGCATGGAGCCTAAGGAAAAGTGAGTATGATGTACAAGGGTCTGCAAGAGAGAACGTAAGACAGATTCAGACCAACACTAGTAATTGACAGGTCTATGTGACTAGGAACTCCATATTCAGAAGAATCAACAGACTTGTAACCGGACTAGACCCAGAGAAGAGAAGAGTGCACAGTTTGCCAGGAGCAAGTATAGTACAAGTGAACACTGGGCTGAAAAGGATCCTGATGAGATCAGGAAAAAATCCACGGATTGAGCTGCCCATTAGGATGAATGATGCTGCTAGATTCTCAATAGAATGGATCAAGGACAACTGCACTCAACTGAGTAAAATGCTGAAGGAAGTGAAAGATCAGATGACGTTCAGGGACTACTTACGGTCCCTAAAGAATAAGGACATTAAAGAAGCAGCATTAAAAGATTAAGATCCACGGATGGCTCAAGGCTTGGTGCTACGACAAAGGTTTTGAGATGACTGACCATAGGGGGTATTCACAGAAAGACGACCCTTCTCCACTGATGGACTCCACTTGAGTACCTGTGCTATTAACCTTCTGATATCAAGGCTAGCACAACAGAGAAGGGCGGCTTTAAACTAGGGAGAGATGAGGGGAGATGGTTGGGAGAGACTCATGAAACCTCCACTCCTGGCTTCAACTGACAGGAGGACGAAAATCAGCTAAAGGAAGACATAGTAAGGACTAATGGAACACCACAAGGTAAGAGTATAGACAGCAAAGAGAAAAAGTAGAAACACTGATTAGAGTAGTTGTCAAATATTAGTTAGTAAGAGGACTGGATACAATCTGACTAGAAAACTGGTTCAGGTCCAAGGGAAACAACTGAAATGCTTGTACATGAATATAAGAAGTCTGGAACTACTGGTGCAGGAAGTCAAACTGGTGATTACAGAAAGATGGTGATATACCACTCAGGAGGGCATGTGCTGTTTAGGAGCGATCGGAATAAAGGTAAAGTTGGTGGGGTAGCACTGAACATCAACAAATCAGTCAACTGTAAAGAAATAAGAAGTGACTGTGTGCACAAAACAGGAATCTGTGGGTCAAAACCACTTTGGAGAAGGTTTGTAAGAGGTTGGATTAGGGGTTTGATACAGAATCATACTCAGCTATGGACAGAGATCTCAATTATTATTATGAGAGACAGAAATGCTTCAGGAATTGTGTCATAATGGTAGACTATCTTCCTGGATATAGATTGGAAGATAGATAAATGCTACTGATACTGGTATAAGCCTAGTTATTCCTGGATATGACAGATGAGTTTTCTTCATCAGATTGTTACTGCACCAGCAAGAGGTGATTCAATTGAGATTTGATTTTGGTAAGTAGTGAGGACATCACAGAAGAACTGGGCTTAGGAGATAAGCTTGGATTGAGTGATCACGAGTTGATTCAGTTAAAATTAAATGGAAGGATAATCAAAATCAGGTAATCAACTATGGTTTTTTATTTCAAAAGAGCAGAGTTTGGGAAATTAAGGGAATTAGTTAAAGAAGTCAACTCGACTGAAGAGCTCAAAGGTTTAAATGTGGAGAAGGCTTGGATCTTCAGATCAGCACGATAAAAGCTCCTGAAATTTGCATCCCAAGTAAGAGGGGGAAAGAACTTGTAGGGAAAGGCCCATGCCTAGCTGGATGAATAACTACCTCAAAACGGTAATTAGGAATAAGCAGAAAGCCTACAGGGAATGGAAAATGGGGTTAATCAGCAGAGGTCAGAAAATGTCAAAATAAAGTGAGAACTGCTAAAAGATTATCTGAATTAGCTTTGCTGAGATTAAAATAAAAATAATAGGCCTTTTAGTTATATACACCTCTACCCCGATATAACTCGGTCCTCAGGAGACAAAAAAATCTCACCGCGTTATAGGTGAGACCGTGTTATATTGAACTTGCTTTGCCGCCCCCCCCCCGCCTCATTCCTGGTTCCCTGACCGCCCCCTCCAGAGACCGCCGTCCCTAATCACCTCCAGGACCCCACCCCCTACCCAACCCACCTGTCCCGACTGCTCCGACCCCTATCCACAGTGGCCCCATCACAGTCCCAGACTGCACGCCGGGGGGATCTAGTCACCTAGAGGGTTGGGGTTCTCAGGGACTGGCTTGTTTTGGCCTTGTTTTGAAAGGGGATTGGTTGATTTTTAGCTTATTGTGAAAGTTGGAGTGCTTATTTACCATGTGAAGGTTGGCAACTGTGTATCTGAGGTGAAAGAAAAACCTGAAGATCTTAATGAGCTCCAATCGGAGAGATTAGATAATTTTCATCGCAGAATACTGAAAACCCTGTACACGAGATTGCTAGTGCAGTACCAAGAATTTTTAATAATTCTGTCTAAACAGGGTTAGTACCATATGACTAAAGAATAGCTAACATAATACCTGTATTTAAGAAAGGGGAAAAAAGTGATATGGGTAATAGCAGACCTGTTAGTCTGACCTCAATAGTATGCCAGGCTTTAGAACAAATTGTGAAGGAAAGACTAATTAAATTAATTGAGGTAAACTGTGAACAGGATGTAATACAACATGGGTTTCTCAAACGTAGATCACGCCAGGCTATCACAGAATCATAGGGTTTGAAGGGACCGCAAGGGCCATCTAGTCTAACCCTCTGTGAAGATGTTGTGTCTAAACTATCCAAGACAGGCGGGTATCCAGCTTCCTTTTGAAAACCTCCAGTGAAGAAGATTCCACAACTTCCTGAGGCGTCTGTTCCACGGTCCTTCTGTTCTTACAGTTAGGAAGTTTTTCCTGAGATTTAATCTAAATTGGCTATGCTGTAGTTTGAATCCTTTGCCTCTTGTCCCGCCCATTGTGGCAAAAGAGAACAACTTTTCTCCATCTTTTTTATGGCAGCCTTTCAAGTATTTGAAGACCACTATCATGTCCTCTCCTCATGTGGAGGCTGTGATCTACCACAACTCCCAGATCCTTCTCAGCAGTGCTGCAGCCAAGCCAGTTATCTCCCATTCTGTATTTGTGCATTTGGTTTTTCTTCCCTAATGGTAGAACCTTACATTTGTCTTTGCTGAATTTCATTTTGTTGTCTATAGCTCAGTTCTCCAATTTATCAAGGTCCCTCTGAATTTTAGCTCTATCCTCCAAAGTATTGGCACCCCCCCCCAATTTGTGTCATTGGCAAACTTGATTAGTATGCTCTATACCTACATCCAGGACATTAATAAAGATGTTAAACAACACCGGACAAACAGATCCCTGTGGAACCCCACTTGAGACATCCCTGCAATCCAACATCATTCCATTAACAGTTTACTCTTTGTTTGCAGTTGTTTAATCAACTATGTATCTACTTAATGGCAGTTCTGTCGAGCTTGCACTTCTCCAGCTTATTTATCAGAATGTCGTGTGGGACTGTGTCAAAAGCCTTGCTGATGTCCAGGTATATTATGTCCACTGCATTCCCCCAATCCACCAAATCAGTTACCCTGTCAAAGAAGGAAATCAAGCTGGTTTGGTATGATTTGTTCTTAGTAAATCCATGGTGGCTGCATGTGATTATCTGTTCATCCTCCAGGTATTTTGTAAATTGAATGGTTTTATACACTGCTCTAGTAGCTTCCCAAGTATCAGAGTCAGGCTGACTGATCTATAGTTTCCTGGCTCCTCCTTTTTAAAGATGGGCACAACATTAGCCCTTCTCCAGTCTTCCGGGACCTCTCTTCTCATCCATTAATTTGTAAATATTATGGTTAGTGGCACCAAGACTTCTTCAGCTAATTCATTAAGTACCCTCGGGTAAAGCATCCAGCCCCACTGATCTGAATTAATTCAAATTGGTCAGAAGATCTCTGATGTGTTCTTTACTTATCCCAATCTCCATCCTTTTCCCTTTATTGTCCATAGTAACTTCGCTAGCCATAAGGTCACTTACTTTTTATGAGAAGACTTACGCAAAGTAGGCATTGAGAAGCTGTGCCTTCCTATCATCTTCTGTACCAGCTCACCTTCTCCATTGAGCAGTGGACCTATACCATCCTTGATCTTTCTTTTTTGCCTGACATATTTGAAGAACCCCTTTCTGTTATCTCTAGCACTTCTTGACAGCGGTAACTTGTTCTTTGCCTTGACTTCCCTGATTTTATCCTTACACACTCGCACTATTCCCATGTGCTTCCTTGGGGACATGACCTATCCATTTTCTAGATGGATCCCTTCTGGTTCTTAGATAGCTACAAAACTGCTTGTGAAGCCACATTGGCCTCCTGTGGCTCTTCTTATCTTTCCTCAGTGTCGGAACAGCTTGATTGATTTCCTTCTTTGAGACAATAAGTGATTTTTTAGATAAGGGAAATGCAGTAGATCTAATATACCTGGACTTCAGTAAAGCATTTGACATGGCACCACACAGGAAATTATTAGTTAAATCAGAGAAGAGAAAGTTACTCGCCCTGTGCAGTAATGATGGTTCTTCGAGGTGAGTCCCCCTATGGATGTGCCACTTTAAGCGAGTCTGTGCCCCTGTGCCTCTAATAGTAGAATTTAGGTAGCAGTGTCTGTTCGGCCTGCACATGTGCCCTTCTTCCCTTGAGTTCTGCCTCAACACTATTTAGCACTGTGGGGGTGAACCACCCTCAGTTCCTTCTCTACCGCAGAGCCCCTCTTTTTCTAGAGGCTTTGTGACGGGAGTTAATCTACTGCTGAGATTCTCCCTTGCTGTAGTTTGATGGCTCCAAGGACGATCTTCATCCTCAAGAGGACGCAGGACCAGGGTCAGATGCTGGTTTAAGGGCACCCCCATGAGGAGGGGTTTCAGTTTTAGCTCCCAGTTCTTTCAGGATCTAGCTTTCAGCTGTAGGCAGAAACTGCACTTTTGTGGAATGTGTGCGTCTCCGAGGTACCAGACACAGGGAAAGCGTCTGTCCATCACAGGAATTGCCTCCATTCACAAGAGGCACTTTTTTGAAACTGGGGGAACCGGGCATGTCCCTACAGGGGTGATCCCACAACAACAGGCAGGAAAATGGGTCAAAAGAACCCTTTTTTTTTTAAAGAATTGAATGGAAGCTCTAGAAGTACTACAAAAACAAACAGAAACTCTAAGACTAGCTATAAACTAAACATTATCGCACATACAAAGAGGTAAGTAAGTAAACTGGACTGCTACTCACTCCATCTCAGGCCAAGGGCAGTTGAGAAGGAACTGAGGGTGGCACAGGGGCACAGACACACATTAAGACACTACTCGAAGAAATACTGAATTGTAAGGTAAATAAGGAACTGGCTAAAATTAGAGAAGGCAACGGGTTGGTCTGAAAGGTGAATTATCAGATCGGAGAGAGGTTCCTAGTGGAGAGCCTCAAGGACCAGTCTTAGGACCAATCATTCAATATTATTAATGACACTGGCACAGAAAAGTAGGAGAGTGCTAATGAAATTTGCTGATGATACAAAATTGGGCAGCATGGTCAACACAGAGGAGGATCAGACTATTACACAGGAAGATCTGGGTGACCTTGATGACTGGAAAGCAAAAAATAGATGACATTCAAAAGGACAAAGTGCAAGGTCATGCACTTAAGAATTTCATCTACAATCTGGGGTCTCATCAGTTGGAAGCAGCAGAGGAGGATGCGAGTGCAGGGTGTGTGGGCTGATCACAGGATGACAATGAGCCATAAGTGTGGAGTAACTGTGAAACAGACAAATGCAACTTTAGGATTACCAAGGCGAGGCACTGCTGTCAGAGAGAGAGAAGTATTAATGCCATTGTGTAAGGCACTGGTAAGACCTCATTTGGAACACACTGTACTATTCTGGTCACCCATTTTCAAGAAAAATAAATTCAAACTGGAACAGGTGCAGAGAAGGGCTACGAGGCTAATCAAGGGAATGGGAGAGCCAATCTTACAACAGGAGATTGGAAGAGCTTGGTTTCTGTGGTCTGGCAGAAAGAAGGCTGAGAAGGGATACGACTGGTCTCTATAAATACATCGGGGGTAAACACCATGGAAATTGAAGAGCTACTTAAGCTAAAGGACAACTTGGGCGAAAGATGAAATGGGTATAAACATGCCATGAACAAATTCAGGCTGGAAATTAGAAGGTTTCTAGCCATCAGAGGAATGAGGTTCTGGAACAGGCTCCCAATACGAGTTGTGGGCCAAACAAGTTAATTAATTTTGAAAGAGAGCTGGGCAAATTCAGGAGTGTGATTGTATGTCAAAAACATGAAGACATGGGAGAAGGGCTGAAATTTGGGGGGAGCATGGGCTATTATAGTAGGGATAAGGGAGATAAGACAGAACTGGGGCAGAGAATCGAATCAGTATCTTAGATGTTTGTATACTAATAAGAGAAGTATGGGGGAATAAGCAGGAAGAACTCGAAATGCTAGTAAATGAATACAACTATGACATTGTTGGCATCACAGAGACATGGTGGGATAATATGCATGACTGGATTATTGGTATAGAAGGGTACAGCTTGCTCAAGAAGGACACACAAGGAAAAAAAGGGAGGAGGTGTTGCCTTATATATTTTAAATGTATATACTTGGACTGAGGTTGACATGGAAATAGGAGACAGACTTCTTAAGTCTCTGGGTAAGGATAAAAGGGGTAAAAAACAAGGGTGATGTCATGGTAGGGGTCTACTATAAGTTCAGAATAGTGAGTACTAGGTAGATAAAGCGAGTTAGGCTAATGTTTGTTTTCTTTATTTGCAAATGCGTATTTGGCTGGAAGGAGTTCAAATTTGTATTTTGCTGAAAGGATTTTACTTTGTACTTGTATACTTAGGCTGGGAGGATATTCCCAGTGTCTATAGCTGAAAGACCCTGTACCTATTCCATTTTAAATTTACAAAGATAATTTTTACTGCTTTTTTCTTTCTTTAATTAAAAGCTTTTCTTGTTTAAGAACCTGATTGTTTTTTTTATTCTGGTGAGACCCCCGGGGACTGGGTCTGGATCCACCAGGGAATTGGTGGGGAGAAAGGAGGGAAGGGGGAGAGAAAGGTTAATTTCTCTCTGTGTTAGGATTACTTTCTCTCTCAGGGAGAGTCTGGGAGGGGGAGAGAGAAGGAGAGGGGAAGGTGAATTTTCCTCTCTGTTTAAGATTCAAGGAGTTTGAATCACAGTGATCTTCCAGGGTAACCCAGGGAGGGGAAGCCTGGGAGAGGCAACGGTGAAGGAAAGGGTTTACTTTCCTTGTGTTACGATCCAGAGGGTCTGGGTCTTAGGGGTCCCCAGGCAAGGTTTTGGGGGGACCAGAGTGTACCAGGCACTGGAATTCCTGGTTGGTGGCAGCGCTACAGGTTCTAAGCTGGTAATTGAGCTTAGAGGAATTCATGCTGGTACCCCATCTTTTGGATGCTAAGGTTCAGAGTGGCGAATTATACCATGACGGTATTGGAGACAATTTTTTATTTCAGAAGGTGGAGACAGGGGAGAGGCTGTTCTAGATTTGATTTTTACAAGTAAGGAGGAACTGGTTGAGAATTTGAACGTAGAAGGCAGCTTGGTGAAAGCGATTGTGAAATGATAGAGTTCCTGATTCTAAGGAATGGTGGAAGGGAAAACTGCAAAATCAAGACAATGGATTTCAAGAAGGCAGACGTTAGCAAACTCAGGGATTTGGTAGGTAAGATCCCAAGGGAAGCAAGTCGAAGGGGAAAAACAATTGAAGACAGTTGGCAGTTTTTCAAAGAGACATTATTAAGGGTACAAGAGCAAACTATCCCACTGTGTAGGAAAGATATAAAGTATGATAAGAGACTACCCTGGCTTAACCAGGAGATCATCAATGATCTAAAAATAAAAAAAGAATCCTACAAAAAGTGGAAAGTAGGTCAAATTATGAAGAATGAATATAAACAAATGACATAAGTATGTAGGGACAAAATTAGAAAGGCTAAGACACAAAAGTAGATCAAACTAGCTAGAGACATAAATGGTAACAAGAAAACATTCTACAAATACATTAGAAGCAAGAGGAAGACCAATGACAGGGTAGGTCTGTTACTCAATGTGTGGGGGGAGGAGGAACAATAACAAAATGTGGAAATGGCAGAGGTGCTTAATGACTTCTTTGTTTCGGTTTTCACCAAAAACGTTGGTAGTGATTGGACATCTAACATAGTGAATGCCAGTGAAAATGAGGTAGGATCAGAGGCTAAAACAGGGAAAGAACACATTAAAATCACTTAGACTAGTTAGATGTCTTCATGTCACCAGGGCCTGATGAAATGCATCCTAGATAGAATACTCAAGGAGCTGACTGAGGAGATAACTGAGCCATTATCAATTATCTCTGAAAAGTAATGTAAGATGGGAGAGATTCCAGAAGACTGGCACTATATTGCCTTTTTCCAATCTATAAAAAAGGAAATAAGGGCAACACAGGGAATTACAGGCCAGTCAGCTTAATTTCTGTACCTGGAAAGATAATGGAGCAAATAATTAAGCAATCAATTTGCAAACATCTGGAAGATAATAAGGTGATAAATAACAGTCAGCATGGATCTGTCAGGAACAAATCTTGTCAAACCAACCCGACAGCTATCTTTGACAGGGTAACAAGCTTTGTGGATAGCGGGGAAGTGGTAGACATGGTATATCTTGACTTTAGTAAAGCTTTTGATACTGTCTCACGTGACCTTCTCATGAACAAACTTGGGAAATGCAACCTAGATGGATCTACTGTAAGGTGGGTGCATAACTGGTTGGAAAACCGTTCCCAGAGAGTAGTTATCAGTGGTTCGCAGTCATGCTGGAAGGGCGTAACAAGTGAGGTCCCGCAGGAATCAGTTCTAGACCCTAGATAATGGCACAGAGAATACACTTATAAAGTTTGCGAATGATAACAAGCTGGGAGGGGTTGTAAGTGCTTTGGAGGATAGGATTATAATTCAAAATGATCTGGACAAAATGGAGACAGGGTCTGAAGTAAATAGGATGAAATTCAGTAAGGACAAATGCAAAGGACTTCATTTAAGAAGGAACAATCAGTTGCACACACACAAAATGGGAAACGACTGCCTAGGAAGAAGTACTGCGGAAAGGGATCTGGGGGTCATAGTGGACCATAAGCTAAATATGAGTCAACAGTGTAACACTGTTGCAAAAAGACCCAAACATAATTCTAGGATGTATTAGCAGGAGTGCTGTAAGCAAGACATGAGAAATAATTCTTCCGCCCTACTCTGCGCTGATTAGGCCTCAACTGGAGTATTGTGTCCAGTTCTGGGCACCACATTTCAGGAAGGATGTGGACAAAATGGAGAAAGTCCAGACAAGAGCAACAAAAATGATTAAAGGTCTAGAAAACATGAACTATGAGGAAAGATCGAAAAAATTAGGTTTGTTCAGTCTGGAGAAGAGAAGACAGAGGGAACACAATATCAGTTTTCAAGTACATAAAAGGTTACAAGGAGGAGGGAGAAGAAGTGTTCTTCTTAACCTCTGAGGACAGGACAAGAACCAATGGGCTTACAGTAGGGGAGGTTTAACTTGGACATTAGGAAAAACTTCCTAACTATCAGGGTGGTTAAGCACTGGAATAAATTGCCTAAAGTGATTGCAGAATCTCCATCGTCTAACCTGCTCTTAAAAATCTCCAAACACCTGTCAGGGATGGTCTAGATAATCCTTAGTCCTGCCTTGAGTACAGGGACAGGACTAGGTGACCTCTCGAGGTCCCTTCCAGTCTTGTGATTCTGTATGAGCTGTTTGTGATGATGGGGCAGGGCTCAGCAGCCTTGAGACTCACTTCCAGTTTGTGTCTTACATTCTTAAAAGCTCATGTTTCAGATCTTCAGCCAGCCACCTATAGGGATCAGGAAGGGATCCTCTACAAGTGTACTCTGTGCAAGGAGGGTTGGCCTCCTTCCTCTGAAGCATCGGAGATGGCCACAGTTAGAGAGATGGGACATTGGACAGGGTAGGTCAGTGTTCTGAAATGACACCAGGCATTCTGTGTCTCAGGTGCTTGGCTGGCTGATTCTTGTTCATATGCTCAGGGTCTAACTGATGGGATCAGGAAGGAATTTTCCCCATGTCAGATTAACAGTGACCTTGTGGGGTTTTCGCCTTCCTCTACAGATTGTGGATGTGGGTCACTTGCCATGATTATCGGGTATATTTCACTTAATCATTCGCCAGCCATTGCAGGGGCCTTGGGCACTGGTGCACCTCAGTCTCTTCTGCCCTATGTCTGTAGTACGTAATAGTGTGTCTCCTGTGAGTTTTAATACTTCAGTTTAATTTCAGTTGTTGGGTTTAGTGAGCAAGTGCTGGGTGGGGTTGGTGGCCTCTGATATACCGGAGGTCAGACTAGATTTTCTGGTGGCACCTTCTGGCCTTAAACTCTATGACTCTATCTTGTAATGTCTATTAATTTTACAGCAGATGTCTGACAGCCACATTTCCCTCAAACCCTTCTGTATTATCCACCTGCTCTGAAAATAACTGTGGCTTTTTCAATTATCTTGAGCTTGATTTGTTGCTTTAAAAACAACACCTGCCCCTCTAAGCCTTTCCTTTTCATTGTGCTGCAAGCAAACGCAATATGTTTATGATAGCAAACAGCAGGAGTGTTGAGGAGTTTCACCATCTCTAATTAAAGCAAGGTTCATCCTACAATTTTATCCATGTAGAACACAGCTCGTTTATTTGTTGAAGTGCATGGGCTTAGCTTGCAACTGCCAAAATACAGGTGTCAGTGTATGACAACCATAAGCTGCTGAGGTGGGAGCTTTCTGCTAATCCTTTTAGGCAGATGTGATGCCGTAGATCAAAGAACACAAGCTCCCATACCTTAGATTAGAACACATACTGGAAAACTGGTAGGGAAATGCTCAACAGTCGTGTTTCCTTCTAACAGGGACAAACACGCACAGTTGTGTTGAATGCACCATATCACAGTAACACGGATCCTGTCTGCATCAGCCAGTGAAACCATGACAATAACCAATGAATGGTTCACTAGAAGGTTGCCAACACAGAGCCAGACCCTGAGGGCTCACTGATTACTATGATTGCGATGAAAAGATGCTACTGTGGGAAGCGAAGCAAAGGGAGGAAGAGGAGATTAAAGAGTAAACCAATATCCTCTCCTGCTTTGCCCCTAGGTTCGACTGGCTCTAGGACAGCAGCAATGGTCACCTCTGTTCAGGTGAACCCCCCACCACTTCAGTCTTCTGTCTGGCCTTAGGCATGCGGATCACTTCAAAGACAGTCTGTGTGGTCACTACAAACTATTATCCCAGGGAGGCCACCTAGTGAGCAAGATCCTGAAAATGAATCATTAGATTCAAGTGCTTACCCACTTCCAGCAACACAACTCCCCACCACGCCAAATGTGCCCCCAAGAAGGTAGATTCTTCTAAAATGCACAGTCAAAGCCAGAAAGCTTTAAAAAAAAGGACCATACACAGATGCACATCCACCCACACGTGTCAAAAACTACCAGTAACCAGCACCAGCCAAAGCCCTAACACAGACTTTCCTATTTTAATCCTTATTTCTGTAAATAATCAAACCGGGACATACGGCCTGATTCCATACCAAATGGTGAAGTTGGTTTGAACAATAACCCATTTCCCTGGGAACATTCAATGGACTTACGATATAGACAAAAACACGTAAAACCTGCAGGCAGCTTGTTGCAACTGCCAGCAAATGGACACATTAAAATCTTGACCTTGTCAAAGAGAAGAGGCAGTGGTCTGGTGGTGACTCGGATGTTGGACCACAGGACTCGGTGTTGCTGTGAATTGAGTATTGTTAACTGTACTTGTCTTATGTTGCATATGGAGATAACCTATAAGTAATGTAGTACGCAGTGTGCAAGACAACCCGGACCCAGCCTTCTTGGGCCCACTATACTGGGAAGTCTGGAACACTAATTGGAATAGGTGTGGTATGCCCCTACGAGAGAAGGTGCAGGTGCAGGGCACTGTGCTACACAACGGGTAGTGGGACAAATGGAATGTAGACACCTTCCACCTTGATGCCTGGCCCTATCAGGAAATGCGTCGTCATATGTCCTATGCTTTTCCAGGGATACCTGGGCAGGAGGATCCCAAAAGAAAAAGAAAAAAAAGGAGGTGGAGTGTTAGGATATAGATATTCAGGCCTGTCTGCAAAGGCCTATACTTAAAAGAATTTAGGTGTATTCTTATCACTTAGCTAGTTATAGAGGTATAAAAGAGAAAATCAAAATCACTGTCTGCCAGTGTAAGGGCCTTCTCTTACTGTGACAGTCTGAGGCCTGGTTCTTACGCTAAGGCTTTTGGCTAAGCAGCAGAAGCCAATCATAAACTGGGAAATGCATGGTCACATCCTCACATCCCAAACCAGTCACATTGAAACAAGGTGCTATTGGGCTGTTAGGAATAGAATCCTGTCCTGATATTCCTATCACCTCCAGAGAAAGGGAAGAGCCTAGAAGATGTAAAAGGAAACTCAGTTTGACAGCATCCTGTCTGGCAAGAACTCACTTATCAATAGCTGGGATGTGAAATCCTCATTTCTGTATTGTTCTATCACTGTAGTCTCCACTTCCCTATTGTTTGTCTGCATAACCTCTGTCAGGTTTCTGTTTGCTGCATAATTAATTTTGTTGGGTGTAAACCAATTAAGGTGGTGAGATATAATTGGTTAAATAACCATGTTACAATGTGTTAGGATTGGTTAGTTAAATTTCAGTAAAATGATTGGTTAAGGTATAGCAAAGCAGAACTCAAGTTTTACTATACAATCTGCAGTCAATCAGGAAGTAAGGGGAGGATGGGAACAGGGACTAGGGTGGGGGAATTGGAATCATGTTTCGTTAACGGGGGGGGGGAATGGGAACAGGGACACAGGCAAGGCTCTGTGGTTTCAAAGCTGGGAAAGGGGATACTGAGGAAGGAAACTGGAATCATGCTTGCTGGCAGTTCACCCCAATAAACATCGAATTGTTTGCACCTTTGGACTTCGGGTATTGTTCCTCTCTGTTCATGCGAGAAGGACCAGGGAAGTGAAAGGGTGAAGGAATAACCCCCTAACAATCAAGGACGCTCTATTCAGTTCCTTCCGCAGATGAACCTTTCTTTCAGTATTGCTGATGAACAAGATGTTCCAGACAGGCCAGTTTTTCCTCATGTTAACACACTAGTTTAATCTAAGGCAAGCCTTCTATACAGAGTTTCTTGAAGATTCAGCAGCCAACAGTGGAGGATGGGATTTCTGGAGAGATGGCCAGTTGTCCCAAAGTATTGTCTTAAATCATGCAGTGCAAGACATATTCCAAATATCATGTAGCGGGGTGGGGCTCTGGCCGAAGGTCTCTGTAAAGGACACAGGATACAACTTTGTACTGCATTATCCTCTCATTCCGGATGAAGTAAGAGTCAGGTGATTTGTCCTGCACATGATTACTAGGTTTGTTGTGAAGACTAATGAAAAGGACTGACTGACCCAATGTTTGTTTATTCCAGTTCTGTAGTATCAAGTGCATTAGTAGTTCAGTAAATCAAGAGACTGCTTCAACTAGCCAAGTATATTTGATGCTTTTCCCCTCACCAGTCGATTCTGGTTTCTCTCAGCAGGCTGCTAATCTTTAACTTCTTCTCTGCAGGACAGAGGATTTAGACCCCAATGACCCCCCTTTTATTGTCTTGGATATTCCCTACAGCAGAGCTCTGCCGAGTTACTATACTAAGGGAGGAGAGAAAGAGAGTGTCAGACAGAGACTGCAGCCACTGAAATGATAACTGACTGATACCCTGAAAGAGATGACAGTTATCTAGAGCTGTGTGTGTAATCATCAGTGCTGTCACCTGGTGATCACAGGCAACATAACTGGTCTTGCAGCATCATTAGATACGACAGACTAAGTTAGCCAGGGCCACCAACTGCTGGAATCTAACACACATTCAACAAGGTGGCAAAGCCGGCAGTAACCGAGCTGAACAGGGAAGACTGGGCATTCTTAGTCATGATACTAACACAGCATAGTTGATATGCTAGACAAGGAGAGTCCCTCTGTTTGTTAGAAAGAGACTAGCACTGGGAATTAACTCTCTTCTGTGGGTGCTGACTCCGCAATCTGGGGATCGTCTGCCTTTTATTCTCCCCCAGGATGTCACGTGCTGCATGAAGTGGTAGAGTAAGATTTGTACCTGCCCTTAGAGGTCTGTCTATTTAGTACGTCTTGTGGCTATGGATTTTTCCTTATGAATACTATGAACATCAGCCATAACTATATAAACCCTTCCTACATCAAATATTGACAAAAGAGTTGTGATTTATAACATCATTAGAATTTATGTCCAGTCTGGAGACTTCCCTTGTTTTATAGACACAAGGCTAACAGGTTGGTTAGAGGCCAAAAATGAAGAAACAATTTTCATCATTCTTGATTATCTTTGAGAGATTCTGAAGCAGTTGGAAGTTGCTCAACCATTCAGCCTGTGTTACACATTGAAAAGGCTCTGGCATCCTGAACGGACTGGGATTCAAACCAGTGTATTTCTTTCCATTTAAATGTCCTTTATTATAAAATTTGACAAGCCCATGTCAGTCAACAGCAGAGAGTTCTTTGTGAAAACAAAAACACAGAAACAGCCCTACAAAGTTGAAAGGGACCTTGTTTTACACACCAGAATGGAAATCCTCCAAGATGTCTCACTTTTTAATGCAGAATTTCAGCTGCTGGATGTTTGTGTATCGCTGACTATAAGAAGTGGAAATGAATTCCTTTTCAGCCAGGCTCTGCTAGTATATCCCCCCTTCACTCCTGGCATTGGTTGGGTGCAAAGAAAGCTCATTACAGCTATTTGCCCCCAAATCAATGAACAGCTTCAGCGCAGAGGCAGTTTACAACAAGTTCCATCTCTCAAGTCAGAACTACAACAGATCCTCAGCCTAGTTGGTCTGCAAAGACACTTACCCTGGACAACCATCTCATGTCACAACAGACCTTCAATAGCAAATGGAAGTCCTACCCTATTCAGAAAGGCATAGCAAAGCTTTCTAAATTTCTCCAATCAAGTAACCTAGCAACAGTCAAGATTTGAAGTTTTTAAAGTTCACTGTTTCAAGGGAGAAAACAGTTTCATCGTATAGTCTTTCCCCGCAAACTGCAGAAATAATGATGGCTGCACAGAGGGGATCAGGAATAGAAGAGTGCAGCAGAGCTGACCTTGCACACGCTTCCCAAGAATATGCAACATCTCTTCCTGCAGGTCACTTAAGCCCCTGGCTTTGGCAGACACACACCTGCACGGGCATGCACTGCAGCTTTACCCAGGGGGAGAAACTGCTGCTAGCAAAAACAAAAATCAAGTTTCAAAGGAAAAGTTAATTGTGTACAGCATTAACTATGATGTCCCAGTCCAAACCTTCGCGTTAGTTGCGGCACACAAAATAGTCACTGTTTTGGTTTTTTTTACCTTCGCTAGTACAGAATACAAATCTCTTTGCTGACATCACTGCAAATCTTTCTTCTGCAAGCTCAATGCAAGAGACAATACACCCAAAGACAGGCAATGGAAATTCTTCAGGTCATTTCAACCCAACATAAATACAAGTCTACAGAATCTGAGCAGCAATCACTCTGAATTCTGTTCCAACCAGCTAACTCTTCCTCTCCCCTCACATAGACACACAGAATAGCTAGCTAGTAGTCTCTGCTTTGGCTTATGCAGATCACACTGCAGAACACAGGAGTGCTCAGAATATTAAAACAGCAGAATCTGATTTTTTTTTGAATCAATGAAAGATGTAAAGGATAAGGGGTCTGGTTATTATTATTCAGCTTTTATTCCAAGCTCCCTGGTCTGGGCATGCATGTGTGTGCATGTGTACCCCCAAAGTATGGAGAGAATGAGGCAGCTGCATCAATGCAGCAGGCAGCTGCATCCTAGACTGTTCCTTCCCGGCCCACAGAGTAGCTACATATTCAGAGCTCATGCATTCCAATTACCTGCCCCCAGGAACAAAACTACAAAGGATTTCAGGCCCTTGAGGTGGCGCACAGAATCCAACTTTCTCAAACACATCTCTGAAACAGTGGGAATTTGTTACAGGTTTTAAACCACTCTTCCCTTGGATTTCACACAGATGGATCCTCTCCTGCTCCTCTTCAGTTTGATCTCCTTAAGCCTGGAAGTTATGTCTTTATCTGCTGTGAAAATATTTTATCAGTTTAATCTGGTTACGAATATTTACACAATTTGCCCCAAAATCCCTCATTACATCTGTCATTCTCAATTATTCACAGGTGGTGGTACATGCAGTTTCCGCGGAAACCAGCAGCTCACAGCCAACAGATGCGCAGGCAATTGTAGGCAATGGGCACTCAAGCAGAATTGGTCAACCTGATAATTATGTTGATGTTTGACCATCTCAAATCTACAGATGATAAAAGTCTGGTTTACATTTCAGCCTCTTATTTGCAAATCCTTCAGAAAATGTCTTAACTATGCTGCGAGGCAGCCAAGTCCCAGTTTCATTCCATTTGCTGGGTATCTCAGAAACCTAGAATAAATGTAATGAGGAGGCTGTATCTTTTATGACACATCACATTTTTCACATTTCACTACCATTTTCAGTATTTACAACTGAATATAAATGTCAGATTACACCAACTGTAAAGCCAGTCATAAGTGATTCACTCCACAACATTTCAGGAGTTTGCCTACTATTAACTAGTGAAAATGATTGTGCTAATGGCTTCAATTATTGATCATGAAAAGAATTTAGAGCTGTCACTTGTTTCCCGAGTAGCTGGTGTCTTATTCAGCTGAAAAATTAGTATTCAAATGATCATACTTTCCTATTCCTTCATTCACTGTTTAATGCTTTGTATGTCTCAGGCACATAGAGCAGAATCCAGAGAAAGGGATGAATAGCCCCATGGAAATGCTCTTTAGCTGGCCTTGGTGCACGGAAAAATGAGACTATCTGGGGCCATAAACCTGTGTGATGTAAATTAATTACTGTAGCCAGACCATGTAAGTAGAACTGTATGGCTATCACCTGTGTACTTGAAGTGTGAGCATCTTTGTGGGACTGTCAGTGCCAGGGAGCCTGGGTTTCTGTGCAGATACCTGGTAAGCAGAACTTTAGAAAGAGATCTAGATTAGCAGAACTTTTTTCCCATTGGTTCTTGGAGCTGCTCAGCCTTCACTGAAGTTTCAGGTAACACACTTCGGCTGTTCCCCATGCTTACAGAACATGATCAAACAGGTATTGGGATAGCTGTGTTAGTCTCTATCCACAAAAACAACAAGGAGTCGGGTGGCATCTTAAAGACTAATAGATTTATTTAGGCATAAGCTTCATATGCATCTCAAGAAGTGAGATTTTTATTACCCATGAAAGCTCCTGCTCAAATAAATCTGTTAGTCTTTAAGTTGTCACCAGACTCCCTGTTGTTTTTATGATAAAACAGAACATTCACTAGCATCCCCCGCCATTCAACAATTGGCATCATCTTTCCAAGGAGTTTGTCTGGGCGAGGGTACCTTGCCAGCTAACCACGCAGTGCATGGTCTAGAATGTAGAGATATCGGCCTGCATTACAAATAAATGACATTTCAATCTCTATTTAGCTAAAATGGACTAATACATTATGAGGATTGAACACCAAGTTGTCTTGCCAATCCCAGTCAATCATACTATGCAGCAGGGACTTCAGCAGTTTGACCCACTGGACTCCAGGAGAAAGGCCTCATTTGTTCTCATCTCACAAGTCATCGACAGTAAAATGGCCAATAGCTCTCCCTCCTCCAGAGACCAACTTGTCACCTGACAGATTGAACAAAAACGCTTATTGACCTCTCGTAACTGTTATTCTTTGAGAGGTGCTGCTCATGTCCACTCCAATTAGGTGTGTAGGCATCACATGTCCCATTGTCGGAAGGTTTTTCCTCCAGTGGTACCCGTCAGGGTGGCTGTGGAGCTCCCTGGAGTGGCTCCTTTATGACGGTGTATATAGATCCCTGCCAACGAGCTGCTTGCTCAGTTCCTTCTTGCCAGAATACTCTGACAGAGGGGAGGCAGGTGGGGTTCATGTGGTCACAGACTGCAGCACTGCCCCGCCAAATGTGGTGTCATCTCTGGACTGTTGCAAAATTGCATACTGCGAGGTGAAGGTGGAGGATCATGTGGTTGCCCTGCAAATATCAATGATTACGAACCACTTGCCGGCTAAAATAAAGGCGTTTCATTTGCTAATGCTCTAGATATCAACAGAGGCATTTATACTGGTGTCAATAACCATAGTATCCAAGTATCTCCTTCCGCCCAAACTAAAATCTCAGCCTCTCTTTCTGACATCTCCTTGTGGATGTCCAGTCATCAGTTTAAACTCAGCATGGATAAAAGAGCTCCTAACCCCCACCGCCAATCCTACCTCATAGCTTCCTTTCATGATCACAGTGGAGAATTCAATTCTGCTTATTACTCAGGCCTGTAACCTGGGCTTCATCTTCAACGGAGACCTCTCTCTAGGTGCTCACATTCAGGCCGAGTATAAATCTTGCAAATTGTTCCTGAACAATAGCTCTAAAATATGGCCTTTCCTCTGTCCACTCAGCCAAAACTCTCTTCCAGGCTTTCACAATTTCACATCCCAACTACTGCACCTTCCTGTTCTCCAACCTTGACCAGTTCCATCTTGCCCCAATTATACCCATTCAAATCACTGCTGAAAAGATCATTTCCCTGGATGGTCACTTCATCTCAGCCACGCCTCTTCTCTGCATTCCTCCACTACATCAAAAACAAATTATTCATCTTCCCTTTTAAGGCCTTTTGTGGCCTTCCCCACCTGACCTAACATCTGTCGCACACAAACCATGGAAACACTGAGCTCCCACCTCTGCACTGCCAATGATGCGTCAATCACCTGTAAGCACATTTATACCTTCTCTCCCGCTGACCCTCACTATCCTCCTTAAAACTCTCCTCTCCTCTGATGCCTACAGAAATCTCACCAATGGTGAGGCAGTGCTTGTGCTCTGACCACTTCATCTCAATGTTACTTATGCTCCTCAGATCCACCTGTTGTACCCACCTACTCTTGTCTTAGACTTAAATCATAAGCCGGGGGAGTGGGAGGGGGAGAGAGAGAGAGAGAGAGAGAGAGAGAGACTCTTTTTATTCCATATTTGTACAGCACCTACCACAGTCCGGTTCTGCAAGAGGCTCCACAATTAGGAACATTAGGTGCCACCTCAGTGTAAACAAACGATGCCCTGAGGGAAACAATGCATATCCACTGCTGGTTCCCTTGTCTCAACAGCTGCCCAGGAAAATGAGGGGAGTCGGAGTACCACCACCCCCAAGGCAGTGCAAGGCTCACCTTTTCAAGAAGGCCTTTCTTGCCTCAAGGTAGCAGAACAGCCCAGCACGCCTCAAGACAGCTACTGAGTTGGTCCCAACAGAGGAGGAGGATTAAAATGGGAGAGCACTCAGTCAAGTTAGGGACAGATGTAATGCAGCTCTTCATTATGTCTGTAGCACCTTGATATACTGCAGTGATTAGCATATTAGGTGACAGACATAGACGGCACAGATGCCTTCAGACTAAGAGTTTGTGTTGCATTTAACAAAAGTATTTTCTGTTTACAGGGCTTGCCAAATGTATGAAGGAGCAGCTGTCACTCTGTGTGGGGAAGCGAGCCAGAACTCATGGTGGGCACTTTTTCATTAATTTATATATCAAAAGAGATAAAATACTCAGAACACATCCTTTCACACACAGAAAAGCTGAACACTGGCTGAACACAAAAGAGGTGATAAGACCAAACACACTGAAACAAAAGAAATGGTCACACCATGAAACCTTCCCTCCTTGAAAAACATCAGCATCAAAATATTAGGGACAGCTTTCCTTTCAAAAGACAGTATGGACTGCTAAAAACCCAAATAATATGTTATATGGCCTCTGCTTTTGCTCTTTTAGTACAGAGGGAAGTCAGCTATGACAGTTGGCCAGTGGGCAGAAAATAAAAACTGAACAGACAAAAGTCAGTGCTTGATTATAAACAAATACTAAATTATCTTCAAATTTGCTAACTTGGATAGTACTCAGAGAAAAGACCGGAACAGCTGCTACACTGGAAGCCACATTCATTGCTCTTCTCCTCATCATGTTTCCCATGTTTCAAACTAGCCCAGAGGTTAAAACCTAAGACTTTGTTTTGTCTAATTCAGCCATAACGCAATTCAAGCCTGCAGTTAACCATGCAGTTTCCACTTTCAGATACATTTGTCACCTACAACTTTAAGATAAAAAAAAGTTTACTACAATAAATGTCAAAATAACCTTTAAAAAGCTGAAAGCCTCATATTGGCAGGTAGCACAATGGAGATGTTCTTACTAGCACAGCTATGGAGCTTGGGGTAGCTCCTGGTGGTGGATCAGAGACATGGATATTTCGCTAGGCCAGACCACCACCTTTTCCCCAATAGCTCTAAGTGTTAGACTCTAAGGGTACGTCCAGACTACCCGCCATATCGGTAGGTAGCGATCGATCCCTGAACACGCTCCGCCCGTCAACTCCGGAACTCCACCAAAGCGAGCAGCAATAGTGGGGTCAACGGGGGAGCCGCAGCCGTCGATCCCGCGTCATGAGGATGAGAGGTAAGTCAGAATAAGATACGTCGACTTCAGCTAAGGTATTCCTGTAGCTGAAGTTGCGTATCTTACATCGACACCCCCTCCAGTGTAGACCAGAACAAAGATCAGCAGTTAATGTGACAAGAGGACAACCTTATTTTATTTGGCACTGAGGTCCAGTTTTCATGAAACCTGGTGCTTCGTGTCTGGATAAACAACAGGGAAAAGATAATGAATCACTATGTGTTGTTCAAATTATGCACTTCATTTTTCAGCTACAGAAAAACACCACTTGTCAGTCTTAGAATTACTGTACATTGCTGTTTGCATTTTTTTAAATATATACTATAAAAGAAAAGATTAAATGATAAGATAAGGGATTTTGATTCTGTGCTTCAGTGAGTATTAGTGACACAGTTGTTAGGGAAGTGAAGCTGTCAAGTTTTGTGACTTAACTTATGTTCCAGACAGATCTGTTTAACACTTAGTGTTTTTCTTTTTCTTGCCCCCTTTTTAATATTTGTAAGAGTCACTGAATATGCGACTCTGCACCTAACAAAGAGGACACATATAAAAGTATTAATTCGAGATGGGCAAAAGAATCAGCTTACACTATGAAATATTGACTCAGCTCCAGTTCCTTCTTGCGCCAACACGGACGTTACTTATAGTCTGGCAGCATGTGTAATTTCAAAGGGCAAGTTAATGACTGATTAATACAAATCTACAGAATCATAAATGCAGTGGTGTCACCCTCTGACCCTGGCGGAGGGATCGGGGGCTCCCTATCCCCCAGCTCCCAACTCCAGGTCCTGCAGTTCAAGGAAATGTTAATACATTGTCTTTGGAAATGGGTCAAGTTGGGTATCATTCAAAAGCCCTTTCTTTCTCAAACACAATGGTACCAAACATGACAAGCCTGGGACAATTATACATATATCTATTTGAGAAAATGTTAAAAATCAATGTTTTTTAACTATACGTTAACACAGAGATATCAAACACGCAAACCCCACAAAGTTAAATAATGGCCCTGGACTGACAATACTGTGTGATCAGCTACTGTTCAGAACAGGAGACTGGATTTTTTTTTAGTGTTACAGATTGCTATAAATGAAAGGAGCGCTGCAGGTTGATCTGCCAACATCAGCAAAAACGAAGCCATTCAGTGGCACTGATTATCGGTGTTGTTTATTACGCCAAAAGAGTTCCAATGAGATACTGCTTAAGATAGCAGCATCCAACCAGAAATTGCTGCAATCCATCTGCAAATGGTATGCCCATTGTTATACAACAGATATCAGATAACAATTAACTACAATCCCAAAGTAATTTATTACAAAATCCTTGTTTTTACTTTGGTCTTGATAATTTTTAGGCATCTGTGGTGGGATGTACCAGCCTTTTGAGGCCTCAGCATCCTACTACACCCCATCCCATAAAGGAGCAGGGGAAGTGAGCCTTCCAAGCGGCCTCGAGAGGCTGTGTGGGACACAGCCAGTCAGAGAAGGGCTGTAGGGGGGCAGCCAGGTGCCGCAGAGCAGAGCAGAGAGTAGTTGTTGCCTGGAGCCAGAGGAGTGAAGATGAGATCACAAAGGAGCTGAAAGCTGCAGACCTACTTCACAACCTGATAGCGGATGCCTCAATGCCTGTTACAGAGACACTGTGTACTTCAAAGCACCTCCTTTCATCCTATTAGTATCATTTCCAACATGATCACCAAGAGTGGTGTTAACTAACACAATACTGACCACGACTTAGTAGTCATATGACCAGCATTTACTCATGACCAGCTGGCACGTTACTGGACTTAACTTGTCCCTGTCTGCGTTGTCTGAAAAGTCGGGCTCAGTATGGTGTTAGTGGATGCAACTCTTCAGGGCGGAATTCTAACTCGGTATAGTTTTCTAGTGAAGACTAGCCCAAAATTAATGTAATTAAATTATTAAAGAGAGATCTGAAGTAAGAAAGAGTGGGGTGCGCACTGTTTAACTATCAAACTACGGAGCAGGGTTGCTGCATTCTGTAAGAATCTTAAATGAACCAAACTGTACCACAGAATCGCTATGGACAGTAACTCCATGCTTAAGTAATAAGAATATAGCAGTAGGGATATCTTACCGACCACCTGACCAGGATGGTGATAGTGACTGTGAAATCATCAGGGAGATTAGAGAAGCTATTAAAATAAAAAACTCACTAATAATGGGATATTTCAACTCTCCCCATACTGACTGGGTACATCTCACCTCAGGATGGGATGAAGAGATAAAGTTTCTTGACACCTTAAATGACTGCTTCATGGAGCAGCAACTCCTGGAAGAGGAGAGGAGAGGCAATTCTTGATTTAGTCCTAAGTGGAGCACAGGATCTGGTTCAAGAGGTGAATATATGAACCAGTTGGTAAAAGTGACCATAACATAACAACATTTAACATCCGCGGGGAGAGAAGACACCACAGCAGCCCACCACAGAAGCATTTAATTTCAGAAAGGGGTGCGACATAAAAGGGAGGAAGTTGGTTAAACAGAAACTAAATGGTACAGAGCCAAAAGTGAAATCCCTGCAAGCTGCTTGGATACTTTTTAAAGACACCATAATAGAGGCTCAACATAAATGTATACCCCAAATTAAAAAACATAGTAAGAGAACCAGAAAAGTGCCACCGAGCTAAACAACAAAGTCAAAGAAGCAGTGAGAGGCAAAAAGGTATCCTCTAAAAAGTGCAAGTTAAATCCTATTTAGGAAAATAGAAAGGAGCAAAAAACTCTGGCAAGTCAAGTGTAAAAATATAATTAGGAAGGCCAAAAAAGAATCTGAAGAACTCCCAGCCAAAGACTCAAAAACTAACAGCAAAAAATTAAATACATCAGAAGCAGGAAGTCTGTTAAGCAACCAATGGGGCCACTGGACGATTGAGATGCTAAAGCAGCACTCAGGGACAATAAGGCCATTGCAGAGAAACTAAATTAATTCTTTGCATCAGTCTTCATGGCTGAGGACGTAAAGGAGATTCCCAAACCCGAGCCATTCTTTTTAGGTGACAAATCTGAGGAACGGTCAGATTTGAGGAGGTCATTAGAGGAGGTTTAGGAACAAATTGATAAACAGCAATAAGTCACCAGGACTAGATTGCATTCACCCAAGAGTTCTGAAGGAACTCAAATGTGAAATTGCAGAACTACTAATTGTGGTATGTAACTTATCACTTAGATCAGCTTCTGTACCAGATGACTGAAGGATAACCAATGTGATGCCCAATTTTAAAAAAGGCTCCAGAGGCAGTACGGGCAATTACAGACCAGGCAAACGGGTTGCTATTATAGTAAAGAACAGAATTATCAGACACACAGATAAACATGATTTGTTGGGGAAGATTCAACACGTTTTTTGTAAAGAGAAATCGTGCCTCACCAATCCACTAGAATTCGATGAGGGGTCAACAAGTGTGTGGAGAAGGGTGATCCAGCGGATATACTGTACAGTAAAACCTCAGAGTTAAGAACACCCAGGAATAGAGGCTGTTTGTAACTTTGAACAAAACTTTACAGCTGAACAGTGACTTAATACAGCATTGAAACTTCCTACTACGCAAAAGAAAAATGCTGCTTTTAACCATTTTAATGTAAATAACTCAAGCACAGAAAGAGTTACATTACCTTGTTAAATTTTTTTTGAGTTCACATTTAACTCAGTACTGTGCTTTATAGTATTTGTTTTTTGCTTTGTTTTTTTGGGGGGAGAGGGAGCCTGCTGCCTGATTGCGTACTGCCAGTTCCAAATGAGGTTTGTGATTGACTGGTCAGTTCGTAACGCTGGGGTTCATAACTCTGAGGTTCTATTGTACTTAGATTTTTATATCATTATACTTTGACAAGGTCCCTCACCAAAGGCTCTTAAGCAAAATAAGCTTTCATGGAATAAGGAGGACGGTCCTCTTAGTAACTGGCTAAAAGACAGGAAACAAAGGGTAGGAATAAACAGTCAGTTTTCAGAATGAAGAGAAGTAAATAGTGGTGTCCCCCAGGAGACGGTACTGGGCCCAGTCAACATATTCATAAATGATCTGGAAAAAATTGTGAACAGTGAGGTGGCAAAATTTGCAGATGACACAAAACTACTTAAGATAGTTAAAAAAAGCAGACTGTGAAGAGCTACAAAACGATCTCTCAAAACTGGGTGACTGGGCAACAAAATGGCAGAGGAAATTCAGTGTTGATAAATGCGAAGTAATGCACTTTGGAAAACATAATCCCAACTATACATATAAAATCATGGAATCTAAATTAGCTGTTACCACTCAAGAAAGAGATCTTGGAGTCATTGTGGATAGTTCTCTGAAATCATCCACTCAATATGCAGCAGCAGTCAAAAAAGTGAACAGAATGTTGGGAATCATTAGGAAAGGGAGAGATAAGAAGACAGAAAATGTAATATTGCCTCTAAATAAATACATGGTATGGGCGCATCTTGAATACTGCGTACAGATGTGGTCGCCCCATCTCAAAGAAGATGTATTAAAATTGGAAAAGTTACAGAAAAGGGCGACAAAAATGATATGAGCTATGAAATGGCTGCCATGTGATGAGGGATTAATCAGACTGGGACTTTTCAGCTTAGAAAAGAGACAACTAAGGGGGGATATGATAGAGGTCTAATAAAATCATGACTGATGTGGAAAAAGTGAATAAGGAAATGCTATTTACTCCTTCTCATAACACAAGAACTAGGGGTCACCCAATGAAATTAACAGGCAGCATGTTTAAAACAAACAAAAGGAAGTATTTCTTTACACAACACACAGTGAACCTGTGGAACTCATTGCCAGGGGATGCTGTGAAGGCCAAGACAATAACAGGGTTCAAAAAGCACTAGAAAAAATTATGGAGGGTAAGTCCATCAAAGGCTATTAGCCACAATGGGCAGGGATGGTGTCTCTAGCCTCTGTTTACCAGAAACTGGGAATGGGCAACAGGGCATGAATCACTTGATGATTCCCTGTTCTGTTCATTCCCTCTGGGCACCTGGCATTGGCTACTGTTAGGAGACAGGGCTAGATGGACCTTTGTTCTGACCTAGTATGGCCATTCTTACGTGAACCAGTTGCCTCTTTTCAACTCCAAGGCGGCTGCTTTGACAGTTTGTAAAGTGTTCTGGAATTCTTTGAGACAAAAGGTGATGCATAATGTGAGTCGTTACCATTATGTTATTACCTAAAGCTATGACAATCATTTAAATCTCAATACCCAAGAGTCCAGAAGGTCACCTCTATGAACCTATCACACTTTACGTGACTCAGGCCATGTCTACACTTACAGTTCTGCAGCGCTGGTAGTTACAGCTGTGTTTGTACAGCTGTGTAGGGCCAGCGCTGCAGTGTGGCCACACTGACAGCTACCAGCGCTGCAGTGGCCACATTTGCAGCACTTGCAGCGCTGTTGAGAGTGGTGCATTGTGGGCAGCTATCCCAGCATTCAAGTGGCTGCAACATGCTTTTCAAAAGAGGGGGGTGGGGTGGAATGTGACAGGGAGCGTGAAGGAGACAGACAGAGTGGATTTTTGGAGTTGACACTGTTCTCAGCTCCCTGCCTTGCAAGTTTTAAGGACTGGAAGACACACAGTGCCTACCTTCAATCATTTTAAAAGTTCTAACTCCCTTCCCCCACTCCTCTCTCATTCACTAAATGCAAATTATGTACTGCTAAATACCCGTCAGACCAGATAAGCAACTGCTGAACACGGACTTCCCCCTCCCCCTCTGCCATGTGAGCGTGCTGTTTCTCTCTTCAAGCAAACAGCTGTGAACATTCCAAAGTAATTCCCCTGCCTGCCTCCGCTCGCTCAGCAAACAGGAGCTGTGTTTGTTTTTTAAATAAGCAGTTTGGCTGAACTCCGAGCTCTCCCTTTCTTCCGGTTTGTTGTGGACAGGAATTCTGGGATACCTCCTTATACCCCGGAGGTCAATAAAAGCGCTGGTAGGGTCCACACTTGCTGACCAGCGCTGGAATCCCTACACCAGTGCTGGAATCCCTACACCCGAGGCTCGACCGGGTGTACAGCCAGCGCTGCAACCAGGGAGTTGCAGCGCTGGCCGTGCTTTGCAAGTGTGGCCACATCCTAAGTTGCAGCGCTGTAACCCCCTCACCAGCGCTGCAATTCTCTAGTGTAGCCATGGCCTCAGTGAAGGAAAGAAGCCTCTCTCCCACTACAGGCAAAGACACAGAGAAGATAAGCTACAGATGAAAATTCAGATAGCATAGGAAAGGAGCTACAAGCCCTATGATTTTCCTTCCTGAAAGGCTGAAGGCTGCACTGGCAACCAAATCCCACTGTTTGAAATGCGGAAAAAAGAGACCAAGTAGTACCACAGGAATAAAAAGGCCATGCCTCTGCCATCCACAGCAAATGACTTGATAATATGAAATGGCACTTGGAATGTACGGTATGGCCAGCAACAGAGTACTTCTTAAATAATTACCACATTGGGGTCACCCAGATGTGCAGCGCAGATTCATCTGCACATTGTAATTGCTACAGTAGTCACAACTTAATGAATTATCAATTGTGACAGGATCAATGAGCCAAACTGAACAACAAACTAATGTGTGTAAAATTCATGCCTGGGGCAACAGGGTTCTCTCTTGTTACACTTCCGTCACTTTTAGTGTCTGATTAGTAAAGACAAGAATCTTTCTGCATCCTTCTCCTCTCTCTTCTTTGTAAAAGACACTCTCTGAAGGTAAAAGTTCAGTTTTACTGCATCTAAGCCTTGGCATTAGTCCTCTGATCAGTTACAAAGTTTTCAACAACAAGCACATGAAGCTGCAATGTAATAATTATGTTCCCTGCTAATCAGGTGGACTCTCGTTAACCTGGCAGCAGAGAATTTTTCATGAGATATCATTGCTCCTGCAGATAAATTTGAACCAATGAAGTCACTAGGCTCTCTAGTGTGCTACTTTGTTGGACAGTGACAGTAGATGAAGATCAGGATACCTGATAGCTTTCCTGTGAAGGACAGGATGCAGGAAGTGGCAAATGCACTGTGGATCCTCCCTATAGCCTGCAGGGCCGGCTTTAGGAAGTGTGGGGCCCAATTCGAACATTTTCAGCGGGGCCCTGGCAGGGATGACTTAAAAAAAAAAAGTGGAAAAAAAAAAAGCCTTTCATTTCTTTCATGTGTTATTTGCTTTCCATAACTATATAAATAATAAAATTGTATATTATGTACATTGCATCATATATGCTGTTGATTGGTTATTAATGACTGCCGTTTCACATGTGTGGGTCCCAGCTGCTCCCTGCCCCCCCTCAATGAGGCAGGTGTGCAGGGTTACTGGCCTGGGAACTGCAGGGCAGCAGTGGACATGGGGCTGGCTGGAGGCAGGGCAGGGGCTGACTGGAGGTAGGGTCTGGCTGCAGACAGGGCAAGGGGTGCGGGGCTGGTTGGAGACAGGGGAGTGTGGGGTGGGCTGGCTTCAGGCAGGGCCGCAGGGGGATGCAGCAGGGGTTGGCAGGGCTGGAGACACAGGAGTGTGAGACTGGCTGGCTTCAGGCAGGGGGGTGCAGCAGGGGTTGGCTGGAGACAGGGCAGGGATTGCAGGGCTGGTACGGGCAGCAGTGTGTGTGGGGCTGGCTGGCTTTCGACAGGGCCACAGGGGTGTGTGGCAGGGGTTGACTGGAGACAGGGCAGGGGGTTTGGCAGGGGCTGGCTGCAGGCACAGGGTGCAGAGCTGGCTGCAGGCAGGAGGAGAGGAGCTGGTGTGGGCAGGGCAGGAGGTGCAGCAGAGGCAGCTGGAGCCCCAGTCCTTTAAATAGCCCCCAAGCTCCCTGCTATTCCAGGGCTTTGGGGGCTATTTAAAGGGCCCAGGGCTCCCCAGCTTCTATCCCGCCCTGGACCTTTTAAATAGCTGCGGGAGCCCTGGGGAATGCATGGTGGTGGCGGGGCTCTGGCTGCTATTTAAAGGACCGGGGTGGCAGAGGCAGCTGGAGCCCTGGCCCTTTAAATAGCCCCCGGAGCCCCTCACTACCCCAGGGCTCTGGAGGCTATTTAAAGGCCCGGAGCTCCAGCCGGGAGAGTGGGGCCACAGGGCTTGTCGCACTCCGGCCGGGGCTCCAGCCGGGAGAGCGGGGCTGCGGGGCTCGTCGCGCTCCGGCCGGGGCTCCAGCCGGGAGAGCGGGGCCGCGGGGCTCGTCGCGCTCCGGCCGGGGCTCCAGGCGGGAGAGCAGGGCTGCGGGGCTCGTCGCGCTCCAGCCGGGAGAGCGGGGCCGCGGGGCTCATCGCGCTCCGGCCAGGGCTCCAGCCAGGAGAGCGAGGCTGCGGGGCTCCAGCCAGGAGAGCGGGGCCGCGGGGCTTGCTGCGCTCCGGCCGGGGCTCCAGCCAGGAGAGCGAGGCTGCGGGGCTCCAGCCAGGAGAGCAGGGCCACGGGGCTTGCTGCGCTCCGGCCAGGTCTCCAGCCAGGAGAGCAGGGCCACGGGGCTTGCCGCACTCCGGCCGGGGCCCCAGCCACTAGAGCGGGGCTGCGGGGCTTGCCGCGCTCCAGCCGAGGCTCCAGCCGGGGCCATTGGCCTTGCCAGGCTCCAGCCTGCGCTTCGCTCAAGGGAGCAGGACCACTCGGAAGACCCTGGAGCAGATCGCAGCCAGGGACCCGGGGTAAGTTTAAAACAAAAAAGTGTCTAAGGCGCAGGGCCCTCTTAGGCGTGGGGCCCGATTCCTGGGAATCAGGCGAATCGGCCTAAAGCTGGCCCTGATAGCCTGTACCTACACAGCCAGCTTGAGAGGGATTTTTCCCTCATTAGCATCTGATGAATGTTGACAACATGCTCAGTTGTGACTCTAACTGCCCCTGTAATGCCAGTGAAGACATTCACTTGAAAATGTTCACAGCAAGATTCTGCCTGGTGCTAGTTTGCCTTGCCCATTGGGAAAAGAGAGATCAATGTATCTTTGAAGATGGGTGTATGAACCAAGAAAGCATCTCCCTTATGTTCTCACTTCAAAAATGAAGAAACATCTGGTTGAGGCCAACATGAAATCTCCATGTATGTGGCATGCTCCAGAGATTCTGGATGCTTACCATGCATTAGCTACAGACAGACTGTGCCACTCTCTTTCTGCACTCCTGGAACAGTGAGCAATCTCTTGGCATTGCCTGGAGTGTTTTCTGGGTGGAGCACCATGTGGTAGATAAATCTTGTTTGAGATGGTGCAGGCATAAGCTGCTGGGCTGTGCATGTCCAGGCCATGAGAAGTTGTGAATCACAAAGTGGAGGATATAAAGGCCTGTTTTTTCTGTCTCACTCTTCCACAGATTCAGCCTTTTTCTCCTTTGCTCTTGTTCTCTATATTGAATATTATCTGATCCTGGGCCATGCATCCTCCAAACATATACCTTTCCCCACAGCACTATTTAACATCACCACCAGCCAACAATATTTACCTCAATTTATCATCAATACATTCACTACCCTTCTTTCCTCTCCAAGGTGGCTAGTGAGGATGACAAAGGTACTATTCAAATCAGAGACATAGAAAGATTATTTTTAACCCTGCTTGGCTTGTAAGGGTGATATAAAAATTGTGGATTTGTGAAGAAAAAAAGTAAGGCTTTGGATTCTAAGTTGGAGGAAATACTCATCAGTTTAAACGCTTCCAGTCATCCCCACCAGCCAAGAAATGTGGCTGAAAGATCATGATGCCAGTTTTGCGATATAACTGCATGAAGTTACAACTCTAAATCAGCATTTGCATGTCTTCACTGAACTCTCAGATCTAGAATTTGGAGAGATTTCATTTTGGCTGGATCCACGTGGTAAAGAGACTGACGCAACAAAGCAAAGGATTAGCATGCCAGATGAACACACTGCAGTTTTCCCCCCTGGCATCATCTATCCTGGAGAGACAATCCTGAAAAGAGTGCTCTTATGCCTCACGCTCCCTGGTTTTCTTTGGGAGAAACGGCTTTTAAACAGCTCTTCTGGAGCTCTAAGCAGAAGGAAACTGAGCAGGTGAGAGGTTCCAATAAGAATGATTGCTGTATTATTAGACTTTGAAATTTCCTAGAAGACGATCAACAGTTTGCAACTGCTATGGGGAAGAAGCTGTCTGAGTACCGTAAGATTCATGACAGATTAACATTCAAGTGAGATTCTGAAAGAGCCTATGGAGGGCAAATATTTGAACCTTCAGTGCACCAATTGTACTAGGTGCAAAAAATGAATTAACAACAACATGAAGACTTCTTGAGGCAATGCTATTTATCCGTAATCTCTAGCACCAACTTCCTGGGAGACTGGGCTGAATGTTTTTTCCTGATCAGTAACTGGTACTGTATTTTAACAAGTATCAGAGGGGTAGCTGTATCTGTCGTTTTTTACAGATCCAGACTAAGAGCCCTGTGGCACCTTATAGACTAACAGACGTATTGGAGCATGAGCTTTCGTGGGTGAATAGCCACTTCGTCAGATGCACGTCATTCACCCACGAAAGCTCATGCTCCAATACGTGTTAGTCTATAAGGTGCCACAGGACTCGTCGTCACTTGTATGGAACAACTTACTCTCAATTTTTACTGACTAGATGTGTGTTTCCCTCGTTTCTGCACAGGGAGTTACTGAAGATCACTGTGGTGCTAAGTGTTTCCATTTCTATATACATCAGAGACAGAGAGTGTGTACACACAAGTTACCTTGTAATAAACTAGTAAATGACAACATAAATGCCACAATAACTTTAATGCTGGCTTGCTTCCTATGACATTTTCGGATTTTTCCAGTTCTGTTTCCAAAGATCCATGTGATTGGTTCTTCAAACCTACCGACCACTATGCCTACCTTCATGCCTCCAGCTTCCATCCCGGGCACATCACATGATCCATTGTCTACAGCCAAGCACTGAGGTACAACCGCATCTGCTCTAACCCCTCAGACAGAGACCAACACCTACAAAATCTCCACCAAGCATTCTCAAAACTACAATACTCGCATGAGGAAATAAGGAAACAGATCAACAGAGCCAGACATGTACCTAGAAGCCTCCTGCTGCAAGACAAGCCCAAGAAAGAAACCAACAGGACTCCACTGGCCATCACATACAGTCCCCAGCTAAAACCTCTCCAATGCATCATCAGGGATCTACAACCCATCCTGGACAATGATCCCACACTTTCACAGGCCTTGGGTGGCAGGCCAGTCCTCGCCCACAGACAACCTGCCAACCTGAAACATATTCTCACCAGTAACTGCACACCACACCATAGTAACTCTAGCTCAGGAACCAATCCATACAACAAACCTCGATGCCAACTCTGCCCACATATCTACACCAGCGACACCATCACAGGAGCTAACCAGATCAGCCACACCATCACCGGTTCATTCACCTGCACGTCCACCAATGTAATATACACCGTCCTATGCCAGCAATGCCCCTCTGCTATGTACTTCGGCCAAATTGGACAGTCTCTCCGGAAAAAGATAAATGGACACAAATCAGATATTAGGAATGGCAATATACAAAAACCTGTAGGAGAACACTTCAACCTCCCTGGCCACACTATAGCAGACCTTAAGGTGGCCATCCTGCAGCAAAAAAACTTCAGGACCAGACTTCAAAGAGAAACTGCTGAGCTTCAGTTCATCTGCAAATTTGACACCACCAGCTCAGGATTAAACACAGACTGTGAATGGCTTGCCAGCTACTGAACCAGTTTCTCCTCCCTTGGTCTTCACACCTCAACTGCTAGAACAGGGCCTCATCCTCCCTGACTGAACTAACCACATTATCTCTAGCTTGCCTGCATATATATACCTGCCCCTGGAAATTTCCACTACATGCATCTGACAAAGCGGGTATTCACTCACGAAAGCTCATGCTCCAAAACGTCTGTTAATCTATAAGATGCCACAGGATTCTTTGCTGCTTTTACAGATCCAGACTAACATGGCTACCCCTCTGATACGTCTCTTGGGAGACTATTCTATAGCTCTAAACACACATCATGACTAACTTTATCAGTCAGCAGACGATATCAGGCAGGGCTGACATATGTACTAAAGAGAGCACAGCTGTCATAGGTTGCTATGCTTCTCCATGAAAGCTCTCAGAACGGGCTACCTTGAAGAAGATCCAGCAGTAAGAAAGGCCTTTTGAGCTTGAAATATGTGGTAAGTATGGAGCTGTTACTCTTTAATTTCTGAGGGACACTCGTAGAACTGAAATGCATGGGATGTTTGTCTTCTTTTTATATGAGTAGTGTTTATGGATGCAACTACTCAAGTCTTCCAAAGTTACAATTTAATTAGATCTGTCTCTCTTTTCTAATAGAATTAACTCAATCTCCATTCAAGTGCATCTTATGCTTAGAAGGCAACTGTAAAACAGAATTGTGGGGTTTCAGGTCTAATTTCTTTGATCAAACATGCACATGGTTCACAAATAAAATATTTTGTCTAGTTGCCAGCCCTCCAAACTCCATCTGTAATCTGGGAGACACGCTGGATTTTGCCTCACACATTATCACCAGCAAAATGATCTGCAGGCCAAACCAGGCCACAGTGATACCCATGCAATCCCATGGTCTTCCACTGTGCCCCCAATGTGTGCGTAACTCAACTTCCCTTGCTGTATGCAGTGTCGATGTAGCTGTGTCGGTCCCAGGATATTAGAGAGACAAGCTGGGGGAGGTGATATCCTTTATTGGACCAACTTCTATTGGCGAGAGAGACAAGCTTTTGAGCCACACTTAGCACTCCTTCAGCACTGCGTGGCTCGAACGCTTGTCTCTCTCACCAACAGAAGTCGGTCCAATAAAAGATATCACCTCCCCCACCTTCTCTCTCAACTTCCCTCAGATAGCTAGGGACTATCCAGCACTACTACTTCAACAGAATACCATGATGTGATAGGGCCTAACCAGTATGGCTTCTGCCAAGGAAAATCAAGGCTTACTAACCTATTAGAATGCTTTGAATATTTCAATAAAATAGTGGCTAAAGGAGAACTGGTCAACATAATTTATTTGGACTTTGTCAAAAACCCTCACAAAGTCTATTCATGGGGTGAGAGTCATAGGACTGGAAGGAACCTCCAAAGGTCATCTAGTCCAGTCCCCTGCACTCATGGCAGGACTAAATATTATCTAGACCAGGGGTGGGAAAACTACGGTCAGTTGGCTGACCCGCTTTAAGCCCGCTTTTAAGCTCCCGCTCTGGCACTGCACCATGTGGCTTGGCCCTGCTCTGACACTCCAGCCAAGTCAGGGGCTGCACCATGCAGCTCATCCCTGCTCCGGTGCTCCCGGTGGGGCACAGGGTCGGGGGCGTGGCTCCTGGAAGCCGTGGCATGGCCCTGCTCCGGCTTCTACCCGACCCGCTCCAATGGCCCCCTCTGGTACTCCAATGGGAGCTGCAGGGGTGGCACCTGCAGACAGGGCAGTGTGCAGAGCTGCCTGGCTGTGCCTTCGTGTAGGAGCTGGAGAAGGGACATGCCGCTGCTTCTGGGAGCTGCTTGAGGTAAGTGCTTCTTGGAGCCTGCACCCTTGAGCCTCTCTCCACACCCAAACCCCCTGCCCCAGCCCTGATCCTCCTCCCTCTCTCCAAACCCCTCAATCCCTGGACCACCCTCCTGCACCCCAAACCTCTCATCCCCAGCCTCACTCCAGAGCCCGCATCCCCAGCCAGAACCTGCACCCCTTCCCGCACTCTTGCCCCAGCCCTGATCGCCATCCTGCCCTCCAAACCCCAATGCCCTCTGATCCTGATGCACTGGTCCCAGCCCAGAGCCCCCTCCTACACCCCAAACTCCTCATCCCCAGGCCCACCACAGAGCCCTCACCTCCTCTCGCACCCCAACCCCAATTTTGTGAGCATTCATGGCTCACCATACAATTTCTATTCCCAGATGTGGCCCTTGGGTCAAAAGGTTTGCCCGCCCCGATCTAGACCATCCCTGACAGATGTTTGTCTAATCTGCTCTTAAAAATTCCCAATGATGGAGATTCCACAACCCCTCTAGACAATTTATTCCAGTGCTTAAGCACCCTGACAGTTAGGAAGATTTTCCTAATGTCCAGTCTAAACCTCCCTTGCTGCAATTTAAGCCCATTGCTACTTGTCCTATCCTCAGAGGTTAAGAAGAACAATTCTTCTCCTTCTTCCTTGTAAGAACCTTTTATGTACTTGAAAACTGTTATGTCTCCTCTCAGTCTCCTCTTTTCCAGATGAAACAAACCCAATTTTTTCAATCTTTCCTCATAGGTCATGTTCTCTAGACCTTTAATCGTTTTTTGTTGCTCTTCGCTGGACTTTCCCCATTTTCTTCACATCCTTCCTGAAATGCGGTGCCCAGAACTGGACAGAATACTCTAGTTGAGGCCTAATTAGCGCAGAGTAGAGTGGAAGAATGACTTCTCATGTCTTGCTCACAACACTCCTGCTAATATATCCCGGAATGATGTTTGCTTTTTTTGCAACAGTGGTACACTGCTGACTCATATTTACCTTGTGATACACTATGGCCCCCAGCTCCCTTTCCGCAGTGCTCCTTCCGAGGCAGTCATTGCCCATTTGTATGTGTGCAACTGATAGTACTCCACTTAGGAAGGAACATTGCATTTGTCCTTATTGAATTTCATCCTATTTACTTCAGACCATTTCTTCAGTTTGTCCAGATCAGTTTGAATTTTAATCCTGTTCTGCAAAGCACTTGCAGCCCCTCCCAGCTTGGTATCGTCCACAAACTTTATAAGTGTCCTCTCTATGCTGTTATCTAAATCATTGATGAAAATACTGAACAGAACCGGACCCAGAATTGATTCCTGCGGGACCCCACTCATTATGCCCTTCCAGCTTGATTGTGAACCACTGATAACTACTCTCTGGGAACAGTTTTCCAACCAGTTATGCATCCACCTTATAGTAGCTCCATCTAGTTGGATGTTTGGATCTAGTTGGATACTAGATGTTGGAGAAGAGTCGACATGGCTTTTGTAAAGGGAAATCATGTCTCACCAATTGATTAGAATGCTTTGAGGGTGTCAGCAAACATGTGACAAGGGTGATCCAGGGATATAGTGTATGTTGTCATTCAGATAGCATTTGACAAGGTCCCTTACCAAAAGCTCTTAAGCTAATTAAGGAGCCATGGAATCGGAGGAAGGTCCACTCCAGGATCAGTAAGTGGTTACAAGATAGGAAACAAAGGATAGGAATAAATGATCAGTTTTCACAATGGAGAGAGGTAGGATCTGCTCTGGGACCAGTGCTGTACAATATATTCATAAATGAACTGGAAAAAGGGGTAAACCGTGAGGTGGCAAAATTTGCAGATGATACAAAATTACTCAAGATAGTTAAGTCCAAAGCTGACTGTGAAGAATTACCGAAATTTCACTAAACAGGGTGACTGGGCAACAAAATGGCAGATGAAATTAAATGTTGATAAATGCAAAGTAATGCACATTGGAAAATATAATCCTTATTATACATACAAACTAATGGAGTCACAATCAATTGTTACCACTCTAAAAAGAGATCTTGAAGTCATCTTGGATAGTTTTCCAAAAACATCTGCTCAATGTGCAGTTAAAAAAACAGAATGTTAGGAACCATTAGGAAAGGTACAGGAAAATAAGACAGAAAGTATCATAATAGACTCATAGACTCTAGGACTGGAAGGGACCTCGAGAGGTCATCGAGTCCAGTCTCCTGCCCTCATGGCAGGACCAAATACTGTCTAGACCATCCCTGATAGACATTTATCTAACCTACTCTTAAATATCTCCAGAGATGGAGATTCCACAACTTCCCTAGGCAATCTATTCCAGTGTTTAACTACCCTGACAGTTAGGAACTTTTTCCTAATGTCCAACCTAAATCTCCCTTGCTGCAGTTTAAGCCCATTGCTTCTTGTTCTATCATTGGAGGCTAAGGTGAACAAGTTTTCTCCCTCCTCCTGATGACACCCTTTTAGATACCTGAAAACTGCTATCATGTCCCCTCTCAGTCTTCTCTTTTCCAAACTAAACAAACCCAATTCCTTCAGCCTTCCTTCATAGGTCATGTTCTCAAGACCTTTAATCATTCTTGTTGCTCTTCTCTGGACCCTCTCCAATTTCTCCACATCTTTCTTGAAATGCGGTGCCCAGAACTGGACACAATACTCCAGTTGAGGCCTAACCAGTGCAGAGTTAAGCGGAAGAATGACTTCTCGTGTCTTGTTTACAACACACCTGTTGTATATAATATATAATATTATATATATTATATTATATAATATATATATTTATATAATACTATATAAATCCACAATATCACCACACCTGGAATACTGCAGTTCTGGTCACCTCATCTCAAAAAAGATATTAAAATTGAAAAAAAGTACAGAGAAGAGCAACAAAAATTATTAGGGCATATGGAACAGCTTCCATATGAGGAGAGATTAAAAAGTCTGGGACTGCTCAGCTTAGACTAACGGGGGAATATGACAGAGGTCTATAAAATGTGAATGCTGTGGAGAAAATAAGTGTTGCATCCCTTCACATAACATGCAAACCCAATAAATTACTAGGCAGCAGCTTTAAAAAGAATTAGGTAAGTTCCTGGAGGCTAGGTCCATCAATGGCTATTAGCCAGGATAGTCAGAGGTGCAACCCCATGCTCTGGGTGTCCCTAGCCTCTGACTGCTAGAAACTGGAAGTGGATGACAGGGGATAGATCACTCAGTAATTGCCCTGCTCGGTTCATTCCCTCCTAAGCACCTGGCATTGGCTGCTGTCAGCAGACAGGATTCTGGGCTACATGGACCATTGGTTTGACCCAATATGGCTGTTCTTATGGTCTTCGGCTGACAAATTTACTTCTCAATTGTCTTGTTTGCAGCCAGGAAAGCCACTCTCTAACTAAATTAGAAAAACAACATTAAAGTAATGTTACATTTCTCGTTTAATCTAACATAAGTAAGGAAATATAGAATTCAGCATCTAGATTCTGAGGTGATGGGTGATTTGTAGGTATCAAAGCCAGAACAGCTGCACCACAGTCATCTAGAATACCCTGGCATGTCTAGGTATTAGCAACACACAGGATGCAACGATGTAACAACTGTTATTACCCAGACAATACAAGGTGAGTTAAACAGTGATTCTGATTGCTCTTAGCCCTAGTTGAAGTTAAGTCCTTAATGCTCACCTCTACCCCGATGATTCTCAGGGAGTCAGAACCTCAAGAAGCCTCCTATTTCCCCCCTCCCTATCCTCAAGATCTCATTTTGCAGTCACCACCTTAGCAGCTGAGAAACGAGCAAAACTTTGAAGTAGTCAACACGGCTGCTAAGTCAGCCTGCCGGAGCAATACAGAGGAACCCACTGTTGAGCAGTGCAAGGCACTTTCCTTAGGAGTAGGACGTGCACCTTGCCACCAGGGCTGTGAGACTGAACAGTGAATGAGGCTCTCCAGCAGGGCAAGGCAGAGCATCATACATAGCTCATTCACAAATAATTGTCTTAATTTTATCTTTCGTTAAAAATGTGGTACACCACCAGCTAAGGCAAAAAATCCTTCTAGGCAGCTCTGTTTCTATCCATGTCACAGTGCTGCCAGGAAGTTTCCCAATGCAGCAAAACATGCAGAGACTCACTGTACTGCAGCTCTCAGGAATGCAATGTTTACAGAGGGCATTTATCCCAGTATCACACCAGTCTCCTTTATACAGTTAGACCAACTTCAGTGACAAAGAACAGAGGGATTTAAATCTGTGGCACAGTCTCCCAAGGGAGACTATAGAAAACCTATTACTTAGGCCATATAAAACTAGACTCCTTGAGCAAATACAGGGGAGAGCAGTGGTGTATTGGCCAGGAGGATGGACAAGACATTTCTAATCTCATCTTCTGCAGAAAGGGAACATTTCATCCCTCTTAAAATGAGCTATAGTGAACATTTGGGGTTGCAGCATTCAACTTTGCGTACAGACATACTGCATCTAAACCGAACCAAACTCTCCTCCATAATTTTATAACTGTTATTGACACATTTTTTCTTGGCAAGAAGATGTAAAAGAAAATGAGACAAACATTAGCCAAAAAGGGATGTTCCAACTGATCCTTTTGTAAGTAACCAAGCAAAAATAAGGATTCAACACAGCTAACTTTTGTTTACCATTGCAATGCTGAAACCACTGTTAGATGAGTGTTTATAATGGGACATATTGTTTCAGGCCTTCGGAGATCCAGCTCTCTGCAGAAATCATTTGCAACTGTCAAATGTTTATCATTTGCAGTGTTTCAAACTGGGTAACTCCAGGAACTGAGATGGAGCCAGCAGATGGTGAGAGAAATTAAGCTCATGACATGGTTCAGTAATCAGTGAACCACAATCAGAGAGAGGTGCTTCCCGCCCCAATAAAATGTACTCTGGAGTTTCACTAGATTCTGGGGCTCCATTAAAATGCACCAGAACTTCCCTGACTTCTGGAAGGGAAAGTCCATCCAGTAAAACTAACCTCGCGGCTTCTTAGCTTGGAACTAAAGCCGACTGTGTACGTAGCCCCTCTGCTGCTATCCTGCTTCTCTCAACAGGAGCCACTTCATGGCAGAGTTTGGCAGCACACCCAAGATGAATGCACAGGGGCTCAAAACAAGTTCAGTTATATGCAGCAGATAAGTAGTTTAGGATACAAGGCATGAGGGATTTCGATAAACGAATGCTGGAAATGGAAGTTACGGAGATAATATTTTAGCATTCATTAAACTTAAAACCAGGAGAATTAAGCTCTAAATGTATTTCTTCAATGGTGCCTTGATATGACACAAAATGCTCTGGGCAGCAGCAGGCTGAAAAGTCTGTTCACAAAGCATCAGTGTTCACCGAGGTTCAGATAATTTCTCACCACTGTTTATTAAGGCAACAAACTGAAGTGTAACAATGCCTATTTTCCAAACTCTTGGGAGAAAGCACAGTGCTTCGCAGCTGAGCGAGCTCACTACACTGGCCGGGGCGACGGTAAACCCTGGTGAAAGATCCTGCGCTACTTTTTCCCTGTGCCTGCCAATTGGAATTTGCAAATCAGTACTGAGAGAATGCAGATTACGTGAGACCAGTGGAGAACATAATTACCTCTGCCTTTCTTAATACAGTGACGAAGCTGAAGATGCAAGGCGTTTTGTTAAAGAGCACTATGTGGAGACTCCTGTAATCAGGTTTGTTCAGGGTAGGAAATGTTGTCAAATTCTTGCCACACTGCTCATCCTTCTCTATTTACATTTCATATAATCGCCCTACTTAAAAACTCGAAAATTCTAGATGTAATCCTGCACACTACAACTGAATAATATATTTATTAATTTGTTACGTGGAGTACCCACTAACTGTCCCTGAAGGTTTCCTTGGGAATGTGTGTCAATTTATTGATTCGAACCCTCCCCTGTTTGCTTTGCTTTAACCCTACCGCTAGGCATGCAAGAGTGTACTTGTATGCTGCTTCAGGTCATAATTGAAAAAGACAGAAATGTTCAATATGACTCATACATAATTCAGCTTATCAGCTGCCCAGGAGAAAAAGAGAAGAGGAGGTGTTTGCATGTCTCCCTCACCCGTCGCCATCAACAGGAGAAATAATTTTCAATTACACTAAGTATATGCAGCTCTGCTCACAAACAGGATTTGAAGTTAGACAGAAAAAAATAGGGAGATGGAAGCAGCAGATTAAGGATGTGGCAGGGAATCAAACTGTTCCAGAACATTCACATGTGTTTGAGCTCCCGGCTCCTACAGGAAGAGATGAGACTCCAGCTTGCCTCTTAATATACTGAATAGAGTAAGTTAGCAATCAGAAAAGACAATGTGCCACTGATGCACAAAACACAGCAGAAATCTAAATCAAACAAAGCTCCAAATTAGTCTGCAATGAGGACAACAGAAAAGTCAGCTAAACCCTGAGTGTTTGTGAACAACTGGCTTCAATGCTAAGGTCTGTGCTCTAAAGATCAAATTGTGGAGAAGAATTCAAAAGGTTGAAATGTAAAATCAATATGTGCTGTGTCTTTAGCAGCATGTACCCCTGCGAATGTCTGTGATCAGCAGAGCTCTGCCGCACACCTGGGATCTTTGCACTAGTCAAGCTCTTGACAGACAGCAGGTCTGCACCATTTCAATTTCCACCTGACAGCAATTACAAAAATTACATTAACCTCCCTATCAGTGAGAAAAGCCAAACCCCACCAAGATGCCTGGGCATTTCACCCTCCTATTTAATTTTCTCATTTGCTTCACACAAAACATGTGCCGTTTCCAAATAGCTTGGTGGAATTTTTGTTGGGGAAGAAAAGCAAGAGAAAGGAGCCTGGGCCAAAAAATATTCCCTGAGATGTGAGTGCTGGAGTGCGCCCTACAGGGTCAGTTAGCCAGGGCTAGTACGCATGCTGACATTACCTGAGCAAAGAGAAGTGGTTTCAGGTACAGCCACAATGCAGGAGAAGTGTCACAAACCCCCATGCTTGTGCATAGCAGCCATCAAGTGCAATATGGAAACAGGCACAACAAACAGTGGCATTGAGAATAGAAGGGCAAAGATTTGGCTAAAACGATAAGAACTTATCTGTAAAAATCCTCAAAGTAGAAAAAAGCATAAATCTCTATGTCCACGTCTAATTAGCTGTGTACCGTATTTGAACAAACAGAGCTCATCTTCTCCCTCAGCCCCAGGGAATGTGAGTGGGAGATTCCCTGGCTCCCCTGCCAGCTCACAATTGCTTGTGTGCATGCACCCAACAAACCCGCACATACCGGGTTGAAAGAGACGTTCCATTGTAAACCCCATCTCCCCTCCCTCAGAACTTTCCTCAACATTTTCCTTTGGGGATGAAACTCCCTGCTTAATTGCAGCCAGCAGCACACATTTATTATTTTACACTGTGGTAACGCCCACCATGGGCTTGGTGCTGCCTCTAGAGTGGAGGTAGGGCAAATGGGGAATGGAGGCCCCGAGACTGAGAGGGTTACTGCATGGGAAGTAAGCACTGCAGCAAAGCACTGAACAGCTTCCCAAGCCTCTGGCTAGTGCCCAATCCACTGGAGCGTCACTCCTCTTTGCTAGGTCTGGCACCAACAAACCAACCAGGAGCTTCGGCCAAATGTTGTGGTTTAGTTCTCACAGTACAGTCAAGCCCTCTTCACTGTAGGATTATTCAAGAGTTTATTCATGCCAAGTATTCTACTTCATCTTCTGCTGGAAAACAGCCCTTCCTCCTTTATCAAAGATATCGAATGCAAATAAAAATTCCACTTGGAGGAAGTCCTGCATTTGAGCACCTCAGGGCAATTTATAGTCTCATTATATAAACAAATACTATCATATCCATGTATAGCAAAATAAGTAACTTTATCTTAGACAAACGTGGACAATAATGATTACAATCTATAAAACAATTACATGGAAAAAAGCAATGGTATCTAAAGACACTGTCCCTTTATACGAAATACATACTAAAACCATTTAGAAGGACCGGCACAAGAACTAAAATAAAAGTCATATTATACTGCAGGCAAGTATCAAGATCTTTATATCAAACGTAGTGCTTTATGTAGCCACTCCAGTCCTCCGTAAAGAGAGGAAACAGAACTGAAAGTTGCAAAGAATCCTGTGGCACCTTATAGACTAACAGACGTTTTGGAGCATGAGCTTTCGTGGGTGAATACCCACTTCGTCGGATGCATGACGAAGTGGGTATTCACCCACGAAAGCTCATGCTCCAAAACGTCTGTTAATCTATAAGGTGCCACAGGATTCTTTGCTGCTTTTACAGATCCAGACTAACACGGCTCCCCCTCTGATACAGAACTGAAAGTTGTTACTACAATTAAAAGTAAAAATAGCTAAATTCCACACCAGCTGCAAAAGCTGAAGAGCAGCTTGCAAACCCATACACAAGCTGTGGCAATTTAGTCCAGATGGGGTAGAAATATAGATTAGGTTTTTCACATTTCAAAGTGCAGGTTCTTAGACACCATGGAGAGGGGCACTGTAGGACAGATGAGGAAGACCATAAAGGTGTGTGTCTGGCTAGATCCCAAAAGCTGGAAGTGGGCATGGCACAGATGCACTTCAAAGCAAAGCTCACAATCTACAGCTCCTTCCTGCTCATGAACATTGACATACAAAAACTTCTTCCATTGAAGGAAAAGATGGCAAATAATACTGGAGGCCTATGGCATTCCAGAACTAATCCAGAATACCTCAGTATTATCTGGAGTCACTAAGAAAACCTGCAGGTATCAAAGCCAGAAAACACAACACCAGCCTCTCTGCCAACATGAGAGATTCCCACCTACCTTCTAACACTGTTAATTTGGCACTGGTGTTTATTTCCCCAACACTGTTGGTTGCAGTGCACTCATAGATTGCTTCATCTCGATGAACACGCAGGGGTTGAATCCGGAGAACTGATCCTGACCCATCATCGAACTCAATAACCTGGACAAGGAAAAGAAAAGAGTTTTTTTTATTGGTTCCTACTGAAATGGAGACTGAAAGTGAGAATGAATTCAGGAATGGAATCCATAAATACAAATATACCACCTGACAAAAGAGACTTCCTTATCCGGTAAAGCAAGAAAATTCAGGATTAGGAATATGTTTGCCCTTTGGGGAGCCCCAGAACAAAAGGAGATCCAGTGCTGTTCTTTATGAAACAAAACTTGAAAAAATATCAACCTGCTAATACAGATGTGGATCCTCTGACTTAAAACATCTGAACTATATTTACACTGGTGATTTTACTAATCCCACTAACGGATTTTATTGCCAACTTTAACCTTGGTAAAATATAAAAGAACAGCACTCTAAGATCCTGTGGATTATAAGAGAAATATCAGCAAGTGTGGGACAAAAGGCTGATCCACTTCAGCAACCACTAACTTCAATAGTAGCTGAGGATGCTTGGTACCTTCCAGGATTGGGCCCTTCACAATAGTGGCACAATCAACAGTGACATAATTACAGTTCCTTTCCTAGTACAATCAATAGTCACTCATCTTTCCATCATGCTACGGTGGGAGAAGTATCACTCCAACTCTTCTACATGGCAGAGAAGAGGGGAACTTGCTATACTACAGGACCATTATAAACTCCTCTTTAATGGCAATTGCAAAGTCACAGCCTCAGGCCACAGTTAACTTTAAACTCATCCTGTTTCAATTACTGAAAAGAGCAAAACAATGGACACATGAAAAACTCAAGTATGTTCATGGTACTACAGCAGGAGTCGGCAACCTTTCAGAAGTGCTATGCCGAGTCTTCATTTATTCACTCTAATTTAAGGTTTTGCGTGCCAGTAATACATTTTAACGTTCTTAGAAGGTCTCTTTCTATAAGTCTATAATATATAACTAAACTATTGTTGTATGTAAAGTAAATAAGGTTTATAAAATGTTTAAGACGCTTCATTTAAAATTAAATTAAAAAATGCAGAGCCCTCCAGACCGGTGGCCAGGACCTGGGCAGTGTGAGTGCCACTGAAAATCAGCTTGCGTGCCGCCTTTGGCACACGTGCCACAGGCTGCCTAGCCCTGGTCTACAGGAAGCAGGACTACGCCTTAGGGGCACAGACCTCACCTCATCATTTTATCACTCAGGTCACATATGAGGTGAGCCAGCAAAACTGAGCACTAGGATGACCTGCTTCAAGTGAAGACACCATGCGACCCCCTCTCCTGCATGTAGTGCTGTGTCCCATGAAACACTCTTAATGCTACACATTCAAAGGATAAAGAAGAAAAAACTGACAAGAGTGGGCAGCAGAAACCACTGGAGATGAAAGAAGTGGCAGAAAACAAGAGAAATAAACAGAAGGTGAAAGATAAGTAGGGGCACTGAAACGCCAGTGGTGAGAAGTCTCCTGTGGCCAAGGTAGAAAACTGACACAAGAAAACCCACTTCAGGAGCCAGGAAGGGGAAGATGGGTATGAGGAGGCCGCTCCGATATGAAAAGCAAAAACATCAAAGAGCTGGAAACGCAGAGGAAGGGTTACATTCCCAATGGTGGAAGGGAAGAAAACGGGATGACCCAAAGGGAAGATAGGAGGAGAGGTGGGGAGAGGAACTCAAATTGCTTTTCCCATTAAAAATCTTAACACAATGTAGGGTGGGAAGCCCGGTTTGCCCCATCCCTGTTACTCTAAAGAAAAATCAGATTCTCCTTTGCCTCTTCTCCCTACTCCTATTCTGAATCTAAATCAGACCCAGAGATGGCAGCAGTGCTGGCTGGAAAGCTTCCTGCTGGAGCCTGGGTACCCCATTTTGGTCTGCTTGGGGCTGAGAGGCTACGTAGGCTTCCTTTCCCCACTCTCACACACAAAAATCCTACATAAATCTACTGTTTGTTAGGAGCCAGCTCTGACGTCTTAGTCAGTGTCTGCTACTGGTTCTGGGGTGACCAAGCCTAGACCAGATTCCTACCAGAACAGGCATTCAGTATGTTTAGTCAAATTCTGGCTCACCATGGCAACATCTGACCTAGGGCAGGGCTCAATGAAGGGAAAATTTCCCTTGCAGCAGTTCTCAGCCTCTTCTCCTACAGCAACTGACAGAAACTCAGGCTCTGACACTAGTTATTGTGCAGCTAAGATCTGCAAGGAATAGATTTGGTTCCAGATCTCTGTAGTTACCTCAAACCGCTGGGAGCTGACCTTCTTCCCTTTCTTCATCCATGTGATGCGAGGCTTGGGCTCTCCTGTTGCCTGGCACACAAACGAGGCCACTCCTCCAGAAATCCCAGTCTGATCTTCGGGAGCTTTCATAAAGCTTGGCTTGCCTGCAAGAAAACCACACCATCAGCAGTGTGCCACCTCAGACAAGCAAGGGATAGATCAGTACAGAAAGTGGGTACCATGTTATCCCAAGTTTTAGGACCATCAGTGTGTCTACTTTAAAACCCAATTTTAATGACTTTACTCATACCAATTCAGTGTAGACTGCAGCATAAGAGGCCCGGTTTCAGCTCAGAAACATTTTTTTCTTAAATAAAATAGTTCATCTGGCTGCATGGAAATGAAGGCAATGCAGACTCCCACTCACACTGACTCAGGGAGATGACACTGGGACAGGTTTTTCTGCTCTAATTTAAAATCTGTTCATTTTGTAAATAGAAAATTTTGCAGGTGAATAATGTGATCATGTCATTGGAAACTACAGACCAGCTGAGATGTTGAGGTTTATTGAGCGCATGCTGCACCTGAGAACGTTCAGAATCTAGCCCAAACCAATGGGCGCTATTAACAACGCACAATTGAGTCTTTAATTCAAACGTAGGCTCCCACCTTCCTAAAGATCCAAGGGTCCCTACATCCATCCAGCCTGGCATGTGACCGGTAAAAGACTGGAAGTGAGCAGAGAAACCAAAGGGACATTTAGGTCTGAGTGACTCAGCAAAAATGGAAGTTATTTAGTGATCAAGAGAAGACATTTCATGAAATATAGCATTGTTGTCTGAACATAGTATATGACTATGCTCCAGCTCAATATAATTAGTTATTGGGTTTGAACGCAGGGTTCATAGTTTTCTTAGGCAGATTCAGTCCCACAGAACACTGCAGCTCTTGCTCAAGTAGGTCCCTTTGCAGGATTTACACGGCTTTGCCTGGTCAGGAGCATGAGGCACACATGCTGTCAGTTCCATAAATCTCTCCCCCCCACGCACCAACTCACAGACACACACAGTTAAAACCAGCCCATGATGATTCCTCTCACCACTTGTGAGTTAAAAATCACAAGGAGTTAGGTAGGGAACCACTGTCCTGCAGAACTCAGGAGCAGCCCTCGGGGGATGAGGAAGAAGAGGGAGCCTTCCTCCTGTGAAGCTCAGTAGCTGCGCAAAGATAAGGGAATAACCATCTCCCTGCCTTCTCCTTCCCTGCTAACAAATAACAAAAATCCGGGGGGTCTTCTGGCATCGTAGGAGAAATCTTCCGTTGAGTGACCTGATGAATAATTTTCAAAGGGCTGGCTAAAACAGCCACAGTGCTCCATATACATATCGTTAAGAATGAATCAAATTTTAATACACAAACCCATTTCCCCCCTACGTGCCAGAACATCTGAAGAAAAATTTTTCCTTGGCTGGATTGAAAACTGAGACTCTATCCCCACCTAAAACCAAAATTCTCTTTCTACTTTACTGTGTGCTAACTGGTCACGTTAAATCCTAGTCTCTCCCCAGACTTAAGCTCAGCCAGTTAGCACATGGAAACAACCTGGCCTGGCCTGAGCAGAGTGCTAGTCAGCTCAAACCAGCTAGCACCATCTAACTACACAACTTGTAATGCTAGTCCAGACAAAGTCAAAAAGGATCAAAGCCTGTTCTCTGCCCCGCCCACCAAGTGCCTAAAGAAACAGTAGCAGGCGGCCAAGGGCAATGCCACCCACATTCTATATGCAACACAACCTGCTACTCCCCTTTATTTGCTTGGGATCAACCCAAGTTGCTCGTCAGTAACTACAGTGCACTCAGGCAATGCCTGAGTTACCATGGGCAGGGGAACTGCACTGGATCTAGGAGGAACGGATATACAATATTTTTCTCTAGGCCAATGCCATTAACAAGGATAATGGCAAAGCCTTTGTGAGCATGAGACAAGGCCCTATTCTAGCCTGATTCAGAAACATGCCGTCATCATCTCAGACACCTGGATTACCTAGCTACCTGAATCAGCAACCTTGTAAAGAATCTCTAGAAGGGATATGCAGAGGTCTGAGGAAGAAAATGGAGTAAAACAAGCGTCAGAGACCTGAGGAAGAGCTCTGTGTAAGCTCAAAACCTGTCTCTCTCACCAAAAGAAGTTGGTCCAATAAAAGATATTACCCACCTTTTCTCTCTCTAATAGCCTGGGACCGACAGCTACAACGACACTGTACACAACAGTGGTAACTAGAGACTGTTGAAATGTGAACTACGAAGTTCTGTAGAAGACAGCAAACAACAGAGTCTAGTGAAGTGGGGGAGCCTTTCAAGACTGGCAACATACGCTCATACACAGAAAAGGACCAAGGGGTTACAGTGGACGAGAAGCTGGATAGGAGTCAGCAGTGTGCCTTTATTGCCGAGAAGGCTAATGGCATTTTGGGCTGCATTAGTAGCAGCATTGCCAGCAGATCGAGGGAAGTGATTATTCCCCTCTATTCGGCACTGGTGAGGCCGCACCTGGAATATTGTGTCCAGTTTTGGGCCCCCCACTACAAGAAGGATGTGGAAAAATTGGAAAGTCTCCAGTGGAGGGCAACAAAAATGATTAGGGAGCTGGAGCACATGACTTATGAGGAGAGGCTGAGGGAACTGGGATTGTTTAGTCTGCAGAAGAGGAGAATGAGGGGGGATTTGATAGCTGCTTTCAACTACCTGAAAGGGGGTTCCAAAGAGGATGGATCTAGACTGTTCTCAGTGGTACCAGGTGATGGAACACAGAACAATGGTCCCAAGTTGCGGTGGGGGATGTGTAGGTTGGATATTAGGAAAACCCTTTTTCACTAGGAGGGTGGTGAAGCACTGGAATGGGTTCCCTAGGGAGGTGGTAGAATCTCCTTCCTTAGAGGTTTCTAAGGTCAGGCTTGACAAAGCCCTGGCTGGGATGATTTAGTTGGGGATTGGTCCTGCTTTGAGCAGGGGGTTGGACTAGATGACATGCTTAGGTCCCTTAACCCTGATATTCTATGATTCTGTGAAGCCTGGAAACTTGTGCTATTCAACTCAGTGACAGAGCGCTGATTGGCCCAACCATACAGGAAACAAACTGTTACATATTCATGGTTCAATAACGTACCTCATGGGAGATGAGGGCCTACTGACTGACTAAGGAGCAGGTGTGGCCCACCATTAGTATTGTTCGTTTGTTCTGTAGCAGCATCCAAAAGTCACAAAGAGGAACAGGGCCTACAGGTATACATGGTCTTTTTCCCCAAAAAGCACATGAACAGAAAAAAGCAAGACAAACCTGACCCAACCATAGAAATGAGACAGGGCTAGGCTTCCAGAGAATGATTTCTAAGGGCTTGTCTACACCACAGGTTATGTCAGTATAACATTTGTGGCACAACCACAAGCGATATAAATTACACTGACTGGCTGGCTGATGTGGATAGCGCTGTGTTTACGGGGGAGGCGGTGGTTTCATTATGGCTCTCCCATCGGCACAGAGTCTTCACCAAATGCTGCGTCCATGCAGCTGCGCCACTGTAGCGCTTCTAGATTAGACACCTAAGACACAAACTTTATGGCTCCTTGTCATGTCTGCAGCAGAGACACAGAGTCCTGACACTAAAGACAAGTAATTATTAGTTGTGGTTGCCTGACTTACATTGATTCCACATGTTTACTTATCTGTAATCATATCTATTCCTACTTAATTTATATTCATATATATTTGTATTTATTCCCCTCTACCATCTCTCCTAGTGAAATACTGATTTACTGTTCATGTTGATTGTGGTGATTGACTGGTTTGAAATGCAGGGCGTTGAGCTGATTTGTCTTGTATTGAATTTCTGCAGTTGATTTGTTCTTTTGATTTTGTTATTTACTTTGTGATGCTAGTAAACTAGTGTAAATTTATTAAATGACAAATGCAACAGAATCCAAAACTTCTGTCCTTGAAGAACATAGCTCACATATATATTGCATTATATACCTGTTCCCCAGACTGTGCATGCTGAGAACTTATTGATTTTTTTAAAACACGCAAAATAAAACTTTTTTTAAAAGGAACAAGGGGAAATTGGACTTGCACAGGAATAAAACCTGGAAAATTCATAGCCTTGTTCAGCATGCATTTACACCACTGGAATGAATCTCCTATTCCCTACACATTTCATTAAGCAATACCACTTTCTGGCAACCACCTAAATGCACAGGGAGTCTCAAAGTCACAAAGGGAGTTACAAAGATATACCTGTATATAAAACAAATTCCCAGACAACACATTTTGAGACAACAAAAAACATAATTAATTTTGAGTGTCCCAAAGAAGAAGGAAAAAAACCCTGAAGTTTGGAAGCCAGGAAACTCTGAGTTAAGATTATACAAACAACGACGACTCAGATTTCATGTCCTGGACCCCTGACCACATATACGGATAGGGATATGTGTGACCCACTGTACCTCCAAATAACACCCTGTACCCCCATATTCACCACTTGCATATGAGTATATGTTTTGTACAAAGTATGGCTTGTGAGGTATCATTTGAAAAGTTATAAACTGTTGAGCATCGCTATCCTGTCAAAACGTGTGCATCATCACTGTATATGAAGTTAAGAAATTTTGCTCTGTTTGATACTGAACCATGTTGTGAGTCTAGGAAATGCCCACAGACTAGCTCTCCAGTGTCAAAGGAGTGACCAACACCCAGCCAGGTGTTAAACAACCATCTGGGCCATTCACCAGTAGGAGAGATGTAAACAAGAGCGTTACCATTCACATGAGGGAGCACTGATTGAGTACCTACACCATGTGCCTGCCTAAACCCCCATCACACAACATGGGTCTTTCCAGCACCTGGAGGAGAGTATCAAATAATGGACAGGGACATCATCCCCCCTCCCCCCACCACAGAGGCAACAAGATAATTTGGAAGACAAAGAAATATTTAAATAGGGGAGCAGGGACTAACTGACAAAGCTTTCCAATTAGCAAAGACTGTAGAAACAACAAGGAGTCCTAGTGGCACCTTAGAGACTAACAAATTTATTTGGGTATAAGCTTTCATGGACTAGAACCCACTTCATCAGATGAATGAGGTGAAAAAAAGTAGGCAGGTATAAAACAGAGCACATGAAAAGATAGGAGTTGCCTTACCAAGTGGGGGTCAGTGCTAACGAGGCCAATTCAATTAGGGTGGAAGTGGCCCATTCCCAACAGCTGACAAGAAGGGGTGAATAACAACACAGGGACAATTACTTTTTGTAGTGCTAACAAGGCCAATTCAAACATGGTGAGTTTTGGGTAAGAGAAACTTTATTGCTTCAAATTTGACTTAACCTGACAAAGTTTATTAAATAGCTTGTAGTTTTTATCTTTTATTTCCTTTGTAACCAATTTTGAATTTTCATGCTTGTATCATTTAAAAATCTATCTTTCTGTAGTTAATAAACTTATTTTAATGTTTTATCTAAGCCAGGGTGTTTTCAATTGAAGTTTGGAGAATCTACTCAGGTTACAAAGGCTGGTGCATATTCGTACCCTTTGATGGTACGAGGAACTAATTAATGAGTTTACTCTGATCAAGGGGGTCTTGAGCAGTGTAAGATGCACATTTTCGAGGCTGGGGCAATTTGTGGTGTCTGCCTGTATACAGTTCACAAGTGGCTGTGAGAGCCTTCACATGCTAATGGCTGTGCGAGAGCAAAGCCCAAAGCGGCTCCTTGTCACTAGCTGAGCAGTGAGACAGACACCCCGAGTTAGTGAGTTGAGGGAGCACAGCAATTCCACAGTCCCGGTTGCACCCTGGGGCATGTCACATTACAAACAACCAAGACTCAGATCTTGTGTCCTGGCTTTCTGACGACACAGGGATTAGGGGTATGTCAACAACTCTTGAAACTTATCTCAGTGTTGGGTCTAAACTTTTGGTGAACTTTGGAGCCAAAAAACACCCAGACTGGCCGTCTCTGCATAATCCTTTCTGAACCTTTTTTTGAACAAAGCACTGACCTGCAAACTACTCATGACACCCCCTTCCTCAAGTAGCCATTAGCCTTTTATCTCTATGCATTTACTTGTTAAACTTGCTCTTCCTGTAAAATCTTGATTGATTATGCATGACCATTATCTTTTATTAATCACTTTGTTTACTTCTGTGTATAAATATTGATGCTCACCCCTAATAAAGGGGCCACACTTATTCTAAAGCTTTTGGGGTAGTGTGTGCCCGTTGATCAACGCATTTGTGTCTGGTCTCTGACAGAATTGTGGGCCCATATTCCAACTCCGCACAACCTCGGGTGTTGGAGAGGTGAGTGAGGACTTGCTTTATTACCTAACAATTTGGGGGCTCGTCCGGGATTCCTTCTGGTGCGGTACCTCTGTCCAGTGGTCAGACCACTCATATATGAATTGGCAAGGCGCCACAGGAGATTTCTCCTAGCCAATTCAATATTGAGGGGTCGTGTATTGGACAGCAGGGTAAACGCCAGTTGGAGGGCTCCTGTCAGACACCATGGGTCAAGGGACTAGCGTGCCTCTTGAGAGTCCGTTGGGGATTGTAAATAAGTTATGGAATGAAGGGAAACTCCCAGTACAGACAGGAATGTCTAGGAAGAAGTTGTACACACTATGTGTAAGGAATTGGACTGGGTATACCGCGGTATTGGCCGACTCGGAGATGAGGTGGCCTTCGTATGGCTCTTTCGAACAGGCTGCCTTAAGAGGAGTAAAGAGCCAGATCGAAAAAGACCATCCGGGACAGTTATGTTACTGGTTTTGTTGGGACACAGCAGCAGAGCTGTGGAAATCTTTAAAAATTATGGCAGTCAGGTACTCTCCCGAGAGTGAACCCCCTCCAGGTTATTTCGATGAAGGGTGTAGACCACGGCGTGTTTTGACTCGTCAGCTGGTCCCCTCTGCACCTGCCCCTATTCCTCCGCAGGGGAACTCTCTCCTTGTAGCAGAGGGGAATCTGCAGGATCCCAGATTGGAATTTGTGCAGAAGGATGAGGAGGAATTGGAGGGGCCAACCTTGGGAGGAGTAGTTACTAGGCTTAGGTCCAAGCAGGTACAGCAGGGTGCATGCCCCCCCCCTGAGGATAGCCCAGAGGATGTCTCTGTCAAATCTCTTGCGAATAATAAAAGTATGGTTATAGAGATGCCTTTACAGGTGCACGATCAACCTTATATGAGCAATGATGGACGATTGCAACATGCTAGTATTGTGGAATATAAAGGATGGCTAGAATGGGATTTGAAAGAGTGGGGACAGTTGTCAGGGTCTTTTGGGGAAAATCCCCGAAAGATCATAGAACTTCTAGAAAGATTGTTTTTAAGTTATAATCCTACTTATGCGGATGTGGATCAGTTGTTAAGTAGAGTTTTGACTGGAAAAGAACGTAGTAGATTGTGGATGGCAGAAAGGACATGGGGAGATAGCAATGCAGCTAATGTTACTTGGATGGATAGGCGGGATCTGGCCGCTGGCTGGAATCCCCTAGACTGGACTCAGCTAAGGCTGACTCAGCTGCGAACAGATAGAGAGCGATTGTTAGAGAGACTCAAGGAAATGGCTCGCCGCTCGCCTAATCAGGCTAAGTTCATGCAGATTCGGCAGGAATCTGATGAGCCGCCCAGAAAGTTCTGGTCGAGGCTATTGGAGGGGGCCCGAATGTTCACTCAGATGGATCCTGAGAGAGAAGCAGACCACCCTACTCTTATTTCATTTTTTGTGAATCAGTCGGTGCCCCCTGTAAGGGATTACTTCTTAAAGTTTCGCCCTGGTTGGGGAGGTGAGTCAGTCACTTCAGTGTTGGAAGTAGCTGATTTTGCCTGGGAAAAAGAAAGGGAAAGTAGTAAAAAGAAAGAGAAAAAGGAAGAATATAAGCTGATGGCTTTAGCTTTTCACGGTGGTGTTCGAGGCAAAGGCCGTGGCCGTGGCAGGGGATTCCAGGGTGCCCGGGGAAGAGGGTCCTGGCGACCCCAGCCATCAGGAAATTGTTTTCAGTGCGGACAGCCTGGTCACTTTAAACGTGAATGCCCCTGGGGACGCCCAAAAGGTCTGGCTGCATCCGCAGATGCTTACACAAGTGAGGAATACACCCCTGCACCACCAGCTCAGCCCATCCCCCAGGCCTGGATCAACTATGGAAAACAGCAGCAGCCGCAGCAAACTCAGCCTCCTCAATGACGGTACCCCGGGGGCGAAGGCAAACAATGTGATGGTCTTATTTCCTTAATGTCTTTAGCCGGCTCCTTTCTCACTTTCTCTCCTCCCAGCGAAGAGCCTCGTTTAACCCTTTCAGTCCAGGGACTGCCTGTCTCTTTCCTCATTGATACTGGGGCTACTTTCTCTCTTTTAAATCATGCCCCCTCTCCCTGGCTATCCTCTGAGGTTAAAACTGCGACTGGGGTGGAGGGCAACCCACAGTCTCTGGGACTCACTTTGCCTTTGAATGTTACTTATGCTGATAAATGTTTTTCTCACCGTTTTCTTTTTTCCCCAGCTTGTCCGATCCCTTTGATGGGCCGGGATTTACTCTGTAAGCTTGAGGCTACTTTAACCTGCACTCCTGAAGGGGTAGGATTATTGATGACAGTGTTAGGAGATTCGGCCCCTACTCAGGGTAATTGGGAAACACCCCCCTCTCTCTCCCCTGACCTCACTGACTTGCCTTCAACCCTCTGGGGAATTTCTGACACTGATGTTGGCCTGCTCCTTTCGGCAGAGCCCATAAGGATTCAGGTAAAGCCTTCCTTAACCCCCCCGTCAGTCCCTCAATACCCCCTGTCGCTGGAAGCCCGGGAGGGCATCCGCCCCATTATTGAGGGATTCATTGCACAAAAGCTAGTCCGCCCTCAGCGCACTCCCTGTAACACCCCTATACTGCCTGTCAAAAAGCCTCCTAAAAAGGACGGAGACCCTGTTCGTTGGCGCTTTGTACAGGATCTACGAGTTGTTAATCAGTATGTGGTCCCTCTTCATGCAGTAGTTCCTGACCCAGCTACTATCATCAGCCAAATCCCCTGGGATGCTGAGTGGTTCACTGTTATTGACTTAAAATCAGCTTTTTTCAGCATTCCTGTGCACCCAGACTCTCAGTATCTCTTTGGTTTCACCTGGGAGGGACAAAGTTATGTCTGGCAACGACTTCCTCAAGGCTACAGAGACAGCCCCACGATTTTCAGCCAGTGCCTCCGCCACGACTTGGAAGGTTTCACCAGTCCGCAGGGATCCACATTGGTCCTATACGTAGATGACATCCTATTAGGTAATCGCGAAGAAGCTGCCCTCCGCATCGATGGTAAGGCACTTTTATTATACCTACACACCAGAGGCCACAAGGTAGACCCTAAAAAGATTCAGTGGGTCTCACAGAAGGTCCGATATCTGGGCTTCCTGTTAACCCCAGAAGGAAGACAGATGGACCCAGCCCGCATAAAGACTATTCAAAACTGCCCTCTACCAAACACCAAGAAACAACTTCGAGGTTTCTTAGGATTAATTGGCTTCTGTCGCCCCTGGTTGCCGTCCTGCGGGGAGTTAAGCAAACCGCTCCACCGACTCACTGCTAACCTTGCTCCTGACCCTTTGCAGTGGTCCCCGGACACTATTCAAGCCTTTCAGTTACTCAAGGACAGTGTGGCCTCCTCCATGTCTCTCCGCCCCCCCAATTACAGCAAACCCTTTCACCTTTTTGTCCACGAGAGGGGCGGAATTGCTAGTGGTGTCCTTACCCAGCTGAGCGGGCCCCACCATTTCCCGCTTGCCTTTTACTCTCAGCAAATCGACCCTGTCGCTCAGGGAACCCCATCCTGCACCCGGACTCTGGCAGCAGCTGCCCTGCTGATCACAAAGGCAAAGAGCCTAACCCTGGGTCATTTTACCACGGTTTGGACCTCTCATGCCTTGTCAGCCCTTCTGCGTAGGGGCACAACCCAAGTCTTTTCGGCCCATCGTCAGCAACAGCTAGAGGCCGAACTCTTAGAAGACACTAACCTAATTTTTTAAAGGTGTGGACCCCTTAATCCAGCTACCTTGCTTCCTGACCTGCCAGTCCCCCAGGACCAGCACGACTGTGTGGAAGTAGTTTACAGCATCTTACAGATAAGAGACAACCTGTTTGACGTGCCACTGGACAACCCCGATTGCATCCTCTTCTCGGACGGAAGCTCCTTCTATGTTGATGGCAAGCGTTTCACTGGTTATGCTGTCACCTCTGAATGGGACATTCAAGAGGCCGCCTCACTGCCAGGCAACTGGGGAGCCCAAGCCGCTGAACTCTATGCCCTGGCCCGAGCTTGCCAGTTGGCCGCTGGTAAGACCGTTACCATTTTTACTGATAGCAAATATGCTTTTGGAGTTGTGCATTGTCATATCCACCTCTGGAAGTTTCGAGGTTTCCAGACAGCTGCCGGTAAACCCATTCAGCACCTCCCCCTCATCCACAAGCTTTTGGACGCCCTCCAAAAACCCTCCGTCCTGGCTGTAGTTCACTGCCGGGCCCATACTAAAGATAGCAGCCCCGTTACCCGTGGGAATGCCCTGGCTGACGCCTCCGCCAAGAAGGCTGCCACCTTACCTTTAGCCATGCCCACATTGGCTATTGCAACCTCCTCCTTTACTCCACCGCACCCCGTACCAGTACCCGCTGCTGAACTAAAATCATGGGAAAGCCTCGGGGCCACTCTGGTCAAAGGGACCTGGCTTATGCCAGATGGCCGAGCCTGCCTCCCTCGCTCCACATACCCTGTGGCAGTTCGCTGGCACCATGATAAAGGGGGTCACTACGGCACGCACGCCCTCGTGGACACTATCGCTCGCTTTTGGTATGCTCCAGGCATTCAACCCTATTGCCTATCAATAGTGAAAGCATGCAGCACATGTCAGCGTAATGGACCTGCTCCACCTCTTAACAAAATTAAGGGTGGAAGACCTCCGCCTGCTGCTCCATTTCAACATCTTCAAATTAATTTTGCAGATATGCCAAAGGCTTTTGGAAAAAAGCACCTCCTTGTTTTGGTTTGCCCTCTGACTTCCTGGGTCGAAGCTTTTCCTACTGCTAATTGTACTGCTGCCACAGTGGCGAAGATTCTCCTTAGAGATATTGTACCCCGTTTTGGCATCCCTCTTGTGCTCGACTCAGATCGCGGACCTCACTTTACTGGTCATGTCCTTGGCCATTTAGAACAAGGACTGGGCATTTCACACTCCTTTCATACACCCTACCACCCCCAGTCTAGCGGGAAAGTTGAGCGTATGAATAGGGAACTTAAGTTTACATTGGCTAAATACTGTCAGGAAACAGGATTAAAGTGGCCTCAGGTACTTCCCTTGGTCCTGTTTCACCTTCGTACTCGCCCAACCCGCGCATTGGGATTATCCCCCTTTGAACTGCTCTATGGACACCCCCCTTTCAAAGGCGGGGCGCTACCACGTGCTGATGTTTCACTATTGGGAGGGGATCATATGACTGCGTGTCAGTTTCTCTCCCTACAGGCTCGCCTCCGTACCCTTTGGAAAGCCTCGCAGTTTTCCCAGACCGTGCCGCTGGAGGAACAAATCCACCCGTTCCAACCAGGGGACTTCGTCTGGGCCAAAAAGTTCGTTCGTGACGACACCCTCCAGCCAAGGTTTACTGGACCCCACCAGGTTCTTTTGACAACCCAGACTGCAGTGTTCCTGGAAGGACGCAAATCTTGGATCCACCACTCCCACGTCAAGCCAGCCGTAGTGGACCACAGTGACGGACCAGCAGCTCTTGTCACCACTGAGGACACTGCCTTCGACCAGTGGACCAGCTTACCTCTCTCAGACATTAGACTTAAATTAACTCGAAAAAAATGAGAGGACCCTTTATTCTGACAACTGTATGTTTTTTATGCTTTTTCAGTTTATTTTCTGCTTATGAAAATAATGCTTTTATTAGATATTCCCATGAGGTTAAAACTCGTATTTTAGGAAATAGAAGTGATTGCTGGGTATGTACTCAATTTCCAGTAAATGCAGCACAGGGACTCCCCTTCACACCCATTCCCCTAACCACTGCTAATATGACTTGGATGCCACCGACTAGAATAAAAGATCCAGTCCAACCCAATCTTACATGGGACAAAACAGAAGTGCCAATTAACAAATATCTCAGGGTAACCAATCAAACAGGATCACTGTGTTTTGTTAAAGAAAAAGGGTCAACTTTTGTGGGAACAAGTAAATGCAACATATATTTTAATGGCACCGCCTTTAGTAAAAATCTTGGCTTCAAGCCTTGCGCATCCCACTTATCCCATATGTGGATCCCTCACCCCGATCCAACCTTTTCAACTTTTTCATGAAGGGGCAGGTTTTCAGAGTCAGTTTTTAAAAAGCCCTGCTCAGAGCTCGAGGGTGTCCAACTAATTGTTAAAGGATACACAATTGCCTTCTACAACTGCTCAAGCAGTACTACACTGCCCTTTGAGGACAACACTACCAAATTGTGCCTCTGCAGTTCACACAACGACCCCTCTGCGTTACCAGGGGAACAGTGGTACAACGGGCGGTGGGTTACCTCCTACTTTGAGAAATGGAATACCCAAAACGCATTATATGGAACATACTGGGTGTGCGGGCCCAAGGCTTATTATTTCCTCTCCCCTGATTGGGCAGGGTCATGTTATTTGGCATGGCTAGCACCGCCTTCTCGGATCTCCCTCACCCCCCCTCATTTTCCCCACGTTCGTAACATCCGTGAAACTGACAGAGATATTAATCTCCGTGATGGTTTGTCCTGGCAGCGGTGGGCTGGTCACACTAGCTTGAAGGGTGCTATCATCCGTCTACAGGGACTATTAGAATCTTTGACCAATGAAACTGCAACCCTATTTGAGAACCAGGCCGGGGAAATGTCCCAGCTGCGCCAGTTGGCTTTGCAAAACAGAATGGCTTTAGATATGATGTTAGCAGCCCAGGGAGGAACTTGCGCCCTCATAAATGAAGAATGCTGTGTTTTTGTAAATGACACCTACTCTAACACTTTTCAACGTACCAAACACCTAAGGGAAATGGCTAAAAACTACTCCTCTGGCCAGCCACCTTATGATTGGTGGGGAGCCTTATGAAATTGGCTGCCCGGATTTGGGTGGGTTAAAAACCTCTTGGTGGGTGTTGTTGGGGCCATGGTAGTCCTTATAATACTGTGTTGCTGTATTCAGTGTGTCCCCTCCCTCATAAACTCATGTAAGTCAGTTTATTCTTTTCCCACTTCAGCTAAAAGCCTTACTCTCTTCGAATTGGCCCAGGCTGAAATTGCCAAGCGGCCCTTGAGATCTTGAAATAGGGTGTAGCTTTTTGATTAATAGTTATCTCAAAGCTACAAATGGAGGAATGTTGGGTCTAAACTTTTGGTGAACTTTGGAGCCAAAAAACACCCAGACTGGCCGTCTCTGCATAATCCTTTCTGAACCTTTTTTTGAACAAAGCACTGACCTGCAAACTACTCATGACACCCCCTTCCTCAAGTAGCCATTAGCCTTTATCTCTATGCATTTACTTGTTAAACTTGCTCTTCCTGTAAAATCTTGATTGATTATGCATGACCATTATCTTTTATTAATCACTTTGTTTACTTCTGTGTATAAATATTGATGCTCACCCCTAATAAAGGGGCCACACTTATTCTAAAGCTTTTGGGGTAGTGTGTGCCCGTTGATCAACGCATTTGTGTCTGGTCTCTGACAGAATTGTGGGCCCATATTCCAACTCCGCACAACCTCGGGTGTTGGAGAGGTGAGTGAGGACTTGCTTTATTACCTAACATCAGTGATGATTAAGGCTAAGATTTTGTCAGGGATATTTTTAGCAAAAGTCGGGCACAGGTCATGGGCAATAAAGAAAAATTCATGTAAGTCCATGACCTGTCCCTGACTTTTGCTAAAAATATCCATGACAAAATGGGGAACTCAGCTGCAGGGGTCCCCACACTGCTGACAGCGGCTAGGCAGCTGTGGGGGTCTGCCTGGAGGTCCAGGTGGCTGCAGGCTGAAATCACAGAGGTTGCTGGAAGTCACAGATTCCATGACATCCGCACTCTCCATGAAAAAAGTATAGTCTTAGCGACAATTAACGAAAAGGTCATAGTCCACACAGTCCTCAGTCAGGGTATCACGGAATGTGGGACTCTACATAACTATGTAGTCTGTGTGTCACAGGGACTGAGTAAAAGGCGCCTGACTGACTTCTTTCCAGAGTAAGCAGATTAGAATTCAACTACTAAAATATGTTATGGAGAGAGGGACAAGAAGCAGGGATGCACGAGGGAAAGGCCCGAGCAATCCATTTAACCTGTTTGTTAATCCTGTTTTCAATGTCTCTCTCTCCGGGCAGCCACTGGAGACACAGCAAGAAAATTGTATACTGCAAATACTCAAAATGCAACTTTTTAATCACACAATTCTTCCCTCCCCCACTTTAAATTGGGCAAAGTGACTAGTCCCTATGGCAGGAGTGGGAAAACTACGGGCCGCAGGCCACTTCCAGGCCACGGGACCATCCTGTCCAGCCCCTGAGCTCCTGGCCAGGCAGCTAGCCCCTGGTCCCTCCCCTGCTGTCCCCACTCCGCAGCCATGCCGCTGGGCGGGCTCTGGCCAGTGGGGCTGCCTGCTCATGCTGGGCAGTGTGGCAGTGTGTTTAGCCGGCCGGGAGGCGCCGCTGCTAGACATGCTGCTCTGAGCAGCATGGTAAGGAGGCTCCGGGGGGGGGGTGGGTGTGGAAATGGGGCAGGAAGTCCTGGGGGGCAGGGAGCAGTTGGATGGGGCAGAGGTTGGGGGGGGGACAGGGGAACAGGAGGGGTTGGATAGACATGGGAGTCCCGGGGGGGCCTGTCAGGGGGCAGGGATGTGAATTAGGGTTGGAGCAGTCAGGGAGTGGGGGCGGGGGGTTGGATAGGGGGTAGGGTCAGATTGGTCAGGGGTTCAGAGGGGGGCAGGTAGGGAGTAGAAAGTGGGAGTGGTTGGATGGGGGCGGGCAAATTGCAAATGTGAAAAATAAAATATTTTTTTCAAGGGAACAATATGCACTTCCATGCTCAGGGTCCAGTTAAGTAGATTTTACTCAAATGTTCTCAGAAAGATTTAGCTTTGGAATGAGCCCAAGCTTGCGAAATTTCAGCCTGAGAGAGAAACTTCTGGGAAAGTTCTAAGCAACTGAAGGGAGTGGTATAGGATGGCTGTATGCCGATCACAGCCTGACCTCACTCGCCACCAGTGCAACACTCCTAAGATCTCTAGACCAATATCTGTTTCCCTCTAGGGGCTCATTATTCAAAGTGGCAGATCCCCAGAATGTGCTCGAGCCAAACCCTTAAAGAAACTCTTATTCCACTCTTCACCCAAATCACATTTTCTCGTCTATACTGGGAGTGGCAGCAACTGCTACAGATAATGCTGCTTAACTCTTTCTATTTGCTTACAACTTTATTACATTTTCCATGCTAGGGCTTTGCCTCATAGTGAATTATTCTGGAAAATTGAAGGGGAAGCAGTTCAGCATGTGAGTACAAAGAGAGTGAAAATGACACTTTTCTCACTATAAAAAAGCCTTGCAACATTAAAAAAGGCTGTGCTCCAGGTGAGGCTGTAGGGTGACACTCTGCCTGGTGATAGCCCTCACTGAACGCAGCACTCTCTTCCCTTCCAAAAGGATTTTTATTTCACACTTAATAGTGTTGGATAGTTACTCACTGAGCATACTCAGATTTTTGGCTAAGCTTGTAAAGTACTCAGCCAAGGAAGGATTCGCTGTCAAAGAGGGATAATTTAGTTTCCTTGTCACAGAAAAGTCTACACCGCTATTTTGGTACAAATCAGTAGGGACACCCAGGAGCAGTCAGGTTGGCTCTGGCAGACTTTAAGGGGCTCAGGAAGGGTGCTAAGGTGCACAGAAGAAGGGATCCCTTCCTCACACTTGAAGGGATCTATGAGAATGATGCTGGAGAAAGCCAGGTGTACATGAGCAGGTAAGATAAGCGTCGACTACCTCCTGGAGTTTGAAATGTACATTAGCCAACTGTCCCTGTGGATCTTATAAGGTGTAATGGGGCTGAGGAAGGACTCCTACAGACACTGGCAGGGAGGCAGGAGGGAAATTCATTCCAGGATACTGAAGAATTAGCAGCACAGCCTTCCCGAGGCACAATTTATTAGCTATGAAGTGGGACTATAAATACACTATTGTCCTGTGCTGTTCATGGGGCCTGGATGTTGTGTACAACAAACTTTGTGAGTCAGGAGGCCTACTCACCAGCCAGCATATCGAACACAGCTGCCTACAGCAGCAGAATTACACACACACACACACACACACACACACCCCTCTCTCTTCAGTGTTTTCTTTATTTACTGAAACAGTTCAGCCAACGAGGAGCCCTTGTGGCACCTTAGAGACTCCCTGTTGGTTTTGCCGATACAGACTAACACGGTGACCACTCTGAAACCTGAAATAGTTCAGTGCATGCAATGCTGTAGCCATGTTGATCCCAGGATACAAGAGACAAGGTGGGTGAGGTGACAGCTTTTATTGGAGCAACTTCTGTTGGTCAGGGAGACAAGCATTCGAGCTCACACAAAACTTCTTCAGGTCTGGGAAACATACTCAAAGTATCACAGCTAAATACAAGGTGGAACAGATTGTTCAGCATAAGTTGTTAAAACATATTTCTATGGACCGTGAAGGGGCCCATTAACACTCCTCCAGTCATGGGGAGGAAAGAAAGGGGAAGGGGGTATTTATGGGTTACCTATTGTTGTAATAAGCCATAAAACCAGTGTGTCTATTCACGGTATAATTTTTAGTGTCTAACAAAGTTATGAACATCACCTCAACTCAATGCATCTTCTGTAGACCCTATAGTTCCTGCCTGAAACCTAGGACATGCTCATGGTCTTTCTTACAGCCTCCCTCTGTGAAGGATTCAACCCCTGCTCTCTGCGGGCATCTCCTACCTAACCTTCCCCAGACTTGTGCACAGAGCCCCTCTCACAGGTCCGTTCCCTGACCCCTGGCATCTCCCATCTGACTGAGCAGGCTCCCTCTTATAGGAAACACTACCGTTGAGCTGTTAGTTGTTACCCTTGGTCACCTGACTCATCTGGCCAACCAGCCTTCACATTGGGTGCTGAGGCATGTGCACACCTCCCAGGTGCAGACCCTGGTTACATGTTTACTCTTCAGTGGTTATACAAGGAACAATCTCTTCCTACTAACTTTGTAATGTCCAGGGTATGCCAAGAAGCTCTAACTTGAGACATGCCTATACAAATGGATTTACAGACTTGCCGGAACAGGCTAATATTTATCCTATGGATTTATTTCAAAACAAACATAGCTAGAAGGTTCCTTTTTATACTAGATGCAAATCAAATCCTGATGCTTTTCAATATTTTGTATCTGAATCAAAGTTTATAAAAAAAATTAATGTATTCTGAGAATCATACCATTCCTTCCATTCTCAGGGATTGTTTTAAGTAGGGGAGACCACCGAGGTCTGTGAAAAAAATGAAGTATTAAACACAGCTCTGTAATTAGACAGCGGAATACTCATTCACCTGGTAAAAAAGCGAAAATCATTCTATCGTAATTCTACAGGTTATGGGGACCGGCCATGTTTCTAAACAAAACAGAGGACCAGCCACAAACAACAGACTTCACACAGAGGGAGCTGGCATTTTATATGAAGGTTGTCACCACTTGGATTAAACTGAGATGGTAATTTACATTCTTTTTGAGAACAAATATGTAATGGACGAGATTAACTAAATAATGCCCTCCAATCTGCAGAAATGTCTGCATTGGGTAGCATTACTACTGTGAATAGCCTGCATGAAGTCAATGGGGAGACTGAATGAGACAGGAAGGATGGTCAGGTGGTTAGCTCTATAGCCTGGACTTTAGAAGACCCAGGTTCAATTCCCTGCTCTGCCATAGACTCCAAGTCACTATGCTGCAGGTCCCCTCATACTTCCCTTCCTCACGGGAGTGCTGAGAGGACAAACGCCTTAAAGGATGGGGTGCTGCTCAGATACCACAGAAATGGGGACCACACAAGTACCTTAGATAGACAACTGCTTTACTCTGTGCATGATTGGTCCTAGAATGGCAAAGACCAGAACACAGAGGCTATGGGTACTTTCACAAAACAAGAATGCTGCAGTTTCTCTTCATCCTGTATCACCTTTCACATAAATATGTATGAAGGATTAGTGTTTTTTCTTCCTCCTCGATTTACTCCACCGTTGAACCATGATTCCTAAATTAGCACATTTATCCCCCTTTGTGAGTATTATTGTAAGTTGGCTATTTGATGCTATCTGACTGAATACCTTTTGATTCAAAGGTTGTGGTCTCAATTAATTTGTAATTTTAAAGCATGAAAGATCCTGTTAAGTCCTTTTAATATAGCTGATTTACTAATGGTTTGCAATTATTTGTCTGTGATTATTTGCCAGGATGGGCAGGGATAGTGTTCCTAGCCTCTGTTTGCCAGAAGCTAGGAATGGGTGACAGGATGGATCACTTGATGATTCCCTGTTCTGTTCATTCCCTCTGAAGCACCTGGCATTGGTCACTGTCAGAAGACAGAAGACTAGGCTAGATGGACTTTTGGCCTGACCCAGTATGGCGTTCTTATAATAGGTTACTGATATCAGCTGGTATCAGTGATAATGCTATTAGTTCATTTTCTATGTGCTCTGTAGAAAGTTTATCTGGTTCTGATGAAGATACTTGTGGGGTGTGTGTTCATTCCTTTTTTAACTGAAGGGTCATGGCCCATTCTTTTGTAATCTACACATGCCCTATTTTCACAACATGGTAACCAAAGTGTGCTGCAGTACTCGGTCTGTATTTAAGCATAAACGGTTACCTAAAGCAAGCTCTGTATGACACTAGTTTAATTGCAGTCTTAACGTGACTTAGACTTCCACATCTACAACATGCCCAAAAGCCAGTATAAACTGTTCTGGTAATTCAGTTCCATTTTGATGGCAGTGTTTTTTTCCAGTTTGAAGTGCATTTGTCCATGGTAATCAAACCTGCAATCAATGTCTCAAAATAAGATGCATTTCTCTTTACCTGGCATTTCTATTGCTTCTTCTAAGTTCCCAAGTGTAGATATTTACACAGATTTGCATAAAGTGAAGTGAATAATTGATAAAGAATTTATTTCAGTACCAGACCCTTTAACATGCTCAAGCAAATCTTCAATGATTTTTAAAATTTTCAGAATTATACAATCCTGCACCCGTCTATGTAACAAAAAAAATCAACATTCTGTTCAGTGAAAAATAGTAAAACGTGATCACTCAGCAGAGGCTGCTGTTTTGTCTATGTACTGACAGAAAACATGATGAACTAAGAACCAGCTCAGTGTGGCTCAAAAGCTCGTCTCTCATCAGCAGAATCTGGTCCAATAAAAGATATTCCCTCCCCCACCTTGTCTCTCTACTATCCTGGGACCGACAGGGCTACAATAACACTGCATAGAAGTGTTCATTTCAATGGCAAGAGTGCTGCACTTTCTGTATGTTATAACACACTCAGCCAGAGAGGGGGACGTGCCCATTACTAGCTTAATTGTCATTTTACTGGCACACAAATGCCTCAGAGCCACACACTTCTGTAATCATGGTCTCCACTCTCACCAAAATGATGAGGCTACTTTCTGCCAGTTCTCCTTCCATAGCTCCACTTATCCAATCCTGGGCCCTTTCACAGGAGCATGGCTGCCTCTAAGAGCTCACAGGCACCCAGTGGCACAGAAGCGTTGAAAATTTCAGTGTCATTCCTTGAAGTCGTTTGATTTTTTTTTAACTGATTTTATATCAGATTTAAAGGTTCATAGATTTAAAAGCCAGAAGGGAACACTGTGATCATCTAGTCCGACCTCCTGTATAACAGAAACCAGAGAACTGCCCCAAAATAATTCTGAGCATATATTTTCAAAAAACATCCAATCTTGATTTAAAAATTGTCAGTGATAGAGAATCCACCATTCTTTTGTAATCTCCATATAAAGTCTGACAGAAACTGTAATTCTCCTTTAAAAGAAAGCACCTAAAATGACTATTTTAAAAATTCCCTCTTTTATTAAAGCATCAATATAATACTACTGGCATAAATCCATTTCCGATTAGCCACCTGTCCTTGTTTATCTGTATGAAAACTATCCGTGTACATCGATGACACGGAATAAAAAAGAAAAAATAAGTGTTTATGTTAAGTACTGATCATGAGAGAAATTCCCTTTCATTCCACTGAAGTGCAATGGGAATGCGGTTAATGCTTGTAAGTGTTAAGGCCATGATTGCTGGGTATTAATAAACTAGAGCAGTAGCTTGCCCTAGTATTTTAGCACTTCAGCAGACTTCTAATACGGTCTCACTGAATCACAGACATTGCTGAAAAGAGATTAAACGACTAACGTTAACTGGCATCATACTGAAATGGAACTGTTCAGCCAATCAGGCTGCAGGAATACTATACTGTCTACAGCAAAGCCCTGCGCGGGACTATTTTTTTATTCCAGCTCCCATCCTGCCCCACAATACCCACTCCCACCTTCTCCAACATTGTTTCTTGCATTTTTATCCCACTCCCACCATCCAACACTTTAGGTCCTGCAAATCCCACATGGGAGAGCGATTCCCCCATGCTGCTAAAACAAAACAAAAAACAACTATGGTGGGTTAATGTATTTTCATGTATATAAATGGAATTCAGACCATTTTTATGTGGTAAACTAGGGAGAGTAAGTGTTTTCCCACAAATTCCCACAGTCTGCTTTTTTGTCCACCCAATCCCGCTCGCAACGAAGTACTTTTTGCCTGCTCCTGCTATTATGGCAGCAGGTGCCGTGGGAGCACGGGATGCCAGGCCCTCTGCAGGGCTCTAGTCAACACTACAGTGACACAGCCACAGCGATGGAAGGGGTTTGTCTCTCGCTGTAGTAGAGACATGGTAGGTAGATTGACAGAAGGACTCTTCGTTGACCTAGTGGTGTGTTTACCAGGGCTTAGGTTGGCTTAACTAAATGTAACCCCTCTGGGGTTTAGAGAGCATGGCCCTTTTAAATCTTTTTCCTGAGCAGGAAGAGCTGATTGATTGTGGGGGAGGAGGAGCAAAAAGAAGCAGGACAGGAGAGCGATAGGGTGTGTGTGTCTGGAGCTCCAGACACAAGGGCTACAGCAAGCAGACCCGCATACAGTGAAGGAGTCAAGAACTTGCGTGAAGCCTGGGAGGGACAGATCAGGGACATCCTAGGACAGGAGCCAGGAGGAGAACTGTGCCAGGGAAAAATTGCCCAAGGAGGACAAACCAGAGCTGGACCCAGTAACACTGCTGCCCAGAGCTGTATGTGGTCGCAAGTACTTGGACTTGTGTCTTTGCATTGGGAATAAGGAGGGAGGCTGTGTCATAAACAGATAGCTAAGGGTTAATGTCTCTTTCACCTGGAGCACCTGACCAGAGGACCAATCAGGAAACCGGATTTTTTCAACTTTGGATGGAGGGAATTGTGTGTCTGGGGTCTTTGTTTTCTGGCTGCCTGCTTTCTCTGAGCTTTGGAGAAGTAGTTCTGTTTTCTAATCTTCTGTTTCTAAGTGTAAGGACAAAGAGATCAGATAATAAGTTATATGGTTTCTTTTCTTTGGTATTTGCATGAATATAAGTGCTGGAGTGCTTTGATTTGTATTCTTTTTGAATAAGGCTGTTTATTCAATATTCTTTTAAGCAATCGACCCTGTGTTGTGTCACCCTAATACAGAGAGAACATTTGTATGTATTTTTTCTTTCTTTTTATATAAAGCTTTCTTTTAAGACCTGTTGGAGTTTTTCTTTACTTCAGGGAAATTGAGTCTGTACTCACCAGGGAATTGGTGGGAGGAAGAAATCAGGGGAAATCTGTGTGCGTTGGATTTGCTAGCCTGATTTTGCATTCCCTCTGGGGGAATAGGAAAGTTCTTTTTGTTTCCAGGATCGGGAACAGAGAGGGGGAGTCACTCTGTGTAGTTTCACAGAGCTTGTGTCTGTGTATCTCTCCAGGAGCACCTGGAGGGGGGAAGGGAAAAAGGATTATTTCCCTTTGTTGTGAGACTCAAGGGATTTGGGTCTTGGGGTCCCCAGGGAAGGTTTTTCAGGGGGACCAGAGTGCCCCAAAACACTCTAATTTTTTGGGTGGTGGCAGCAAGTACCAGGTCCAAGCTGGTAGCTAAGCTTGGAGGTTTTCATGCTAACCCCCATATTTTGGACGCTAAGGTCCAAATCTGGGACTAAGGTTATGATAGGCTGTTAGCTGGTTAAGCGGGGAGGTTGTCCCTCTGTGTGGCCTTTCAGAGAGCGGCAGAAGAGGGCACCAGAGGGGTTTGTTGGGGAAAGTTTACTGGTGCCAAAGACGACCAGGAGCACCCAAGACTCATTACTGGACTGAAATTCTGCCCAGAACTCCTGAACTCTGTATGCAGACATATTCACAATGGCACAGAGAGTACACTTAAAATCAGTGGCACTGCTATGGGTACCCGCATGGCCCCATAGTATGCCAACATTTTCACGGCTGACTTAGAACAACGCTTCCTCAGCTCTCGTCCCCTAACGCCCCTACTCCACTTGCGCTACACTGATGACATCTTCATCTGGACTCATGGAAAAGAAGCCCTTGAGGAATTCCACCATGATTTCAACAATTTCCATCCCACCATCAACCTCAGCCTGGACCACTCCACACAAGAGTCCACTTCCTAGACACTACAGTACTAATAAACGATGACCACATAAACACCACACTATACCGGAAACCTACTGACCGCTATACTTACCTACATGCCTGCAGCTTTCATCCAGACCACACCATGCGATCCATTGTCTACAGCCAAGCTCTAAGATACAAAAACCTACAGGATTTCTATCAAGCGTTCTTACAAGTATACTATCCACCTGCTGAAGTGAAGAAACAGATTGACAGACTGGGAAGAGTACCCAGAAGTCACTTACTACAGAACAGGCCCAACAAAGAAAGTAACAGAATGCCACTAGCCGTCACCAACAGCCCCCAACTAAAACCTCTCCAGCACATCATCAAGGATCTACAACCTATCCTGAAGGACAATCCATCACTCTCACAGATCTTGGGAGACAGGCCAGTCCTGGCTTACAGACAGCCCCCCAACCTGAAGCAAATACTCACCAGCAACTGCACACCACACAACAAAAACATTAACCCAGGAACCTATCCTTGCAACAAAGCCCGTTGCCAACTCTGTCCGCATGTCTATTCAGGGGACACGATCATAGGACCTAATCACATCAGCCACACTATCAGAGGCTCATTCACCTGCACATCTACCAATGTGATGTATGCCATCATTTTCCAGCAATGCCCGTCTGCCATGTACATTGGCCAAACCAGACAGTCTCTACGTAAAAGAATAAATGGACACAAATCAGACGTCAAGAACTATAACATTCAAAAGCCAGTCGGAGAACACTTCAATCTCCCTGGCCACTCAATTAGAGACCTAAAAGTTGCAATATTACAACAAAAAAACTTCAAAAACACACTCCAACAAGAGACTGCTGAATTGGAATTAATTTCCAAATTGGACACCATTAAATTAGGCCTGAATAAAGACTGGAAGTGGATGGGCCATTACACAAAGTAAAACTATTTCCCCATGTTTATTCCCCCCTCACACCTTCCTGTCAACTGCTGCAAATGGACCATTTTCATTACCACTACAGAACGTTTCTCTCTCTCCTGTTGGTAAAAGTTCACCTTACCTGATCACTCTCCGTAGAGTGTGTATGTAACACCCATTGTTTCATGGTGTGTGTGTGTCTGTCTTCTTACTGTATTTTCCACTGCACGCATCCGATGAAGTGGGCTGTAGCCCACGAAAGCTCATGCTCAAATAAATGTGTCACTTTCTAAGGTGCTACAAGGACTCCTTTTCCCTTATAAAGAGTACACTTATAAATGGCATAGAGAGTACACTTAAAAAGCCACCAACACTCCCAGCTGTCTTCATGACACCACTGATTTCCTGAGAAAACTACAATGCATTGGTGATCTCCCAGAAAACACCATCCTAACCACCATGGATGTGGAGGCTTTCTACACAAACATCCCACACAGATGGAATACAAGCTGTCAGGAACAGTATCCCTGATGATGACAGCACAACTGGTTGCTGAGCTCTGTGACTTTATCCTCACGCACAATTATTTCAAATTTGGTGACAATATATACTTCCAGACCACTGGCACCACCATGGGCACCTGCATGGCCCCCCAATATGCCAACATTTTTATGGCTGACCTGGAACAACACTTCCTCAGCTCTCGTCCACTCATGCCCCTTCTCTACCTATGCTACATTGACATCATCTTCGTCATCTGGACCCATGGGAAGGAAACTCTGGAAGAATTCCACCATGATTTCAACAGCTTCCACCCCACCATCAACCTCAGCCTGAACCAATCTACACGGGAGGTCCACTTCCTAGACACCACAGTACAAGTAAGTGATGGTCACGTTAATACCACCCTATACCGAAAAGCCACCAACCGCTATGCCTAGCTCCATGCCTCCAGCTTCCATCCCGGATACGCCACACAATCCATCATCTACAGCCAAGCGCTGAGGTACAACCGCATTTGCTCCAACCTCTCAGAAGGAGACCAACACTTACAAGATCTTCACCAAACATTCTCAAAACTACGACACCCGCATGAGGAAATAAGGTAACAAATCAACAGAGCCAGATGTGTACCCAGAAGCCTCCTGCTACAAGACAAACTCAAGAAAGAAACCAACAGAACTTCACTAGCCATTACCTACAGTTCTCATCTTAAACCTCTCCAACGCATTGTCAGTGATCTACAACCCATCCTGGACAATGATCCCACACTTTCACAGGCCTTGGGAGGCAGGCCAGTCCTCACCCACAGACAACCCACCAACCTGAAGCATATTCTCACCAGCGACCACATACCACACTATAGTAACTATAACTCAGGAACCAATCCATGCAACAAACCTCAATGCCAACTCTGCCCACATATCTACACCAGTGACACCATCACAGGACCTAACCAGATCAGCCACACCATCACCAGTTCATTCACCTGCATGTCCACCAATGTAATATATGCCATCATATGCCAGCAATGCCCCTCTCCTATGTACATCGGGACAGTTGCTACGGAAAAGGATAAATGGACACAAATCAGATATTAGGAATGGCAATATACAAAAACCTGTAGGAGAGCACTTCAACCTCCCTGGCCACACTATAGCAGACCTTAAGGTGGCCATCCTGCAGCAAAAAAACTTCAGGACCAGACTTCAAAGAGAAACTGCTGAGCTTCAGTTCATCTGCAAATTTGACACCATCAGCTCAGGATTGAACAAAGACTGTGAATGGCTTGCCAATTACAGAACCAGTTTCTCCTCTCTTGGTTTTCACACCTCAACTGCTAGAACAGGGCCTCATCCTCCCTGATTGAACTAACCCTCATTATCTCTAGACTGATTCTTGCTTGCATATTTATACCTGCCTCTGGAAATCTCCATTACATGCGTCTGACGAAGTGGGCTTTGACTCACGAAAGCTCATGCTCCAATACGTCTGTTAGGCTACGTCCAGACTACCCGCCGTATCGGCAGGTTAAAATCAATTGCTCGGGGATCGATATATCGCGTCTCATCTAGACGCGATATATCAATCCCCGAGCGCGCTTATATCGATTCCGGAACTCCATCAACCCCAACGGAGTTCCGGAATCGACAGGGAGAGCCGCGAACATTGATCCCGCGCGGTGTGGATGGGTGAGTAATCCGATCTTAGATATTCGACTTCAGCTACGTTATTCACGTAGCTGAAGTTGCGTATCTAAGATCAATTTCCCCCCTGTAGTGTGGACCAGCCCTTAGTCTATAAGGTGCCACAGGATCTTTGTTGCTTTTTACAGATCCAGACTAACACGGCTACCCCTCTGATACTTAAAAAGTCTGCGGACAATACCAAGCTGGGAGGGGTTCAAGTGCTTTGGAGGATAGGATTAAAATTCCAAATGACCTGAACAAAATGGAAAAATGGTCTGAAGTAAACAGGATGAAATTCAATAAGGACAAATGCAAAATGCTCCCCTTAGGAAGGAACAGTCAGTTGCACACATACAAATGGGAAATGACTGCCTAGGAAGAAGCACTGCGGAAAGGGGTCTGGGGGCGATAGTGCATCACAAGCTAAATAGGAGTCAAGAGCATAACACTGTTGTCAAAAAACTGAACATGATTCTGGGATGTATTAGAGGTCTCTTCCAGTCCTATGATTGCTCAGTGTCTGCCCCTTCAGTCTGTGGTACCATTGGGCCTGTGGAGCCTTGCGTTATACAACCCTGGGTTACTGCTCACCCTATTTTTCACCCTGTTGCTTTTCTCCTTTCATCCTTCTGTGAATAAATATTTCTCTTTTCTTTATTCACTGTATTGTGTGTGTGTGTGTGTGTGTGTGTGTGTGTGTGTGTGTGTGTGTGTGTGTGTGTGTGTGTGTGTGTGTGTGTGTGTGTGTTCACTCTGGGGAGTTTTGAACAGGTGCTCCTGGGGTGAAAGGGACTTTCCCTTCTGTGTTCCTGCGTGCGCCTTCTCTTGCTGGAGCTGCCTGCAGAGCAGACTCCATCTTGGTCATGAGGGTGCTAACGTTATCTCTCTCTCTCTGGGGGTTGAATTTTTTCATACTTGTGAGCAACTTCGCTTAGTCACAACCTAAGTTTTAGGTATAGACCAGGGCTTAGTCAGCAACTTTGAAAAATTCCACTTGCCCATTCACCTGGGGCTAATGATGATGTTGATGGGCGGGTAAAATTTCCAGGGGGTGGGGTTCAGCCTGACAAGAGCGGGTGAGCAGAACAACGGGAAGGGTGGTAACCTGTCTTCACAATTTTGCAAGGCTGATGAAACTGCAGTTTCTCGTCTATGCAATTCCATGGACTCTGGTTGGTCATGGATGGGGAGGTGCATATTCACTGTGCGGATACTTCTCAACAACTACTCACAGTGAACATGGCGCTTTCTCTACTCGTAAGAAAATGGGACTCAAACTGCTCCATGGTGACATGTGGAAAAAGAAAGACTCTTCTAGAAACTGAAAAAAAAATCTTCATTCCCCTCCAACTTCCCTTTGATCTCCTCCAATCACAGCGAAGCTCCTGCACCCAGAAAAAACAGTGATTTGTGTGTTCCCATCGCTGGCTGCGCTGGAAGAGGCCGGGCCTGCCCAACTGGAGTCAGTCTCGAAGCACAATTGAATACGAACTGTACTGCAGTTATTCTGGGGAGACGTGAAAGGATGAGCATGTGCACAAAATAAGAGATATGGGGAGGAAGAAAAGGAGACGGTGGCAGGAAGAAGCAACAAACAGTTTGCAATTTCCAAACCCATGCACCTCTCAGCACCTCCACAAGCCAGGCTGCAGCTTTCCAGTTTTATTTTTGCTTAAAATTTGAAAATTGACCCCAAACTTCCATGTAATTATAGCTTGGGGGCACTTCCTGTTAGCTTAGTAATATACATCCCCTTGGCCAACAAATGCTTCAGCCTCTGTGTTTATAAACCCATTTGGACTCGGGATAGGATTAGGAGGTTGCTTCCTATTTATTATTATTTACACAACATTCTTTTGAGAGCTTTCAACTGTTTACCCAAATAAATGTACCTTAATGTCTAAATACAGCCTTTTCTATCTTCCTAGATCACATACAGTGGGCAGGAGATGAGCAGTCTTGCCTGCTGGGCATTAACAACTAGCATTGCCTCAGGCAGTCTACACAGCTGTGGCTGCTCCTAGTCACTTCTGTGATTTTTCTCCTAATCTACAGTTTATTATTTGCAACTTTCTTCAAAACTTCAAAGTTCTACTTTGTACTGAAAAGTGCAAAGGGCCCCTAGCAGATGCAGAGCTAGGAAACAAAAGCAGAGCAAGAACAGGCAGGACTGGAATCTCATGCTTAAAAATTAATTTAGTGAGCATGCCTGCCACATTAAACACAATATTCTTTTGCACAAAGGGATTAAAAGGTTTTAATCCCTCTTTGCAAGCAGCTAGTTCTTGAATCAGTAGTTCAAAGGGCCTTGGCAGGCTCAGGTTTTTCCTGGTTTTAAGAATTAAAAGTGAATGTAGTCTTATTTTGTAAATATAGGACCTTTATTCTGACTCCCAACTCCATTAAAATCCATTGTAAGCAATCACAGAATAGTGAACAAATTCCTTGGCTCCTAAAAGACCTTTTGCTAGGGAAACTGCATTTCATTTTAATTCTATTGTATATTGTTCTGTCCTTCCCCTAGCAGTGATGAGGATGAAAGCATCCTGCTTAATGATGAATGCACTCTGGCATTCCCATTAAACAAGTCATTTCTCCCTATTTGCAGAAACTACTTTCACATTCAGAGTCCACAAACAGTGCCTGTAGACAAACAAAAATTCATGTAGATACATTTAAATAGTTACTACAGTGTAAAGTTTCAGCATGTGGTTAGGCACCTCACAAAAATTCTCTTACACACTCTCTCATTCACACACAGAGACTCTTGGATTTTGCCTCAAGAAAGGGGGGTTTCAAAGAACTTCCCTCCAGCTCAGGTTCTGAAAGAGAATCTAGAAGGCAGACAAATTCCTCAGAGTTCTTAGAAATACTGAAGAATGGCCATTTCCTCAACTGTATGTTTCATGGATTTATAGGTTTTTAAGTGTGAAGGGAACATTGAGGCGCCCAGTAAATTATCCTCACGTGCTTCTGACTGGTGAATCCTAATCTTCATCTGCAAATTGGACACCATCAGCTCAGGATTGAACAAAGACTGTGAATGGCTTGCCAATTACAGAACCAGTTTCTCCTCTCTTGGTTTTCACACCTCAACTGCTAGAAGAGGGCCTCATCCTCCCTGATTGAACTGACCTCGTTATCTCTAGCTTGCCTGCATATATATACCTACCCCTGGAAATTTCCACTACATGCATCTGAGGAAGTGGGTATTCACCCACGAAAGCTCATGCTCCAAAACGTCTGTTAGTCTATAAGGTGTCACAGGATTCTTTGCTGCTTTTACAGATCCAGACTAACACGGCTACCCCTCTGATACTAATCTTCATAGGCAATCTTGGTCTTCAATATACTCAAGATGTGCATCAAAGGGAAAGGAGCAGAATGTGTCTGGATGAACAGGCTCAAGAGCTGTAAGGAAGCACCAGTGTAGATGTTATGAGTGGTAGTGATGCTGGCACTGAAGAGGGTAATGATGCCAAGCACCCACTGCATGCGTTAGTGTCACACTCCGTGACAAAGTCTCCCTGAAGGCAGGGATGCTGGAACAGTGTGTATAGTTGGGGTGCTGAGAGCCACTGAACCAAACTGGAAACGACTGTGATGGAAACCACGTCAAGCCTGGGGGTGTGGCAGCACCACCGGCACCCCTAGCTCCAACATCTGTGTCTGAACAGACTGAACCTCTCCCAGAACAATAACATGTATCACTACGTATAGACAGTGCACCAGCGCCGGGAGCTGTGCTCACAGCCCAGTACACTTCATTACAGACCTAATCAAGAATTTGAATCTGATTTTCCATGTGGTGAAAAGCTGAGACTTAAAGAGTGGGAACCTTTCTGATCTAACTCAAGTCAATACACATACACACTAGTGTGTAAACCATCACATAATCTGGCATAAGCAGGTGAAAGCTGCAAGACACCTTGCTCAGTTAAGACGGCCTCAAACAAATGTTGTTAGTCCCTCAATTCACTCATATTAGTAACTTGGCAACTGGATCTTGTTTGAGAATGATCAATGCAGGAACAACTCCTTGTCTGCCAGAAAGCCTGGCTGTTTTAAACTGGCTGAGAAGTAGATGGCTGCCAACTGCAGTTACACTCCCCAGGAACAAACATCTGATGAAGTGGGTTCTAGCCCACGAAAGCTTATGCCCAAATAAATGTGTTAGTCTCTAAGGTGCCACAAGGACTCCTCATTCTTTTTACCTATCAAAAGGAACTCTTCCCCCTTTGCTGAGCAGGAACTGCTTACATAAGCATGATGCTGATTGGGCTGTTGAGTCTAGGTTTTCTGTACCAAATAGCAGTTGATGCAGCAATATTTCTAAAAGCAAAGTAATAACTCAGGGGTGGGCAAACTTTTTGTCTTGAGGGCCACATCTGGGTGGGGAAATTGCATGCAGGGCCATGAACATAGGGCTGGGATAGGGGGTTGGGGTGTGGGAGGTGAGAGGGGATGCAGTGTGCAGGAAGGGGCTCAGGGAAGGGGACTGGGGTTCAGGAGGAGGTGCAGAGTGTGGGAGGGGGCTCCCTGCCTGCCCTGGCCCCGTGCCGGTCCCAGCACCATGTCCCTGCGGCCCCTGAGGGATTGGGGGCAGAGGGCTCCGAGTGCTGCCCTTGCCTGTGGATACCTCCCCCGAAGCTCCCATTGGCCGCAGTTCCCTGTTCCTGGCCAATGAGGTCTTTAGGGGAGGTACTCACGGGCAAGGGCAATGCGTTAAACCCTTTGATCCCCCCTCTCCTTCTCCCAGGGGCCGCAGGGACGTGGTGTCTGCTGGCTGTTTCCAAGATCAGCACAGGGCCCGCTGTGCCACAGGGGTGGGTGGTAATGCCACGGGCCAGATCCAAAGCCCGATGGGTCGTAGTTTGCCCACCCCTGTAATAACTGAACACCAAGAGAACCCTGGAGCTTGTCAAAGAGAAAATGACATGGGGCATTTGAAACGGCTTAAAAAACCCCTTCACTTGTGCTTTATAACTCCAAGTGCATGTCCAAGTCTCCATTTTCACTGTGACTGTGGAGCATGTCCGTTTACCAGCAAGGGGTCTCAGAAAGGACATGCATTTTGTGACCATGTCAGGATGACGTACAGTTAATGAATAAACATATACACTTCAGCTGGCATAACAGTATTTCAACATGCATTTTCTCAGTCTTTTAAAAAATGATCCTAAGGTAACAAAACACAAATTTAAACTGGGGAAACAAGCCTTATTTACAGCAAGGAAATAGCTTCCTACGTTCCCAATACTTCCAGTTTAAAATGATGTCCCATAAAATGATTTGTAATGTGCTGGCATTCACTCTCTGGACCACTCATCATTTTAGATCTAAATTTACTTCAGCCAGACATTCTCCTGCTATTTATTATTGATGACACAGGCTGGTGCATGATTTTAAGGTTAGAGAAAATACAAGACTTCAGTCCCACATTATTGCAAACGTCCCAACTTTTCCTTTTCTATTATGCACGTCTCGTTCTGAGACCATCCAACTTTTACGTATTGGAGGATGGGGAGACTAAGTCCCATTAACTAGTGAAATGCAGCCTATACACCAGTGGCAGAGTTTTAAAAATTCTTGTATCCACATAGTAGCATCAACCCATATTTAAGGAGACAGTATTTAAGATTCCAGTTGTGTGAGATCCTCATCCAGCGTACTGGCAGCAAAGAATCCTGTGGCACCTTATAGACTAACAGACGTTTTGGAGCATGAGCTTTCGTGGGTGAATACCCACTTCCTCAGATGCATCTGAGGAAGTGGGTATTCACCCACTGAAAGCTCATGCTCCAAAACGTCTGTTAGTCTATAAGGTGCCACAGGATTCTTTGCTGCTTTTACAGATCCAGACTAACACGGCTACCCTCTGATACTTGACATCCAGCGTACTGTGAATTCAAAGGCCACTTTCAGACTGCTGCAATCATTAACAACAACATTACCATCCACTTCTGTTTTGCTGATTTGGTGCTTCACCTATGAATAAGTGAACTTCATGAAATAAATCACACACAACAATATTACTGATGCCCACACTATATTTACAGGCATCACAGTCAGTTATTTGCCCGCTGTGGTTTCTGAGTATATCTACATTGCACGTAATTCCATTAGACACTGATGGGCTAGCTTGCAACCAAGCACACTGTTAATGGACTCGTCCTGGGCAGGAGGACAGTGGAGCTCACTCAGATAGTTGTGTTCTGAAATACAGACCCAAGAATGCTACAGAATGGCAACTATAAAGCATAATGCTTTTGATAATCCCATGTCTTCTCTGTGTTTGGGTCAAAAATCTTTAACAGGAGAATTAAAATTACTAAATTATTAAAGAAAATTAATTACTAAAATATTAAAGTTTAAATCACTCTTTCTACCTTCGGCGGGCACATTTTAAAAGTTAATTCTAGTTTTAGAAGCATTTCTAGTTCAAATGATATAACTTATACTTAAGGTGGAGAATGCACCTCTACAAGTAATACCTCTACAGCTGTAACCACCTTTTTAAGCACACAACCATAGGTACCTATGGACCCCAATCACTGCAGCATCTGGGTGTCTTACACTCTTTAATTCATACATTCCAAGGCCAGAACAGACCATTGTGAACACCTAGTCTGACCCTCCGGTGTAACACAGGTCAGAGAACTGCCCCAAAATAATTCCTAGAACAGAGCTTTCAGAAAAATATCCAATCTTTAGTTAAGATTTTTCAGTTATGGAGAATTCACCATGACCCTTGGTAAGTTGTTCCAATGGTTAGTTACACTCACTGTCAACAAATTATGCTTTATTTTCAATCTGAATTTGTCTATCCTCAACTTCCGTCCATTGGATCATACTAAACCTCTCTCTGCTACATTAAAGAGCCCACTATTAAACACTTCTTCCCCATGTAAACAAGTGACCCCTTAACCTCTTTGTTAAGGTAAAGAGATACTCAGAGCTCAATCAATAGGAGGTAGGTTTTCTAATCCTTGAATCATTCTCGTGGCTCTTCTCTGAACCCTCTCCACTTTATCAACATCCTTCTTGAACTGTGGGCACCAGAACTGGACACAGCATTCCAGATATAGATCACCAGTCTCAGATACAGAGGAAAAATAACCTCTCTGCTCCTACTCAAGATTTTCCTGTTTATGCATCCCAAGATCCCATTTGTTCTTTTGGCCACAGCATCACAGTGGGAGCTCATGTTTAGCTTATTATCCACCATGACTTCCAAACCTTTTGGAGAGTCACTGCTTCCCAGGATAGAGACCTCCATTCTGTAGGGACGCCCTACATTCTTTGGTCCTAGATGTAAACATTTACATTTAGCCATATTAAAATGCATATTGTCTTCTTGAACCCAATTTACCAAGAGATCCAGACTGCTCTGAACAGGGCCAGCTCCAGATACCAGAGGAGGAAGCATGTGCCTGAGAGGGCACATGCTAAGGGGCAGCATTCCATCCATTCTTGGGGCGGCACAGTCCAGGCGGCTTTTTTTTTTGATTGTGGCAGCAAAATGGCAGAACCAGACCTGGCTCTGAATCAGTTATGTATTAATGTATTTCTCCTGACATCCCTGTGAGACAGGGCAGAGCTACAGTTCCCACTTTACAGAGAGGAAACTGAGGCACAGAGACAGACTTGCTTATGTTTACACAGGAAGTCTGCAGTAAAGCAAGAACGGAAACCAGATCTTTCCTGAGCCCCAGGCCAGTACCTTTACCACAAGACCATCTTTCCTTTTGGAAGATCTAAGCCCAAATCCTGACCAATTGTGGTGTTTTTTAATAAGTGAATAGAAATGAAAACTCTCATGTTGTGGTCACATCCCAGCATATGACCCTGCACTCTGCTCCCTACACACCTGGATGCATTATTCTTCACTTCCTGCCCTGAGCTGCAGTGTAGAGATGTTGTTAAACAGCTGTTGTGACCCATCTCAGCAATGGCTGCATGTCAGCTGTCAGGAGAGCGATCCCTGTATAGCTCCCATAACTACTTCACAAATGTCTTTGAGAGTCACTGAGATCTTCGCTATAAGTGCAAAATATTATTACTATTAAAAGCTGCTTCTCACACCATCCCTTTGAGACCGCATGCACTGTGCAGGAAATTATCCTGCACATTTCTGATGTCTTTTGCAGCAATGTTACTTGACTGGCATCCACAGCTCTTTCACATTAACATCCTTGTTATGAAATTTCAAATTCTGTGGCACTGGGATGGCAGGGGGCCCTTAATGCCAATATTGACGGTTCCTTGGTATTAGTTACCTGCCCTACTCGTTGCTCCAACTGAGTCAGATCACTTCATACCAACACCAAATGGCCCCTGCTACTTCTAAGTGCATCTTCACAAGATTCCTACTTTAATTTTCTCATCCGGAGAAAACAAGCAACTCCTCTGCTACACTAATGTCCCCCTTCTGGACGACATCACAAAACCAGGACAGACCAGGAGTATTCAGGAATCCTAACATAGATTAGGAAAAGGTCCTGCTACTCAAGCCTATTACTAACATCAAAACTACTTAGAAGAAAGATTTCCAACACTTCTCTCAACAGGGCGTCTCCATTTAGGTTCATCTCCTATACAAGTCAACGTACCAAACCAATATTCCAGTTTAAAATTGTAGCTAAATTACAAAGCCACTGATCACTGCAGAGCCACACACAAAGAATTTTGCCTTTTCTGGCTGTTCTAAGAGCTGTGCAGTTGCCCTTTCCACTCTAGAAAGAAGCAGCCTTGACATATTTGAGATGTAAAATGCTCAGAAGTTGGTTGCTTCAAGTTTATCAAAAGACAGTGATGATCACAAGGCAAAAACAAGTGTCAAGTGTCATCAGTTCTGATAGGCACAATAAGGTGGAGACCACCAACAACCTACGGAATCAACACTTTGTTAACTCCTTCTGGTCTTAACCCTTTCCCATCTGGGTTCTGGTTGCCGTCAGGCTGCTGATAGCAATAAAGCTGTACAGGAAAAAATAGGCAGAGTCCGCTGGTTGTCATCAAAGACATTAACGACCCCAGAGTTAACCTAAAGGACGGCAGAATTAGGAAAAGACCAGATTCCACTGACGGTGACAATAAAAAAGTGAGAAGATGCCCTTCTCTTTCTCTTTAGAATGATAGCAACCCTATCTGTAAGAAATGAAATACCATTGCTATTTAGTCACAGCCGCATTGCAAGAACTTTCCCACATCAGTGCGAAGGAGGCAAACCGCACTCCCAAAAACTGATCTCTTGGCTAGTTTCCTCACAGCGTTCAGTTCTATGGATGTTCCTGTTTCACGAATGCATGGACACATTGGACTGATCTATTGCTGAGGCCCTCGCTGCTGTCAAATCATTTGGCATCAGCATAGGAGACAGAACTGAGAATCAGCTTCTGGTTTCTCACTCAATATATATTGTGTGTGTGATTTGCTTGGATCCCTACTGCTTGGTCCATGCAGTAGTGCTGTCCTATGTTCTCACGCAGGCTCCATGCAAGTACTAACAACCACCTGCAATACTCAGATAAGAAACCAAAACGCATCAGACAAACTGATCAGAAACTTCCATCACTGCAATTCTTCCCTATCAAAGAAACTGCATGTAATGTTTAATGCCGGACATCTACGTATAATCTGGGGACTGATGCTAGCTCTTTCACTTCTAGTGTCAAACAAGCTGTGTCAAATGTGGCAACCCTAAAAAACCAAAATCATCTTTTAACTTCATCTGCCTCGCCAGCTACTACCCATCCCCTCCTTCCTCTTACACCTGTAGGTTGATTGAATATGTCATTTATGATTTATACTGTAGCTCAGCCAGAAGTTACAGCCTTGATGCAGGAACCATTGGGTGATGTTCTCTGGCCTGTGGTATGCAGGAAGTCAGACAGGATATCTTATGGTCCTTTCTGGCCTTAACATCCATCAGTCTATGAACATCACTTCAAGTGCCTCTTCTCCAATTCCATCCTTGAATTCCTCCAGTACAGCCTCCATCCCTTGTGCTCTGCTGGATCTGCTTTCACCAAAACTTCCAACCACCTCTTCCTAGCAAAATCTTGAGGTCTCTACTCTATCCTTATCCTTGCCATACCTTTGCTTTTGACACCGGGTAAAACTGCCTAAGTGATTTATTGATCTGCCACTCACCCACAGCTCTCACCACACCCCTCCTCTGCATGAGAGCTTCCATCTTCCTTCCTTTGCACTTCCCCACACTGGGTCCATCTCCTCCATCTTCTTACAATCACCCCTTTACAGTTCCCACCAGCACTACCAGTTCCTCTTCCATCTCCATCCCAATCGCCTTCTCCCCTCCCCAACACCAATCCAGATCCCACAGGCACACCATTCTCTTCCACCTCCTTCTGTAATGTTTGCCCCAACCCTGGCCCTATCACTCCACCAAAACTCTCCCCACCTCCCAGACCCATCCCTGCCATCAGCTTTGGCCCTGTGTCTTTCCCACCTGCTCCCAGTTCTCACAGAGACCTTCGTCTAACACGGCATCTGCAGCTGCCCTCTCTCATTGAGGCCTTTCCTTCTATCAAACCCTCCACCCTGGATCAGATCATGGTGGCAGAGCTGGACTTTCCCTCATTCTGCCACTTCCAATCCCTCCCACCTCCCCTTCCCATTTTCCCCTCTTTTGAGCAGCACTGCATCGGGCTCTCTTCTCACCCCTTCCATGTTGCTGTCATCCTCCAACCACTCAACTCCTCCACATCAGGGGGCAGGGAAGTAGAGTGTGTGTTAAATGCAGGGGAGCGAGAAATGGAGCAGGAGAGCTAGGGGGTGTTGGATGGGTGACATGGGTATGGGCAGGGGGGCAAAAAGGCCAACAGGCGTGTAAAGGATGGTGGCAGGTAGAAGGGATGCTGTGGTGGGCATCGAGGGAGAGGTGGCTGGGTGCAATGGCTAGGGGAGGAGGGAGCACTTGGGGTGGGAGAGGAGGTAGGGCAGAAAGGGGGATAAGGAGCAGGGAGCAGTTTGGGGTGGGGGAGGGGCAAATGAAAAGAGGCAGGGGGTTAGGGCAGAGGGGACACGGCAGTCTTGCTGCAACGGGGCTCAGCAGCACTTTGGATGCCAGCACAGGAGCTGGCCAAGGGGTACTCTGGCACCTTGCTACAGGCTGCCTCGAGGACCATCTGTATTCATTAAGGGCCCTCCTATTTTCTTTGCCTCTAATCCAAGCACTAAGATACCTCCCCACTGTGTTCTGCAGTGGAGGAAGAAAATGAGCACTCCTCCTTTACAGGTGGGGCGACCCCTATATGGAGTGTCCCTCGCCACTGGAGCCGACCAGCCGATGGACTCGGCAGTTGTGCTGGTAATCAGTGCCAAGGTAAAGGGCACTCTCCAAGCTGAGGACAACAACAGTGAGTCAGGCTGTGCAATCACCACAAGATCACTTCTGCTGAGAACAGTGTCAGTGCTGTGCTGATCTCAGCACTGAGAGGGGGTTATCTGATGGAGTGCAGCCTGCTCTCGCAGACTATACCGGCTGCATTCGGAGACCGGATTTTGCCTAGGTGTCCGAGGGACCCAGTTTGTAGCAGAACAATCTCAGCTGACCTAGGTCTGCAGTCCTGGTGGGAATGACATTCCTTCTCATCTCGTTCTAACTGCTGCGTAGAGAAGAACTCAGCTGCTCTGCTGGACTCAGCTGATGAAGGTTTTGGTTCTTCTTGGAGTAGAGGTCCAGCTCCGAGGAGCACTATGGAAGAAGCCAGTGCACTACTGGTAGGCCCTTTTGTCTACAGTTCTGGGGTGGCTCTCATGAAGAGCTCCAGTAAAAAGTTTAAGATGAGTATTTCTCACCTTCTGCGTCCTCCTAAGACACTGTTGGCCAAAAGAATCCAATCACACATGCATGAGGAACATGTAGGCAGAAGTGGAATCCACATGGACAATTGCCTGAAAAAAAAAAAGATCTTTTTTCCCTGCCCAAACAAGCTTCCCTAACTATCAGGTTATGCTCTGATATCTACATGAAGGAGAGGGAACTAGATCTCAGTTAAGGGGTAACAATGTTTTAAATTTCTCTTTTTTCCTCCACAAAGTGGCAGAAAAACATCAGCAGACTTTTGGAACAACATTCAAGACCTCTCTCTAGATTGCCATCCAAGAACTCCTTGACCGGTTTACTTCAAAATTGCAGAAACATTTGACCACACCCCAGTTGTAACTGCTGTGCTCCATAATTAGGGTGACCAGACAGCAAATGTGAAAAATCGGGACAGGGGTGGGAGGTAATAGGAGCCTATATAAGAAAAAGACCCAAAAATCGGGACTGTCCCTATAAAATCGGGACATCTGGTCGCCCTAATCATAATGAATCCAAAATCTTGAAGGGGGAAAAAAAAAAAACCCAAGGATCTCAGGGTTCCTGAATTCTAACCTTGTCAGGAAGCCTCATATTCTGTGCACTGTATGTATATCGAAGTACCAAAGAATAAGATCCATCCTACTGCAAAATTTTCTTTTAACGTATACACCTTTGGTATCTGCTCTGAGCATTTTTAAAGGATAACAGTCCGCAGTCCGCCAGAGAGAGGGAGCATGACGACAGGCCAGAAAGCACACATTAGGCAAAGCTGACTGGTGCGTGCAAGTCACAGCATGTTGCAAGACCTTGTTTATTGAACTGCAAAGAATGCTGTGCCCCTCCCTGCAGAGCCTACCTGCTGACATGGATACAACATTGCATAGTTAAGGAGCTATCCCAATTATTCAGTGTGCTCGAGAGCCCAGCTTCACACAACAAAACTATAGGAACAATGCATGAATTCACAGCACCGCACTGCTAACATCTGTAAACAATGCAGGTAAAAATTCTGATGTACAGAAGAGATGATTTTGCTAGAGGAAAAAAATTAAACTTTAATACAAGAAATCGTGTTATGGCTTCCTGGTATTTACAATACAGTTTTTAATCCACATATTTCAATGTTCAGTACTAACTCAATTCTTTACCTAGGATCTTAATTCTAAAGCATTTACCATCCTTTCTTAAAACAGCATTAGCTTAACCCTTCCATATCTAGAGCGTGGAATTTCCTCAAGATTACCACTATTATTTTGGGATTACACCTCATATACTGAGCAGAGTCCAAACAAGAAGCACACAATCCCTGTCTCCAAGAAGCTCACAATCTAATTCAAGCACAGGCAGGGTAGTTCAGGTGCCCATTATGTACACTGAGAAACTCTTACTAGTAAAGGTATTTGGGGGGTGTTTGTTTGTTAAATAGTATCTGGATTAGATACCAAACCAGGAGACAGAGCGGATGCCCTCATAGTGCTCAGCTATGATGATTACATCAACGAGGCCAACTGACAATTCTCTGTCGCCACCTACTAAAAAGAACTCAGAAATTCTTCCTCAAACAGCTCAGAGAGAAACTCTACCACCTTATGCCCCATGAACCCATGTCAGGGATCTTCTACATGCTTCCCAAAACACATAACGGAACTCTGGCAGACCCCTCGTATCTGGCCGCAGCACACATACTGAAGGAATATCGAGACCCAAAGAAACCATCCTCAACCCATTCGCCACCCAAACGATACCACTGACTTCCTCGAGAAACTCCGCATCATCAACTTCCCTCCACTCATAGACTCTAGGGTCAGAAGGGACCAATATGATCATCTAGTCTGACCCCCTGCACAAAGCAGGTCACAGAACCCTACCCATCCACTTCTATAACAAACCCCTAACCTATGTCCCAGTTATTGAAGTCTTCAAATTGTGGTTTGAAGAACTCAAGCTGCAGAGAATCCACCAGCAAGTGACCCATGCCCCACGCTGCAGAGGAAGGTGAAAAACCTGCAGGGCCTCTGCCAATCTGCCCTGGAGGAAAATTCCTTCCCGACCCCAAATATGGCGATCAGCTAAACCCTGAGAATGTGGGCAAGACTCACCAGCCAGCATCCAGGAAAGAATTCTCTGCAGTAACTCAGATCCCATCCCATCCAACATCCCATCCCAGACCACTGGGCATACTTACCTGCTGATAATCAAAGATCAATGCCAAAATTAAGCTATCCCATCATACCATCCCTTCCATAAACTTATCAAGCTTAGTCTTAAAGCCAGATATGTCTTTTGCCTCCACTACTCCCCTTGGAAGGCTGTTCCAGAACTTCACTCCTCTAATGGTTAGAAACCTTCGTCTAATTTCAAGTCTAAACTTCCTAGTGTTCAGTTTATACCCATTTGTTCTTGTGTCTACATTGGTACTAAGCTTAAATAATTCCTCTCCCTCCCTAATGTTAATCCCTCTGATATATTTATAAAGAGCAAGCATATCCTCCCTCAGCCTTCTTTTGGTTAGGCTAAACAAGCCAAGCTCTTTGAGTCTCCTTTCATAAGGCAGGTTTTCCATTCCTCGGATCATCCTAGTAGCCCGTCTCTGAACCTGTTCCAGTTTGAATTCATCCTTCTTAAACACGGGAGACCAGAACTGCACACAGTATTCCAGATGAGGTCTCACCAGTGCCTTATATAACGGTACTAACACCTCCTTATCTTTGCTGGAAATAACTCGCCTGATGCATCCAAACATCATCCTTGCCACCACTGATGTCTCCTCCCTATACACCATTGTCCCTAACAATGACAGTATTGCTGCTCACTCCAATATTTATAAGATAACAGATAACACTCAGATATTCACCCCAAACACATCGCCAAACTTATCCATCTCACCCTTAATCATAACAATTTTACGTTCAACAACAAACACGTTGCCCAAGCCATGGGAACAGCCATGGGTACAAAGATAGTTCCCCAATATGCCAGCCTCTTATTGGGACATTTTGAAGAACAATTCCTGGAGAAATATACCACAAAACCCATGATATACCTGAGATACACCGATCATATTTCCATCCTCCAGCCAGACGACCTAAACTCCCTCATAGAGAGCCACCACAACTTCCACCAGCATCGCCCATCCATTAAACTCTCTCTAGAACACTCCCATACTAGCATCAATTTCCTGAACACCTCAATCTGCTTCAACAATGGAACCCTAAAGACAACTGTATACAAGAAACTCCCATATCACCACATTTACTGTCACAGATCATGTAACTATCCCAAACACACCAAGAAATCTGTTATTTACAGCCAGGCATCCAGATATCACAGAGTATGCTCCAAAGAGAAAGTTCATGATATACACCTTAACACACTTAAAACCACCTTCACCAAACAAGGACACCCCCCAGAGAAGAAGATTGCATCATAGAATAGGCCACCCAAATACCCCAAGATAACCTGCTTCAATACAGAAATAAAATCCTCTCCAACCACACCCGCCTAGCCGTCATCAACCACCCTGCACCGGAACAAATACAGGATATCATCAAACAGTTACAACCTATAATCACTGGGGGCATGTCCTGAAAGAAATATTTCCTGAATCCCCCTCTTCCGGCCTTCAAATACCCCCCAACCTCACCAAGCATATTACAGGAAGCAAGCTCCTCACAGACCAGGACACATCAATTCAAAGTAGCACTAGACCTGCCAGAACAACAGATGCAAAACCTAGAGACATTTCTCCACTGCTACAATGATCAACACCTGCCACAACACACTTTTCAAGGTCCATGCCTATCACAACACGTACTTCATTCAGTGCACTAGTGTTCCAGTAACAACTATGTGAATGAAATGAGACAATCACTACACTCTGAACTCACACAGAAAAATGATAAATAAAAACACTAACACTGTGGGTGAACACTTTTCACAAAGCAATCTTTCCACACCTGACCTCTCAGTTCTCTTCCTCAAAGGGAACCTACACAAAACCTTCCTGAGATGAGCCTGGGAGCTTAAATTCATAACTTTGATAGACATAAAAATCATGGACTGAACAGGTACACTCGGTTTATGACTTATAATTAAGTCTGTCACAGAGGTCACAGTTTCTGTGACCTTCCATGACCTCTGACCTCTGCAGCAGCTGGTGCTGGTTCAGGGGCTGCAGCAGCAGTTTGGGTCTGTGGGAGGGGGCTCAGGGCTGGGGGTTGGAGAGGGGGGCTCCCTGGCTCCCATGGGCATGGTGCTGCAGCTCCTAAGCGGCAGAGGGGCCGGAAGGGGTCTCCACACTGCACGCTGCCTGCCGCCCCTGCCCTCACAGCTCCCATTGGCTGAGGTTCCCGGCCTATGGGGGCTGCAGCAGCTAGTGCTTGTGGTGGGAGCAGTGGAGCCCATGCCCTGGCCCCTCCGCTGCCTAGGAGCTGCAGTGACACAGAGCCAGGTAGGAAGCCCCTGCCATCCCCACCAACCCCTCCCCCCCAGCACCAGCAGGGTCCCGGGCCACCTCCCCCAGCACCTGCGGCACCCTGCCAAAATTTTAGTCACAGCAGGTATTTTTAGTAAAAGTCGCGGACAGCTGACGGGCCCATGACCTGTCCTTAACTTTTACTAAAACTACCCATGACTAAAACATAACCGTACTTATTACATCCAGCTAGAACCCACTAAACAACACTCCCCCACCCACACCCCAAACCCTGCTTTGCTTCAGCATTTATAATGGTGTTAAATATAAATTAAATACACATTTTCATATAAGGAGGGGGGTCAGGCTCAGAGGCTTGCTATGTGAAAGGGGTCACCAGTGCAAAAAAAATTTTGAGAGCAACTGAGTTAGGTCAACCTACAGCCACAGCAATTAAATTGGCTGTTGCTGTCCATACCACCCTCCTTCTGCAGGTGATGCGCATTCTATTGCGTGCACTGTCGTTGGGCATTGTGGGGGTACTGACAGCCACAGGGAGTTAACAGCCAGAGCCGCCCCACCCCTACGGCTGTTTCACAGCAGGGAGCCTACCAGCAGTGAAATTGACATTCTTGTAAGTTTCACAGCTGCTATTCTTTCTTATTTCCTCCCCAGCTCAGGCTGTCAGCCCAGCACATGGCTCATAGCTGGAGCCTGAGGGCCCAGGAGCTAACAACTCAAGCAGAAATGTGAAGTAATAGCAGCTGTAAAATTGACAAGAATGTCAATTTCACTGCTGGTAGGCTCCCTGATGTGAAACGGAGCCTAGCGCCTCACAGCTCTAGAGCAGGAAGGAGGGCTCCTTCTGTAAGCCCAGCACAGAGCTGACAGCCAACAGGCGATATAAGTAACACAGTGTCTACACTGACACTGCATCACCCTAACTGCTACACCTCTTGCAGAGGTGGAATTATTAAGTTGATATATTGGGTGACTTACATCGGCAGGAGCACCACTGTAGTGGAGACACTTACAGATTTAGGTCGATGTAAGCTGCCTTAGTAGACCAGGCCTGGGTCTGTTTACACTGCAGTTAGACACCCGCAGCTGGCCTGTGCCAGCTGACTCAGGCTTGTGGGGCCCAGGCTACAGGGCTATTTAACTGTAGTGTAGATGTTCGAGCTCAGCCTGCTGCCCAAACTCTGGGACCCCTCCACCAGGGGCAGCAGGACTGTATAATTTTTGGTGGTGCTCAGACTGGGTCCAAGCCCTGCCCCGACCCCCATACCTGCCTAAGGCTCTGGGAGGGAGTTTGGGTGCGGGAGGGGGTTTGGGGTGCGGGCTCTGGGAGGGAGTTGGGGTGCGGGCTCTGAGCTAGGGTAGGGGAGAGGGTGAGGGGTGCAGCACACTCGAAAGTGACCCACACACCCCTCTGGCAGTGGCTCCTAGGCAAGGGGTGAAGAGGAAGTCTCCGTGCACCATTGCCTGCAGGCACTGCCCCCACAGCTCCCACTGGCAGCAGTTCCCAGCCAATGGAAGCTGCAGAGTCAGTGCTCGGGGCAGGAGCAGTGTACCGAGACACTCCCACCCATCCTGGGGAGCAGGGATGTGCTGGCTGCTTCTTGGAGCGGCGTGGAGCGAGGATAGGAAGGAAGCTGCCTTAGCTGCGCGGCGCTGCCAGTGCTGATGGCTGGGGGCCCCCAGGTCCTTTTAAATTGCCTGAAGGTGGAGGTGGGGCCATGGGAGAGATCCAGCCCTGAACACTGGTGGAGCTGGGCCCCTGGGCCCTGAATATTCCTGGATCCTGGGCACCACAGGCCCATATAACTCGCCACTCCACCTTCCACCTCAGAGGGTCCTAGAGCCTGGGCTCCAGCCCAAGCCAGAATGTCTAAACCACAGTTGAATAGTCCCATAGCCCCAGAAGCCCAAGTCACATGGCACAGTGTAGACATACTCTAGGAGTACATTCCTCAGCCCTGCGGAAGAGCTCTGGGTAAGCTCAAAAGCTCGTCTCTCTCACCAACAGATATCACCTTCCCCAGCTTGTCTCTCTGACACACTTTACAGCGTGCTAGTCGCCCTCCCCCCACCACACACACCCCTCACCCTGCCATAGGGAGGGGTCAGAGAGAAGAAATGAGAACGTTTAGAAGCCTGGAGAGATTTCCATATGAGGAAGAGCTGAAAAGACTGGGAATGCTAAAATTTAGTAAGAGATAAATGAGAAGGAACATGCCAGAGAAATATAAAATAAACTGCATCTAGAAAGCTTGATCATGTGCTGCTATTTACACTCTCCCAACATAAGAGTACGGGAACAGTCAATGAAATTGACAGGTTAACAAATCAGATTTCTGTTTTAATATACACACAATGCAGTTAACCTGAAGTCAATGGGGCTCTGTGAAGGAGTAACTCTACAACTGGAATACTCATTTACTAAACCAGGGTCTAGACTCTAGGATATTAAGGGAATTAACCAATGATCTTTCTAAATGCTAAATTATATAAGGACCTTATTTATATTCACAGATGTTAAATCCAGCAGGGACCATTAGATCATCCAGCCATTAGTTCCTGCCTTTCTCTGCTAGATTAAAGGGCTTTTTAGTAGCCAGTATATTCTCCTTATTTCATCCACCTTGTCTCTCTAATATCCTGGGACTGACACAGCTATAAAAACACTGCATAGGAGCAGTTACATTGGGCAAGAATGAGTGTAGGGATTCAGAGACCAGCCTTACTCACAAGCTCTTATTTTTCATTACAATGAAAAATGCAGAATTAAATTAAATTACAAGAAAAGTCAGTAAAGAAGATTCTGGGCCTCAGTGAAATCCAGAAAAAGCAAGAAACCATTTGCTCTGCCAACTGCCTTCTGTGCCTGCTGAGGATTGTAGTGTTTTCTGAGCAGTGTCAGTGGAAACCTGGGTATGTTTTCCACCAATCACCTGAAACTCAGATTTTCCCCAAGGGGTTCTGATAAGCTGGTTTGGTACAGGACTTGTAATGAGAGATGTGAGGACTTGTGTGGATGGATGAGCCTCCCTTTAAAGATTCATTCACGTCTGACACGCCCCCCAAAGCGGAGTGCATGTTCTGCATATGGCTGCACATTTATTTCACCATTCAATTTCCAGAAGAATTCCATGGTGCAGGCGCATTAATGTTTGTTCCATTCTCTCTCAGTATTGGCACCTTTAGCACATGTCACTACTGAATAGCTGTCACTCTTGGACCTGGTGGTCTGAACTTCTGTGGATCTGGTTATAAATTTGTTTTCAGTGATATTATGCCCTTGTGCTGGCTATATATGCAGCAGCCCTTCCCTGAGAAAATTGTTTAATGACCTGGAGAGGTAGATCAGAAAAAATGATGTGTGTGTTGGAAAGGCGTTTCTCTGTACTTCTTCCCCACACAGGGCACCGTAATCAACAGCATTCAGTGACTAAAGGTTGCCACTGTTTAGACAGCTTGCATGTGATTTTTTCCAGGCAGGCTGCTGTGGGATTGCAATTTATCTATGCTTGCTGTGAAATTTAGCCTTTTCATTCCCAGGATTATTGCTTAGGGTAACAGATGCTTGGTGTGCAGAAATACCATAGTCTGTTCAGTTGCATAGACTAGTCATTAAGTAGTTTTAGTGGACTTGTGTCCTCCTGCCTGCATAAAACAAGTATTCTTTTTAGCTGAGAGAATGGCAGGTAAGCCTGTAGATCTGGTGCCAGATGGAAGCTAACATTTCAAACACCATACCATTTTTCTTTTGACATTTACCTGTCAACTGCATAATTATCATCTAAGGACAAAGGTTTTGCTGCCTTGGCTATATTCTGTTCCAGGCAGGGACTGCATTTTATCTATGCACGTGGGAGATGCTACCAGTTCTGTGTACAAGTGCTAGATTTCCGTATAGACATTTACAGCCCCCCATTCTCTTTTGTGCTGTGCATGAGAATAAAGGTGGATGTGCAGAGCCGAGACTTTCCACAACGTATCACATCGCGATACAAAGAGTATTCACGCTCTCTCCTGAGTATATATCAAAGTTCTTAGATTGAACTGAGTTAGAATTTCTTGAACAGTGCCTTGCATATAGGTATCAATTTAGATGGAGAGCTTTAATTTAAATTGCACACTGCTCAGAGCAGGGATCATAGATTTCTATTTGTTTCTGTAAAGCACTTTGTGTGCTGTAAGAATAGTAATAAAGTAGCAAAATGTTCACTGTTTCAGCCCCTGATCTTACAAAAAGGTCTCTGGTGTGGCACTTACTGCCTGCCTTTCAAGTCATTCCATGCAGGTTCGGGCCCATATTTCTTAGAAGATGAAGTTTCCATCTTCTTCCTGAAAGGTCATAGAGGAATAGGAGTAGCTGTGGGTGTGTGTCCTTACGTTGCTTTGCAAGGGTTTGTGTGTAAAAAAATAGGCTGGGATTAAACAGAAATGCCTTTATTAAACTTTTTATCAGGATGTGCAAAACCAGACTTTAGTTTGAAGATACATACTGCCATTCCAATAGCAACCCTTAGCACAGAACAGTGCTTGGTAAAGAAATGGACTGGACATGTTAGTGTCTCTGCCATAGAAAAAGTGGACAGCTGGAAATGAATGTCTTTAGGTGTCTATAGTGCCTGATGTACTGGGGTGCATGGGAGAGATGATCTTCTCCTTAACGCACAGGACTGGGAATCAGGAGATCGGGCTTCAACCCCTTCTGGGGCTTTCTTTCATCATCTATAACATGTAGATATCACTGACCTACAACACAGGTAGTTATGAGGCTTAGTTTACCAGTAGCTTTTTGAAATTGCTTTTATATCCTCAAATGGATAGTCTAGAGAAGGCACAGTACAAAGTACAGGACTGAGAAATATCCCACTTTAGTTTGACCCACTTTTTCTTTCTTTCTTCTTTTTTTGGATTCTTTGACACAATCTTTCAGTTTATTTTATTGCTAACTCTACCCCAATTTATATGGTTATCCCCAATTCATGGTAATAAAGCATTTACACCATCATATATTCCTGTATAATGGTGTATAAAGATCTTAACAATATCTTTTATTGGACCAGTTTCTGTAGGTGAGAGAGAGAAGCTTTCCAGCCACACAGAGCTCTTCCTCCAGTCTGGGAAAGGTGCTAAGAGCATCCCAGCTAAATACAAGATGGAACAGGTGGCTTAGAACTCTCGCATAATTAGTTACCACATGTTCTAAGGAACCATGCAAGGTGAAGAGGCCCATTAACACCCCTGCAGTCACTGAGACCATGATTTTAAGTGCCTAGCAAAGTGTGATAAGCCTATGTATAATCCATGCATCTGTTGTTCTGACAGGGTCCAGTGCCACCAAACCTCCAGACACATCTCCACTGCTGCTACAACGATCAACACCCCCACAACACACCTTTCAAGATCCACTGGTCCTGCCCTTGCCTACAACAACACGTGGTGCACCGCATCCAGTGCACGATGTGGATAAAAACAGACAATAATTGAGCTCTCAAATGAACTCATACAGAAAAATGGTGAGACAAGAACACCCGATCACCTGTGGGTGAACACTTTTCATAAGGACAGGTTTCAAAGTAGCAGCCATGTTAGTCTGTATCCGCAAAAAGAACAAGAGTACCTGTGGCACCTTGGAAACTAACACATTTATTTGAGCGTAAGTTTTCATGGGCTACAGCCCACTTCATCGGATGCATAGAATGGACATGAATGCATCCGATGAAGTGAGTTTTAGCCCACAAAAGCTTATGCTCAAATAAATTTGTTAGTCTCTAAGGGGCCACAAGTACTACTTTTCATAAAGCGATCACTCTATATCTGACCTCTCAATCCTCATCCTCAAAGGAAATTTGCACAGTGCTTTCAAAAGACGAACCTTGGAGCTTAAGTTCATAACTCTGCTGGACACTAAGGTCACGCTGTAACATGGGTAGTGTAGACATACCCTAAAAATCATGTTCTCAGTAGAGACACTGGATTCATGGTTCTGACAATAATCTGTACCCCACTAACCTCTTTCTTCCCCTATGACCACAGGGGTGTTAATGGGCCACTTCACCTTGAATGGTCCCTTAGAACAGGGGGTAACTGCTTTTGCTAAACTATCCGTTCCACCTTGTATTTAGCTGTGACACTCTTAGCACCTTTCCCAGTCTGAGGAAGAGCTCTGTGCACCTGAAAAGCTTCTCCCCCCTGCCAACAGAAATTGGTCCACCCAAAGATACTGTCGCACCCACCTTGTGTCTCTCTCTCTAATAACTCCTGCTCTGTGCAAACACCTAGTGAACTGGCATCTTCTCAGCTGAGACAAGCAGGGAGAAAATTTGTTCTTAACCTCTGAGGCTAGGACAAGAAGCAATGGGCTTAAATTGCAGCAAGAGAGGTTTAGTGGGTGGTTTATGAGGGTGGTTAAGCACTGGAATAAATTACCTAGGGACGTTTTGGAATCTCCATCATTGGAGGTTTTTAAGAGTAGATTAGAATTAGAAAAATATCTGTCAGGAATGGTCTACTTCCTAGATAACACATTGTCCTCCCCTGAGTGCAAGAACTAGACTAGAAGACCTCTAGCGGTCCCTTCCAGACCTATGATTCTAAAATTGGTGTGGCTCCCTCATCAACATTGTTTCTGAATGGGGTGCTACAAAGCAAGGGGAGACAGGGGTTGCCCCCAAGGGACTATCAATGCTGCCTTGGTGCATGCGCTGCTCCCGAAGGATGCAGTATGAGTCTGAAACGTGGGTCTGCACAGGACTCCAGCTAAATGCCACAGCACAGGAATCCCTCCTTTGGGTGTACAACATGCTTCAGATTCTGCTTATGGAACCACTGCAGCTATATTGTAAAATGAAGTTCTGCCGACACTGAATAATCCCCAGTGGGTCCCCAGGTCTTAGGGTTCTAGATGCAAACCGAGATTTGTGAACCCACATTTCTACTGTGATGAGTAAATCGAAAGAACACTAAGGCACCATTGAAATGAAGGGCCTGTTCGAACACTTAGAATCAGCATGAGATTGGCAGCATTTTAGCCAGATATGAAGGAGCGGGAAGCTTGTTTCCACAGCCTACAGGAGGAAAATAACCTCGGCTTATATGAATCAGTCAGAGTTTAAGGCAAGAAGGGACCACCAGGTGATCTAGTGTGACCTGTATAACACAGACCATCAGCACCACCCAGCCCCCTGACACTAAACCCAACAACCGAAATGAAACTAAAGTATTACACCTCACAAGAGACTGAACTAGGATGTGCCACAGGCAGAGAATGGGGGCAGGGGAGGAGGGGGAGACAAGGTGCACCAGTGCCTGAGGCCCCTGCAATGGCAGGGAAATGATGAAAAGGAGGTCATGTGCAGTAGACACTTTTCTACACCCCAATAGCCCACTTTATGTTACCCATGTAGTTCTAACATACTTAGCATGGTGCTGGATACACAGAGCATTTCCAAAAGGTAAGCAGGACACAAGTAAAGGCTGCCTCCCTCGTTCTTGCAACAGTTCAGTGCCTCTCACATACGGTGGCATTTTTAGAGAGTGCCCAGCGTGGCAAGTCTTATGAGATGGTTGCACCATCAGGGGCTCCTCAGACAGTATGACAACATGCTGAACCACTGCACCTGCAATTCTTGCAACCTGGCATCCACAGAGGGGAGGAACAGCTGCAGAACTAACTGGTTGGGCCAGACCATCAATAAAATACTCACCCCATGCAGTACTGTCAATACTTCAATAGCTAGTGGTTTATTGGACAGAGCTTTCTGTATGGTTGTTGAATATACAAATTTTTATGACGTTCCAACTGTTGCAGCCATAAATCTCCTATAATAATTTTTCACCTAGTCTAGATGGGATGGACACTTACCTACATTAAAATTAATAGCATGGAATATTTTAGTTTAAAAAATCCAAATACTTTTAACACATCTAGAAAATACATTTACAAGGATTAATCACATTGTGTTCTTAAACACTTTAACGTTGAAAACCCTGTCAAACTGACTTTAACAAATTACTAAATAATTTGACCCCAGGCTTAGATGTTTTATGCCAAGTTTAAGACCAGAGGGGAATTTTTACAGGCAAGTTATAAACTCTCTGAAGTCAGACTTCTACAGGAAAACACCAACCGTCTTAATTTCCTACGCTTTCCAAACTTTCTCCCTCACCTTCAAACTTACTCTTCTTTCACCGTGTCTCCATGACTAATGACCTGTAGGCTCTACATCTGGGGTGGGCAAACTTTTTGTCCCAAGGGCCACATCTGGGTAGGGAAATTGCATGCAGGGCCATGAATTTAGGGCTGAGGCAAGAGGTTGCGGTACAGGAGGGCTGTGGGGGGTAAGAGGGGGCTCAGGGCAAGGGGGTGGGGTGCAAGAGGGAGCTGAGGGCAGGGGTGCAGGAGGAGTGCAGCAGAGGGCTCAGGACAGCGGGTTGAGGTGGAGGAGGGGTGCGGCAGGGGGCTCAAGGCAGCGGTGTGGGATGGGTTTGGGGTGCAGGCTCTGGAGTGGCAGCAGCATGCAGTGGGTCTAAGGCAGGCTCCCTGCCTGCCCTGGCCCCACACCGCTCCTGAAGTTCCCATTGGCGGTTCCCTGTTCCAGGCCAGTGGGAGCTGCAGGGGGTGGTTCCTGCAGGTGAGGGCAGCACATGGTGCCCTCTGCCCCTCCTCCTTCCCCCAAGGGCCGCAGGGACATGGTGCCGGCCACTTCTGGGAGCAGCGCAGGGCCTCCTTCTCTGGATATATGTATCTGGCGTCTATACAATTTGTATGGCAAGAATCATAAGCACAAGGACTTGTGTTCTGAAAAGGAAAGAGCATACCTTTGGCAGTATAAAAGTAACTAAATCCATTCTAGTGGGCACTACCATAATTTCTCTATGACACGGGATGGTGGGAGTGCTGTAACCTGCATTATCAACTCCTGAACCCAGAACCGCTCTCCGGGGGGGGGAGGGCAAATGAGGCAATTTGCCCCAGGCTCTGGGCCCCACAGAGACCCCCACAAAGAGTTTTTTGGGGCCCCTGGAGTGGGGTCCTTCACTCACTCTGGGGGCCCCGGAAAACTCGCGGGGCCCGAGCCCCCAGAGCTTCTTCCACTCCGGGTCTTCAGCGGCAGGGGGTCCTTCCACCCCAGGACCCACCGCTGAAGTGCTGGGTCTTCTGCGGCAATTAGGCAGTGGGGAAGACCCCAGGTCCCCTGCCTGAACCACCCACATTTTCACAATTAAACAATGTTGACTTGGGTTGAAGAAAAAATAGGGCAAGGATTTAGAAAGGGGCGGTAACCCCTCTAGAGAAACATGTAATAGAGATCGTGATATGAACTGTAATTCCTTTTGACTGATCTTATCTTATCCTCGAGCTTTTCACTGATCTGGGTTAGTAGAAAGTTGCAATGACTAGTTACAGCTTTGAGTTTAGCCTAGAACTTGGGATTCCCCTGAGGCCCAGTGGCCATGTCTCACTGATCTCAGTAACATCCCAAAGCAAAGCACCTTTTAGCAATGACAAAGACTAGACAAGCCCACGCCCCCGGGATTCAGAGGGGAATCCAGTCTTTAGCAAGATAATGCTATCTTCTAATCTGATTAGCCCCAGAGACAGCAGATCAACATAACCAAGAACAGCTGGACACCAGCTGTAAAACCAGTCCAGTCAAGGAAATAATGCAGCTGGCCCAGAGAAGCTCAGCATCTGGGACCTGTCGCTTGCAATGCTTTCAGGGGAATGACAGACTCTCAGTTCTCAGATCAGACATGGGAAAATGTGTTAATCTGTTTACTTTAAATGGATTTACCTCAATCTGCGTTAGAGAGGATTGATATAGAAAAGCATGGCCAAGCCAACCAGGCAGACAAAGCACACTCAGGGAAGACAGCATGCCATGACACCAATCACATAGGCTCCAAGGATCAGACGCGGCACAGGTCAAATAGGAAACATTACGAGATTAAACTAATGTATTTATACTTAGGTGTAACATTGATGGTTTTCTGTCCCTAAAACGATCATCAGCTCCCACACCTAATTGGGACAATGTGCATCAGACTGAGCTTCAGCTGCTAGACTCCACAGTGACCATGGCAAACAGCTCTCCAAGAGAGGGAAAAACACATACTTACTGTGATGGAGCAACTGGGCCAATGCTCTGGAACGACTCCATACGAAGCCAGTCAGAACTCCGGAGGAGCCTCCTCTATCTGAGCACATTGTCACCAGGGTAAGAAGCTTACACAGCTTCGACCTTCCTGGGTCTGACCTTGGAGCATTCAGCATCCCCTTCCTCCCCGTATGCTTTCTGCAGCGAGTCCACCTGGGCAGGGCACCCCCAACTCTGCAGTCAGACCTCTCAGCCAGCCAGTAAAACAGAAGGTTTATTAGCCGACAGGTACACAGCATAGAACAGAGCTTGCTAATACAGAAATCGGTGACTTTCAGCCAAGTCCATCTTGAGGAGTCCTGGGCCAGATGGCCAGGACACCTCCTCTTCCAGTCCCCAAAACAGACTGCCCAGCTTCCAGTGACCCAACCTCCAACACCCTGCATTTCTCCTCCTCCTCCTCCTCCTCTTCTTTATCCTGCTTCCCGGGCAAAAGGTGTCACCTAGTCGCATCCCCCTCCTGGGTCTCAGATTACATAGGAGCAGACAGCTGCGCAGCCTCAGCTAAACTCACACCCCCAATTCCCACCACCGAAATATTGGTGTAGTACACAGAGAAACGGAGGTACATGCAGCATAGTATAGGACAGTAAGACTCACATGCAACATAACAAGATGAATAAAACCCCACTTCATCACACTTACCATCTCATAACTGTTGTTCTTTGAGATGTGCTGCTCATGTCAATTCCAATAGGTGTGTGCGTGCTGTGTGCATGACCGTCAGAAGGTTTTACCCTAGCAATACCTGTTGGGTCGGCCGTGAAGACCTCTGGAGTCACACGTTCATGGAGGGGTACATAGTCCCCTGCCACCCCACCGACTGCTCAGTTCCTTCTTGCCAGAACACTCCAGAGGGGAGGCGGGTGGGATTTGGAATGGACAAGAGCAATACATCTCAAAGAACAACAGTTACGAGATAAGTAACCTTTTTTTCTTCTTTGAGTGCTTGCTCGTGTGCATTCCAATAGATGACTCCCAAGCAGTTTCCATAGAGGAAGGGTCGGAATTCACCAAGATGCTGAACTAAGTACTGCCCTGCATTGTCTCTCGCCTGTTGGGTGATGGCCTAGTGTGATGTGAAGGTGTGGATGGAAGACCATGTTGCTGCCTTGCATATGTCATGAATAGGGACCTGTGCAAGGCATGTGGTGGAAGAAGCCTGTGCTCCTGTGGAGTGCGCTGTCAATGCCCGGGCTGGGATCTTAACCAGGTCATAGCACATTCTGATGCAGGACGTGATCCACGACAAGATGCGCTGGGACGAGGTGGGAAGCCCTTTCATCCTTTCAGCAACTGCAATAAAGAACTGTGGTGATTTACAAAATTGCTTTGTGCATTCAATGTAGCAGGCTAGGCCACGCTTGATGTCCAGGGAATGGAGTGCTCGCTCTCTGCTGCTGCCATGAGGTTTAGGAAAGAATACTGGTAGAAATGTGTCCTGGTTAATGTGAAATTGCAATACCACCCTGGTGATAGGCCCAAGGCGTCCAAAAGCACCATTGTGCCAGGTCCTGACACTGGGGTGGCCAGGATACCATTGGTACCGAGGAGTTCTTCACTTTACAGTGCTGAGACTGGTGCCAGGCTCTTGAGTGGTACCGGCTGTGTCGGGACATGAACGACTCCGCCTCTAACTCAGAGAAATAGTCTGAGCCCGACCAGGGTGCCGGGGAGCGCTGCATCATGGTGGGATTCCTCCATTGCCGGATAGCCGGTGCCGCCATCGGTGCGTGAAGTGGTGTCTGCACCTGAACCAGAGCCTGGGAATGCGAGGTGGGGGACGATGCCGTCATGGCAATCAAGTCCCACGTGGCCTTGAAAGTATCTGGCGTGGAGGAAAGGTCCAGGCCCTCCTTCAACGCCTCCCAGACCAGGTAGTCCACCGACACCAGGCTTGACAGACCTCCTCCCCAAGGCCGGAGTCAACGGTGTCGGGACCGATGGACCAGCCTTCAGGTGTCTTGGCCTGGGACACACCACACTGGTGTCCTGTGTGCTCTTCTTGATGGTGGAACAGCTCCTCTCCACCTTTTCCTTCTTATGTGGCACTGGGGACTGTGATCAGTGTCGCACCGATAAGCCAGCCTTCCGCGCCGGAGAGCGTATGCGAGTCCTTCCTCAGTGCAAGGTGTCTGCCTCTTGTGCCGGTTGAGGCCGGAGAGCAGACTCCATTTAAAGGAGTTTCAGCTGATAGTCTCCTCCTCTTTTGGTTCTGGGCTTGAAACCTCTGCAAATACTACACTTGTCCTGAAAATGTCCCTCTCCCAGGCCCTTCAGACAAGCAGCATACGGATCCCCTCTGGGCATAGGCTTACCACACCTATCACATGGCTTGAACGCCTGGGACCACAGCATGCCCCGGTGACAGGGAAAACTTATAAGCGGGGGGTGACCCCCCACTTTAAACTTACTCGTTAACTAACTAAAACTTACTAATTACTATGATAATGATTAACAACTATGTGCAAGAAAAAAACACTAGGAAAGCACTTGCTAAAGCAGGAGACGAGGTGCTGCAGCAACCGTCACTGGTGGTGAAAAGGAACTGAGCAGGCGGGGGGTCAGCAGGGACCTATTTACACTGCCATGAAGGCGCCACTCTAAGGCTCCACAGCCGACCCACTGGGTACCCCTAGGGTAAAACCTTCTGACGATTGTGCACGCCGTGCACGCACACCTATTGGAATGGACATGCGCAGCACTCAAAGACTACCAGTTTTGTGCTGGGGATATTTGGCAGTGCTTATCCAAAACTCCAGGAATCCCTGCCATTAACTTCAAAAACAATAAAATTAAACACGAAATCCCTCTCCACGCCAAGTCTGATTGCCCTCAAAAGCCCACCTCTGCAGCAGCCCTCACAAACAGAGCTGTCTTGAAGCATGCCCTGAAAGTCAACAGATTTCATAAATACCTAAGACAGATATATCTTTTATTGGACCAACTTCTGTTGGTGAGAAAGACAAGCTTTTGAGCTACACAGAGCTCTGTCCAATAAAACATATTACCCCACCCACCATGTCTCTCTAATATCCTGGTACCGACATGGCTACAACATTGCACAAGACAGATCTATACACAGACAGGTGCTGTTTACAAAAAAGTACTCCCTTTTTCCTACCAAACAAGCACTGTATTGCTTCCGAACAGCACAATCACCACCTCCACTGGTACTTTCTCAGCTGTGTAAGCGTCTGACAAATGTGTCACAAAATAAATTCTTTTAAAAATTCCTCTCTAAGACTTTCTACCTTTAAGGTGCTGAATTACATGGCTAGGCTGAACTGCGCTGAGGTGCTCCTTTCTCTCTGTTGGCTGATCAAGAAGGAACTTACGAAGCCTTTATGTTACGGTGACCCCAGGATAGCACAGCAACAGTTGAGCCAAGCAATTCCATTGGTAGTCACTCTACAATGAAACAGACGAAGAGTCCAATCGGCGTTATATAGCACCTGCCCCCTGGCATTCCTATAAGAATTCCTATGGTATGTGTATATGAGGCCCACTCAGGAACACAAACTCCTCCCAGACATAATGAGGATATGAAGGGATTAGGGGAACCCAAAGAGTTATACAAGAAACACCAGATAAAAACAACTAAAATAGATATTGCTATAATATCTATTTTTAAAAAATACATACTTTCTATTTTCATGGAAATCATGATTAGTTACAGGTGCATCTACAAATAATGCAGACCCCAATAGAAGAAATCAGCTCTTTCTTACAGCACATTACATGATGTAGTAAATAACCTTATGTTCAAGCCCCAACACCTCCTAAAAACAAAAGCCACATTAAGGACAGCAAGAAGGAAAACAGTCCAAAAGCAGAGAAGGAAAAAGAAATCCAGCAAAGAGGCAAGACACCTAAAACAGTAGAGAGAGAGAAGACAGCTATCTGCAAAGGAGACAGAGACCAAAACCCATCAGATCTACACTGGCTAGCCTGCTTGCATTCTTCAAATGCATCTGGTTCCTGAAGCTGCTCAGGAGATGTCAGGAAAGCATATCTTTTACCATCAGTCTATTATCCTTCAGCCCAATGTACTCTGTGAACAGATGTCAGATGGAGACATATTGACCTGGGTTATGTAATCAAGAAAATGCTATTTTCTCAAACTGCCCTGCTTCTGAAAGCTCTTAGTCCAGTGAACAATAATCCAAATGCCAACCATTTCCCACAGCACTGTTACTAACTTTTGGTTGTAACTACTGTCTTCTAAGACCATTTTTGTAATTTAAAAAATATATATATTCATCTAAAATCCTTACAGTGACTGCAGCCTCCCACACAACCTTTTTGTGCAATCAGATTTGTCCCATTTACATGGAAAACGAAGATTTTTTCCTTGCTTCTAGCTCAGTTACCTTTGTCATAATGTAGCTTGTAAAATTAAATTAAAAGAGGGGAACAGGGATTGTTTTCATTAGTACGCTGGCTTCTGGATGGGGAAAATAAGGAGAGAAATAACGATAACATGAATATTATATTATAATTTAATAGCACAAGAAGCTTGTCTATAATTTAACAACATTTATCCTTTATTGAACGTGTGACGCTGATAAACCAAATGCCAGCTCCGGCCAAGGCCAAAGGAACTAGCTAAGAATTGAGGACCGCATAGCTGGAAATCAAACCAGTTCACCTGTACGCAGGGTGGACAAAAATCAATTTTTTTATTTAAATAGGATTTTTTTGATAAAATGCTCTTTGAGGAAAAAACCTATCTAAAGATAGTTTTAGATAAGATACATGATAGCTCAAAGATCTCTCACCATGGAATAGAGATTATAAATTCTAATCCTATAGTATGAGACAATATATTCACGTCATATTTAAGAAAAGTTTTGTAAATGAGTTCCAATAGTTTATGGGTTAGGGACCCAATCTTATGGGGTTCCAGGGGCTTCTGTAGAGATTATTTAGGTTAATCTTTCCATCGATCCAATGGGACTCAGTGCTCAGTCTAGAAGATACCATCAGAGATGCTTAGTTTTGCAGTTCTCAGACTGTGGATTTGTTTCCAGAGATAACATGCTTGTTAACAGCAAAAATGTTTTAAAATAAATAATAGAGAGAGAGGTGAGAAATAACAGACCTCAACCCTATTGTCCTTTTGCATGTTTGTGTACACAGAGTCAATCCCTTACCTCGTTCTACAAGTGCAAATTTTCAAAAAGTTCAATGAATAGAAGACTGGTGGGTTTTTTTTTGGGGGGGGGGGGGAGAGAACACAGATCTGGACAAGGAGAAGTCTGGAGATAAATGTAAGAAGGGAGGGCCAGGCAGTAGAAACAAAACTGAAACTGTTTGAGCAGCATATTCCAGAAGTCTTGAGGTCTTGATTTCAGATCTACCATTCTATTCTCTCACTAGAAGGGAGAACCTATAGTGGCATCAGGCCATAAGAGAGACCCAGTTTGGGAATAAGAACCACTCAAAAAATGTATGTTTGCTGATAATGTTTTAAAGACAGTCACACCAGTGAACTGATGGAAGTCAATTAAGCACTTGGATTCACAGACTGCTGAAGTGATAATCTCACTTTTAACAGCAGCAGCTGCTTCTGTCGGTGTAGAAAGAATATTTTCTTCCTTTGGACTAATTCATTCCAAATTGAGAAATCGTTTGGGACCTGAAAAAGCAGGAAAGCTTGTTTTTCTTTTCCAGATTATGAAGAAATAGGAAAATGATGGTGAAGATGACTGAGTTAGCCACAGAAGCCAATATTTTAAGTTTCTCATGTTGACCTGGCTGACATAGTTGATTTAATTTTTTTTAATTCATTAACTATTAACTATTAACTATTAAAAACAATTTTAACAGAAATAACCCTGACTTTAAAAATCTTGAATGTTTAACTAAATTCAAATGCTTGTTTTGCTAAAATATTGTATGTTTGCTGAAGAATTGAAAAAAATCCAGAATACATAACGTTGTTTTAGTTAAATAAAACAATGTAAATGTCTGTCTGGTGATGTTCTCCTCCTAATACACAATAGCAACAAAATCCTCCAAATATTAATGATTAATCTGTTAAATTGGAGATAGCTTACCTCCCAATGACTTCATAAATATCTGCTTCAATTACCTTTGGTAAATGAAATAATGAAACAATCATTCATTTTCTGATATAGCTGTAAAACTAATCTGAAAAGTTTTCAAAATAAATCACTGTTTAAAAATGTATAGTGTGCACCTTCTAAAAGTGAAACCTACATCTACCTCTGCATTGTGAAGAATATGTATTAAGGTTATAACCAACAAGAATGCACTTTTATGTAGAAATCCAAATAGAGTCTTCCTAACTAGTGACTTAAATCCACCCTGCTTGCATGTTAGTTTTGTTTAAAATGGGTATTAGTCTTAAAGAAATAAGAAAATATTCAGTTTTTAAACTCTGTAAAATGCTTGTAAATTGCTGCATGCATTAATCTCACTTGTAATGTCTGTATTCCACGCTATAAGGAAATATGTACATTTTGCTTTCTAACTTTGAAAATGCTTGCTCTGAACTTGGGATCCCAGACAGGGCCTCCATGTATCTGAAGAAATATGTTTTTTACCTACCAAAGCTTATGCTGAAATAAATGTGTTAGTCTTTCAGTTACAAGCGGACTTCAGGCAAAGGAATCATTCTCCCCTCTTCCCCTCCCCCGCCCATTCAGGAGGACGATCAACAATTAAGTGGGCCATTATAAGACAAAAGCTTTGTTAACTGCCTGATTCACTTATGAAGAAGTACACCTCTACCCCTATATAAAGTGACTAGATAGAACACGGATTTGGATATAACACGGTAAAGCAGCGCTTCAGGGGGGCAGGGCTGCGCACTCCGGAGGATCTAAGCAGGTTCAGTATAACGTGGTTTCACCTATAACGCGGTAAGATTTTTTGGCTCCCGAGGACAGCATTATATCAGGGTAGAGGTGTATGTGCAGAAGGCCTCCTCCCATCCGTCTGAATGCTGGAAGAGGGAAATAAAAACAGCAGACATGAAGATTTTTCATCTCTTTGCTGTTTAATGTCTCTGGCCCTGTGAGACTTCAAACTCAGGCAGGGATCCCTAAGCATGCCCCTGGACACTCTCGCTCAGAGTAGCACCCTGGCACCCCCATATTCACCAAGTGCAAACTGTGTTCCAGACTACACTAAATTCTAATGGGTTATTAAAGTATGCAAACTTTATGATATAAAGCATCAGAGATAAGAAAAGCATTGCTAGGATTGAAATCTCTGACTTTTTGGGAGTTCAAGAGCTTTAACCTTGATCACCTATCACAGTAACAGCAAAACAATCTCACTTTAAAGTTTGATGGAAATACAGTTCATGGAATCACAATTCATCTGCCAGATAATGAGGTAGTATTAGTGAGCTGTATCTCGTTACAGAGTAAAAGTATTAACGCAGCAGTGGTACTTAAAGTTTACCTTTGCAGAGCCATACACAAACATGCAACAGCAAAATTTATACCTCTTAAAGAACATACTGCTAGATTTTTCACAGGAACAATCTGAGGAGAGGATTACATTTTCTTCTTCTCTAAGAGGCTTCTGTACTTACAAGTTCGCTTTATTTCTGCAAGAGTTTTCTATGGGGACCGAGAAAACATCTGTGAGATTAGATTTAACAAGTCAATACATTTAAACAAAAGTTTTCCCAAGAAAGTACTTTGATACAAGTTCATTTGTGGAGTTAGAATAAGAACATCACCAGTCAAACTGAAAACACAGTGCTCGGTAATGGGCAGTGATTGTGGGTACAAGTTCATTTGTGGAGTTAGAATAAGAACATCACCAGTCAAACTGAAAACACAGTGCTCGGTAATGGGCAGTGATTGTGGGGACTTTGAAGCACTAGATATAGGTCATACCAAGAGACTGAGAATCTGGCTTCATAGGTTCTGTGTGAGGCAGCTCACAAAAATATCTTGGGTAATTCACTAAAATGCACTGCTATGGAAGTCCCTGATTATACTTTGTAAAATAGGCTCTTACTGTCCTTTAATCGGTTAAAAAAAAGGTGAGTTTCCCTGACGAATTGTCAGCATTTTAGGCGAGCATACAGCAGACAAAATATAATGTGTCATAAGGGATTAAAATCAGGTTTGCATACATCAGATTGTAGTAATCTAGTAACCAAATTCCCAGGTCGGACCATATGATATAATGAAATAGGCTCTATGCATAAAACTAGCATTAATGCAAAGCTAATGGTGAGAGAACTCAAGCATTCAAAAGTCAGGCAAGGCAGAGGTAAAAGATCTGAAGCTTAACTTTTAACACTGCTTCCTCGGTCTCTTGTGTTAAAATAGGGTTTCTCTTTGTACCATAATTATGCCAGTTAATACAATATATAGCATATTAGAATGGAATTTCTTTTACACCTTTATCTACAGAAAGTTTTAACTATAGTGTTCACAGTCTTGGTTTGGTTTTAACATGTCAAGTGAGATCTTTAAAAAAAGCCAATTCTGAAGAAAATCAATTGAGTAGTTTTAATGTTTCAAATGTTTAAAAATCAGCAAGTTAAAACTTTTTCATATATTTTTATGATCAACTCAAACCTAGAGTGGGCTGGAACATATGGGGCTTCTGATGCACTTTACTCTCTATGGATCCCACCTGGAGATGCTGTACAACTTTATTTTAGATTTAAAGGGGATAAAGTCTTGTTATAAATACCTCCAAATGATGTTTGCCTTTTCTTACCTTTCCTCCCATCCTCTTTTAGTTATGGCCCCTTGAATTATTCCTTGCCCTCCTTGGAGTTCACATATTTTCATCAGACCAACAGCACTTTTAGGGTTTTGATCCACCTCGCCTTTCAGGGCCCAATTCTGCCACCCATATTAATGATGAGTAGCCCCTTAATGAGTTACTCCACTGAAAGCAATGAGATAATTCATGAAGTTAAATGCTACTACACATCAGCAGGTTGGCAGAATAGGGCTTTCAATCAATCCTTGGCCGAGACAAACTATGCTCTTATCCTTTGTCTCTCCAACGCACTGATCATCTTCACCATATTCCCTCAAAATTGTAAACACCTCCCTAGTAACATGGGAGCCAAAATTAGTGCACAAGAATCTTCTTATGGAGTGAAAAAACTCATAGTTCACATCACTCTAAACCCATGTGCTCATCACCATCCAGGAACTACAGCTGCTCAGACCAGACTGAAAAGAACAATAACTACTTTATACTAAATTTCAAATTTTCACAACATGCACATGAAGTCTGGCCCAAAATTTTGAATATATTTTTAAAATATTTTATTTAAACAGCACACACTCGTTCGCATTGCGACATTTGTTTTATAGGAGCACCCTGCATGTACTGTTCCCTCTGTAGCCATCTGTCAGGCGTTAGTCACTGAAGCTGCTTATACAGAAAACATCACCGCAATATCAGAACAGCATGAAGTTCGGCAGACAGCCATCCTTAAAAGGGTTGTGTTTGCATTATTTTAAAGCACTGTTTGCTTTAAAAGTCTTTACTATTCTGGACAAATACAGATACTGAAATCTGCATTATCTAGGCCCAGATGGTGTCTGCACTTCAAACCACTTTTTAGGATTCCCCTCCAAATAATCAATGACCTGTTCATTTTCACTTGCCTGCAGCTGTCAGCCCAGAATTATTGAGCTAAAGCAAGAATCTGCAACTCACCCTATGAGATCAGGTAAATTAGCCACTTGTTAAAAATGGAGCCCCTTCAGTATTCATGTCCAGCTTCTAACGTGATCCCTGCCTCTCACTTATTTCACACAGATGTTAAAATGTTACCAAACTTTGCCACACACTTCCTGGGCTGGTTGAATTTCTGCTCAATTTGAATCACTGTTTGATTAATTTGATTTCATTTTCATATTGAATTTAGTGTTACAAAGTCTAATTTAAAACAAAATAATCAAAGTGGCTACAATTTTTAATAGACAACATGTTAAAACAGGCTCTCGGCATTTCCCGTCTTTTAGAAGAGAAGCTTTTTGGGGACACATACAGTCTCCATTTTGTGATCTGTACAGTGCTGAGCACGTTCTTTGTGCTTAATGATTTAAGCACTACATCAAAAGAAACATCTTGTCATCATCAAGCAATGAAGACGATTCAACATAAATATCCTGCCAAAGAATTTACTGGGAGTGGAATATAGAGTATGCCAACTCCACTCCCAGAAGAGCTGTTCATTCATAGTTGTAATTTTAAAACAAAATTTGAGGATGAGTGTATAAAGCCCAAAAGAACGGAAACAATGTTGAAGAGCCTGCCTCACCCCTTCCTTTACCTCAGTCCCCCTGCCACCTCCCACATCCAAACTCCTGCTGCTGGTGGAGTGGGGGCAGGGGAGGACGCAGTAGCCCAAGACTGCCCCAGAAGCAGCCACTGTGATTGGTGCCTGAGCTGTCCCCAGGCCAGGTGCACTGGCCGCTGCAGAAGTCACGGAGGCCAAGGAATCCACGACTTCGATGACAAACTTGCAGCCTTATTCATAATCTTCCAAATAAGTGACAAAATAGCCTCATGTAATGTTCATGATGGGAACTGATCAAATTATCCAGTTGCAATTTATATCTGCAAATGAGTTTGCTAAATGTAAGAGAGAGTAAGAAAAAATATTCTATAATTTCACATCTTGGTCATTCTCCATAATTCTTACAGGTACTGAATCTTCTCAGTATATGAAAGGATTTGTACAAAGATAGATCTTACAACGGAAATGCACACAACTATAAAGCATTTGGAAACAATTTGGTTTCATTAAAATCTGCTACTCTATATACATGTATCTCTATATCACTCAACCATTGCCAATCCCACAAAATCTAATCAACTGGTTCTCAAACCACTTATCTTTCTAATTACTCGTTAAAGTGAACTTTATACATGAAAAAGGCCTTGCCTATACATTTCTCTAGTAAACAATTTTTGGTTTTGCCACTGAGCGGAGATGCAATACAAACAGGGCCGGTGCTACCATTAAGGCAAACTAGGCGGTTGCCTAGGGTGCCAAGATTTGGGGGTGCCAAAAAGCAGTGCCTCCAATTTTTTTTTTTTTTTTTTTTACAGCAGTTCCTCCCTGAGCGTGCGGTCGCTGCTTCACTTCTCCTGCCTCCCAGGCTTGCAGAACCAATCAGTTGTTTGGCGCTGCAAGCCTGAGAGGAGAATTAGAGCAGGGCTGCGTGCTCGAGGAGGACGCGGGGCAGAGGTGAGCTGGGGTAGGGAGGTGCTGCACGACTCCTGGGGGGGGGCCTCAGTGCAGGGGGGGAGCTGCTGCGGGGTAGGGGTGGCCTCAGGGTGAAGGGGGGGCGGGGACCTGCCGCAGGGCTGGAGGGCTGGGGCACAAGGTGGACGTTTTGCCTAGGGCGCAAAACTTCCTTGCACCGGCCCTGAATACAAAACCCCAGAAACAGCAGTAAACAAAACCAAGGAAGAATCTGCTACCATGAAGAAAGATATTTCAACAGGTAACACATGCTAGCGAGACTTCATTGTCTTTCAAAAATGGATATGCACAGTAGTAAAGGAAAAGGTTGACCAAATTAAAACTCCCATCACATGCCAAATGCAACATTAGTTATCTAGACACTGATATTACCCTCTGACCTGAAGGTCCTCCTATTCTTTGTCAGGGTGAGGAAAACACCATCTGCATTCAGGGCTGAGTGTTTTATGGAAAAAGCCAACTACTCAGCCTCCATGCTAAAAGAGGGCACCGCAAGGGAAAGGATATAGCAAAGTTTCTTCTGTAGGCTGTATGAGAGCCTGGTCAGTGTTCATTCTGTGACCTATATATCAACTCCTGGGGCAAATTATCTCTCTCAACAGTTTCACACTAAACTATTCCAGGCATTTAAAAATAAACAAACGGGGCAGCATCTACACAGAGTTCCCATCTAGCAAAGTAGAGCAGTTGGAATCTGAAACCTCAGAAACCACCCTGACATTATCATCAAAGAGGCTGATAAAGGAGGTGCCGTTGTCATCATGAACAGGTCTGACTATCAAAAGGAGGCAGCCAGACAACTCTCCAATACCAAATTCTACAGGCCACTTCCCTCAGATCCCACTGAGGAATACACTAAGAAACTACAGCATCTACTCAGGACACTCCCTACACTAACACCAGAAGAAATCAACATACCCTTAGAGCCCCGACCAGGGTTATTCTATCTACTACCCAAGATCCACAAACCTGGAAATCCTGGACGCCCCATCATCTCGGGCATTGGCACTCTCACTGAAGGACTGTCTGGATATGTGGACTCTCTACTCAGACCCTATGCCACCAGCACTCCCAGCTATCTCCGCGACACCACTGATTTCCTGAGGAAACTACAGTGCATTGGTGACCTCCCAGAAAACACCATCCTAGCCACCATGGATGTAGAGGCTCTCTACACAAACATCTCACACACAGATGGAATACAAGCTGTCAGGAACACTATCCCTGATGACGCCACAGCACAACTGGCTGCTGAGCTCTGTGCCTTTATATTTACACACAACTATTTCAAATTTGATGACAATATATATCTCCAGATCAGTGGCACTGCTATGGGCACCCGCATGGCCCCACAATATGCCAATATCTTCATGGCCGACCTGGAACAACACTTCCTCAGCTCTCGTCCACTCACACCCCTTCTCTATCTACGCTACATTGATGACATCTTCCTCATCTGGACCCATGGGAAGGAGACTCTGGAAAAATTCCACCATGATTTCAACAGCTTCCACCCCACCATCAACCTCAGCCTGGACCAATCTACACGGGAGGTCCACTTTCTTGACACCACGGTGCAAATAAGTGATGGTCACATTAACTCCACCCTATATCGAAAACCCACCGACCGCTATGCCTACCTTCATGCCTCCAGCTTCCATCCCGGGCACATCACACGATCCATTGTCTACAGCCAAGCACTGAGGTACAATCGCATCTGCTCTAACCCCTCAGACAGAGACCAACACCTACAAAATCTCCACCAAGCATTCTCAAAACTACAATACCCGCATGAGGAAATAAGGAAACAGATCAACAGAGCCAGACGTGTACCCAGAAGCCTCCTACTGCAAGACAAACCCAAGAGAGAAACCAACAGGACTCCACTGGCCATCACATACAGCCCCCAGCTAAAACCCCTCCAACGCATCATCAAGGATCTACAACCCATCCTGGACAATGATCCCACACTTTCACAGGCCTTGAGTGGCAGGCCAATCCTTGCCCACAGACAACCTGCCAACCTGAAACATATTCTCACCAGTAACTGCACACCACACCATAATAACTCTAGCTCAGGAACCAATCCATGCAACAAACCTCGATGTCAACTCTGCCCACATATCTACACCAGCGACCCCATCACAGGACCTAACCAGATCAGCCACAACATCACTGGTTCATTCGCCTGCACATCCACCAATGTAATATACGCCATCATATGCCAGCAATGCCCCTCTGCTATGTACATCGGCCAAACTGGACAGTCTCTACGGAAAAGGATAAATGGACACAAATCAGACATTAGGAATGGCAATATACAAAAACCTGTAGGAGAGCACTTCAACCTCCCTGGCCACACTATAGCAGACCTTAAGGTGGCCATCCTGCAGCAAAAAAACTTCAGGACCAGACTTCAAAGAGAAACTGCTGAGCTTCAGTTCATCTGCAAATTTGACACCATCAGCTCAGGATTGAACAAAGACTGTGAATGGCTTGCCAATTACAGAACCAGTTTCTCCTCTCTTGGTTTTCACACCTCAACTGCTAGAACAGGGCCTCATCCTCCCTGATTGAACTGACCTCGTTATCTCTAGCTTGCTTGCTAGCACACATATATATACCTGCCCCTGGATATTTCCATTACATGCATCTGATGAAGTGGGTATTCACCCACGAAAGCTCATGCTCCAAAACGTCTGTTAGTCTATAAGGTGCCACAGGATTCTTTGCTGCTTTTACAGATCCAGACTAACACGGCTACCCTCTGATACTTGAATCTGAAGAATGAATCTCATTTAACAATCACATACACATTCACGACTCCCATCAAGGAAGCTGTATCATCCAAGAGGGTCATTGTCAAACAACTCCACCCGCTTTGCTATTTCACAAAGTCCACTAAATTCCCACTGGAAGGCAGTGCAGGGGATTGGTAATGGGATATGGAACTTATCACATCTCCCATCGGTCACTGGAACCAGTGCAACTTAGGCAGTCGTGACCAAAAATTACAGCCAAAATAGATGTTTGCTGCTCTGCTGTACATGAAATGAGTTGATATCCTCATTTCTACACCTAAGGAAGAGCTCTGTGTAGCTGGAAAGCTCGTCTCTCTCACCAACAGAAGTTGGTCCAGTCAAAGATATTACCTCACCCACTTGTCTCTTAATATCCTCAATTCAGTTTCAAGCAGATTGGGGTTTAAACACCACCACTGGCCATCGCCTCAGTAGCTGCAGCATGAAGGCCAAAGATTTAGGGGTCCATGGAAAATGAACTCTCCTCCATTGCTATTGTTCCATGTCAGGAACTGAGGCTCACTGGTAGAGATCCATGTGAAGGAAAGCCTGCACTACTACAATCCATGATGTAACTATTGCTCAACGCTATACATTATCGGTTTTCACCAGAACAACATTTACTTGGGAATTAAAGTAGTAGAGTTTGTACAGTTTAAATATACGGTTATGTTTTAAATGATGGGTTGACAGAAAGATCCTATACCAGCTACTGAGAAAATTCCATCATCAAAAAACAATATCAATGTTTTAGACTAGCTACTCATCATTTTTTTCTATTCTGTTTTCCTAGATTTGGGGGGGGGAGACTTGCTCAAACACACCTAATGATTTATTCAGCTGCCTCTTAGCACCAACTGTGTCTGATTTATGCAACTAGAAATATAAACTGCTTATTTAGAGCAATGAATAACAAGGAAAATTTCTCCAAGATTAAAATATTTTTACAAGGCTCAGTCCAGGACCACACACAGAGAAAAATTTTCTTTACTTCAATAGAAAATTGGTGCCAATCCCAACAGACCTTTTCTAATCTTGCAACCAAGAGATGAGGAAAGGGCTTAGAAGTCAAAGAAATCTTTTTAATGCCTCTGGAAGAGTCAGCAGGTTGACTTTTGCCTTTCAGAGTTAATAGCTGGGGGCAGCAGAATGAAGTGTAAGAACAGAAATTTATTCCTGACCAAATGCAACATATGGCCTGGATGGAGATATAGTCCAGGGACAGTCATACTGAAATGACCATCTTATGTATAGGACTGGAAGCCTGAGGTTATGTACCAATTGGAGTTGGCATTTTTACCAACTCTCTTAGACAGAGTGAAATAATTCCCTTGGGATGAGGACTGAGGAAAAACAAGGACAAAGTGTTTGCAGAGAGCCACCTTCTTCCCCTTTACTTTTACTCAGAAGCACAAAATGTACAATTGAAAATTGGCAATCAAATCTATAGGGCATGAACTCAAGAGAACCTTGAAAGTGCTGCAAGTGAGAAAGCTCCTCTAACACAGGAAGGATGGAAGAAGAGTCATGCAGAAGACTGATCTTCCAGTGGCACCCAAGGACCAAACAGGTTTCAGGACTTTTGGAACTCAAGGTTGCCTGATTCCTTGTGAGCAAATCCCTACAGATACAGATCATTCACAGGCCAAGGTGATGAGGATGTGTCCTATCCTATACACCAGTCAGCGATAGCATGTATGTGTGACCAAACTGGTACAATAGCTTGCGAGAAAACTAAGTGTTAACATCTTGCACTAGGATGCTGCATTTGGTCCAGAGCCTAAAGAAACTGCTGCTGTGTTTGGTATAGTAATTCCACAGGTGACCTAATCTAATTCTGCAAATTAAACACCAGGTATTTTACAGATAGCTGAAGGTGTACATAAGCAGCAGGGAAAAGTGTGTTTATACAAACTTGTCTGCTCAAGGTGGCAATGTAAGGGGTTTGCACATTCACAAATGGGATAATTTAAATGACAAATTTAACAAATGAAACACCACTTGTAAGCTATTAATTACTTGCAGTGAGTTACATGCTGAAGGACCTGGGAATTTTAACCAATTACTTTCTGAAAGTGTGACATCTCTAACATCACAGTAGCACCATTCTGCATCTTCTTCTGTCTCCCATTGTTTATAGTTCTACTCAGTAACAGTTTTTACTTGTTTCCTTGATGTCTTAATTTCCGGCAATAATACATCTGCCATGAATAATTAAGCAATGCATTTGCTGCTTGCTGAAAGCTGAGTAAGTGCTATAAATCAGTTCTGGGATCCACTGCCAGCATAGAGAAAATCAGTGAACTGCTAACATTTGTCTCTCTCTTTGCAGGTTAGAGAGGGGGAACCAGCAAGCAGCACTTCAACACTGACCAAGGGTATCTGGTTTCCTGCACCCTAGTCCCTGCATCTCTAGTTAGCTCTGTTACCTGCTTCTAGCATTTAACAGCACAATTCTATAGTCAACTCTTCCATTGCCTGTTACGACGAAGGGAATCTTCCTCTGTATTATGATTTTCATATTTATTTCTTCAAGAAAGCTCAGCTCCCTGTCATTTTCCCAGAAGTCTCTCTGATTTCCTTGCTCTATAGGTGCGATAAAAGAGGCAATGGCACATCAGTCCACTTGCCTGAGGGTATGAGTTTGTCTCCCTATCAGGATTAGATTCACAGGTGATCCTAGATTCTTTACTCCCGCCCTCCAGCAATTTTTTTCCATGGTCTAAACAAGATTCAGTACCTCAGCCAGGTTACAGAGTAGCTAGTAAAACCCTTTAGGATCAGAAAAGCACCTTCTGCACCCCAGCTGCACCCTCGGTAAGGCCATGTCTGCACTACCACTTATGTCCGCAAAATGTATGTCACTCAAGCAGTGTTCCCTCCAATTGTTTCCATCCATGTGCGGAATGAATTCTGTTATGTGCACCAATATGGAGGTGATGTGTGGCGGGGGTGGAGCCGAGGGGTTCGGATGTAGGAGGGGGCTCAGGGCTGGAGCAGAGGGTTGGGCTGCAGGATCTGGCTGAGGGTGCAGCCTCAGGGGTGGGGCAGGGGATTGAGGGCTCTGGCTGTGGGTGCAGCTGCAGATGAGGGGCTCAGGGCTGGGGCAGAGGGTTGAGGTGAGGGCTCCAGCTGGCGATGTGGGCTCTGGGGTGAGGCCAGACATGAGGGGCTTGGGGTGCAGGCTGCCCCAGGACAGAGAACGCCCCCCAGGTCTCTCTCTCGCTGCAGCAGGTCAGTGTCTCTTCCCAGTCGCAACAGCTCTGGTGGGGCGGGGCTGGGTTGGGGGTGGGGCGCCTCTCCCCACCTGCACGGCCCTTGATAGCCTGCTGCACAGCCGTGCAACTTTGAGGAAACTTAGAGGTGTGAAAAAACACACCCGAACGACCTAAGTTACACTGAAAAAAAGCGCCGGTGTGCACAGTGCTACTTCAGCGGAAGAGCTTCTCCTGCTGACAGCTACCACTGCTCGATGAGGTGGTTTTATGATGTTGCCAGGAGAGCTCTGCTCCATCAGCACCGAGCAGCTATCTGAGCGATCTTAAAACAGCGCATCAGTACAGCTGTGCCTCTTTAAACTTGCTAGTGTAGATATGGCTAAAGTATCGTCGTATCCGTATTCACCATCAGCCAGCCAGCCAGATGTGTTACTTTTCTCTATATAGAGATCTGTAGCAGAGAACAAACTACCAAAAACCCAGAGATAACACTTTCCTACAGCCTTTCTACCTGCGTGCATATCAGGGGACAGGGAAAATAAAAACTTTCCATTATCACAATAGCATCCCCTTTTAATTGGAAAGAGGTTTACAGCGCAATCAGTCTAAAGGAAATGAAACTGCACAGAATGCGAGTGTCTCAGGCATGGCAGAGCAAGCACATTAGAAAACTAGTCAAGCACAGGTATCCAGCCAGGTCTAGCAAAATGTCAGAGTAGTCATTAAGATTCTGCACATATAAATTTCAGAAACTCACCAATTCTCTGGAAGATGCAAGAGCTCAGAAAATTTAAAAAGGTCAAAATGCAGAACAGTTTATCATTAACTTTCCTTACAAAATACCCTTATGCAGAAACAAACCATGTAATGTTCCTGTTCTTAATTCTGTTGACAAAAGATTGTACATATTTCAAAAACCTAACACTCAGCAGCTGTGCTGTCAGTCTGCAGAGTTTCTGTGTATGTTGCTGTAATATTACCATATTCTGTTATTCATAACTGGCTGCAGATTTCATTCTTACTCTTTCAAAAAAAATTAACTATTTAAAACCGCAGAATGACTGGAGAGAACATCCTGACAGAACAGCTGAAGTTTGCAGGACTCTGCAACTCACTGAGCAGACAATATCTTTATTTGCTTTTTATAAATGTTTCTTTTCTATTATAAGGAAATACAAAAAGAACAGGAGTACTTGTGGCACCTTAGAGACTAACAAATTTATTTCAGCATGAGCTTTCGTGAGCTACAGCTCACTTCTTCGGATGCACAGAATGGAACACACAGACAGGAGATATTTATACATACAGAGAACATGAAAAGGTGGAAGTATGCATACCAACAGGGAGAGTCTAATCAATTGAGATGAACTATCATCAGCAGGAGAAAAAAAAACTTTTGAAGTGATAATTAAGATGATCCATAGAAGGTGTGAGGAGAACTTAACATAGGGAAATAGATGCAATTAGTGTAATGACAAATTTATTTCAGCATGAACTGTGTCACTCAGGGGCATGGAAAACCCACACCCATAAGCAACATAGTTATACCGAGCTAACCCCCAGTGTAGACAGTACTACACCTCCCCAAGAGGTGGTAGTTATCACAGGCAGACTTTCTCATTTCCTTGGAGGTGCTTGACCCCTGTTCCCCCACAGGCCCTGTCCCCACTCCACCCCTTCCCTCAAGGCCCCACCCCTGCCTCCTCCACCAAGCACACCCTGCCCTTCGCTCCTCCCTCTCCGCCCCAGCAACTGCTGCCCACCTTTGAACAGCTGATCAGTGGCAGGCAGGAGGCGCTGGGGAGAAGGAGGAGGAGCTGATCGGCAAGCCCGTTGGTGGGTGCTGAGAACCCACTGTCTTTCCCTGTGAGTACTCCAGCCCTGGAGCACCCACGGAGTTGGGCCTATGATACCTATTCCAATGGAGAAGCTCTCCCCTCAGTGTAGGTAGCGTCTTCTTTACGCCCTACAGCAGTGCAGCAGCACCGCTGTGACACTAAGTGTAGACACGCCCTAAGACTTTAACTAGTAAACAGTTACTTACATGAAACAAAGTGGAAAGGAATCTTGTGTGGATTTGAATGCCACTCTCCTTCTTAGCCAATAAGTGAAATCTGACACAAAGCTGAAATAGGATGACTACACCCCATGGCTAGTCTGCAAAAACAGGTAAAACTACAAGCAATTAGTTGCTCGGGCCTTTTCGATGTCAACCATGCAGCAACTTCCAACAGTACAGACCTGGGATCAACTCACCAAACAATTAAAGCAGCCATGATGCTGAACAGGTGAAGGGCAAAATTAATGTAAGGGAAAAAAAATACTTATCTTATTGACTTTCTTTTCAATATTTCTTGATTTTTAAAATCAATATAGCTTTTGGCTACAAAGGCATCCAAAGTGAATAATCCCCTTTTTTCTCCCACCATAGGCGAATGGGGACCTTAAGTTAAAAAATGGGAAATTCAAAACCAATTCTAGGAAATACTTTTTCATAAAACATGTCATTACATTACGGAACTTTCTGCCACAGGAAGTCAGAGATCAACAATATTAAAAAAGGGACTAGTATTTTAACGGAATATCCAAAGTTATCAATAACAATTATACATTTTGTGGATGAGATATTAAACCTCCTGTTTTAGGGTTTACTCCAATGTCTAATAATTAGAGATCAAAAGGAGATCTAATATAGGAGCAGGTTATCCCACATCTGCTACTTTCAGAGACAAGACCCTGGATGAGCTGGACCTTGGGTCTGATGTAGTCTGGAAACTCCTATCATCCTACTACAATATCATAGAATCATAGGGTTAGAAAGGACTTCAAGGGTCATCTTTAACCCTCTGCCAAGATGCAGAATTTGTTGCATCTAAACTATCCAAGGCAGGTGGCTATCCAGCCTCCTTTTGTCAGACACATAGATGAACATACACCTCTACCCCAATATAATGCTGTCCTCGGGAGCCAAAAAGCCTTACCATGATATAGGTGAAATCACGTTATATTGAACTTGCTTTGATCCGCCGGAGCGCACATCCCCGCCCCCCTGGAGCGCTGCTTTACTGCTTTATATCCGAATTTGTGTTATATCGGGTCGTGTTATATCGGGGTAGAGGTGTAATTCGTTGGGAAATAGTCAACATGATTTTTGTAAATCATGCCTCACCAATCTATTAGAATTCTTTGAGGGGGTCAACAAAGGAGATCCAGTGTATTTAGATTCTCATAAAGCCTTTGACAAAGTCCATCACCAAAGGCTCTTAATCAAAATAAGCAGTCATGGGATAAAAGGGAAGGTTCTCATATGGATTGGCAATTGGTTAAAAGATAGGAAACAAAGGGTAGGAATAAATGGTCAGTTTTCACAATGGAGAGAGGTAAATAGTGGTGTCTCCCAGGGATCTGTACTAGGCCCAGTCCTATTTAACGTATTCATAAATGATCTGGAAAAAGGAGTCAAGAGTGAGGTGGCAAAATTTGCAGATGATACAAAACTACTCAAGATAGTTAAGTCTCAGGCAGACTGCAAAGAGCTACAAAAGGATCTCACAAAACTCGGTGACTGGGCAACAAAATGGTAGATGAAATTTAACGTTGATAAATGCAAAGTAATGGACATTGGAAAACATAATCCTAACTCTACATATACAGTGATGCGGTCTAAAGTACTGTTACTACTCAAGAAAGAGATTCTGGAGTAATTGTGGATAGTTCTCTGAAATTATCCACTCAATGTGCAGCAGCAGTCAAAAAAGCTAACAGAATTTTGGGAATCAAGAAAGGGATAGATAAGATGACAGAAAATATCATATTGCCTCTGTATAAATCCATGGTATGCCCACACCTTGAATACTGCATGCAGATGATGTTGCCCCATCTCAAAAAAGATATTTTGGAATTGGAAAAGGTTCAGAAAAGGGCAACAAAAATGATTAGGGGTATAGAACGGCTTCTGTATGAGGAGAGTAATTAAGAAGACCGACTTTTCAGCTTGGAAAAGAGGTGACTAAGGGGGGATACGATAGAGGTCTATAAAATCATGAGTGGTACAGAGAAAGTAAATAAGGAAGTGTTATTTATTTCTTCTCATAATACAAGAACAAGGGGCCACCAAATGAAATTAATAGGTAGCAGGTTTAAAACAAACACAAGAAAGTATTTTTTCAAGAAACACACTGTCAACCTCTGAAACTTCTTGCCAGAGGGTGTTGTGAAGACCAATACTATATAACGGGGTTCAGAAGGGAGCTAGATAGATTCATGGAAGATAGGTCTATCAATGGCTATTAGCCAGGATGGGCAGGGATGGTGTCCCTAGCCTCTGTTTACCAGAAGCTGGGATTGGGTGACAGGACATGGATCACTTGATGATAACCTGTCTGTTCATTCCCTTTGGGGCACCTGCCATTGGCCACTGTCAGAGGACAGGATACTGAGCTTGATGGACCTTTGGTTTGACCCAGTATGGCTGTTCTTATGTTCTTTGAAAACCTCCAGTGAAGAAGCTTCCATAACCTCCCGTGGCAGTCTGTTCCATTGTCCTACTGTTCTTGCAGTTAGGAAGTTTTTCCTGAGATTTAATCTAAATTGGCTATGCTGTAGTTTGAATCCTTTGCCTCTTGTCCCGCCCATTGTGGCAAAAGAGAACAACTTTTCTCCATCTTTTTTGTGGCCGTCTTTCAAGTATCTGAAGACTGCTATCAGAGCTCCTTAATCTACTCTTTTCCAAATATACCCAGTTTCTTCGGCCTTTGTTCGTATGTCATGCATTTCATCCCTTTGATCAGAAGTGAGGGACAAAGATGGATACTTTCCAGTTTCTCTACATCTGTGACCAAAATTGGACACACTACTCCAGCTGAGGCCTAACCAGCGCTGAGTAGAGCAGTACTATCCCATGACTTGCATACTATGCCTCTGTTAATGCAACCTAAAATTTTCTTTTTTTGAGACAGCATTTCATTGCTGACTCATGTTGAAGCAGTGATCCACTACAACTCTCAGATCCTTCTTGGCAGTGCTGTTGCCAAGCCAGTCTTTCCCCATTCTGTATTTGTGCATTTGGTTTTTCTTCTCTAAGGGTAGCACCTTACATTTGTCTTTGTTGAATTTCCATTTTGTTGTCTATAGCCCCGTTCTCCAGTTTATTAAGATCCTCTGAATTTTAGCTCTATTCTCCACAGCGTTGTGCCATCTGCAAACTTGATCAATTTGCTCTATATCTACATCCAGGTCTTTAATAAAGATTATAAACAACACTGGAACCAGAACAGATCCCTGAGGAATCCCACTCAAGACTTCCTTCCAATCAGACATCATTCCATTAATAGTTACTCTTCGTTTGGGGATGTTTAGCCAACGATGTATCCAATTAATGGTAGTTCCACCGAGCCCGTATTTCTCCAGCTCATTTACCAGAATGTCATGTGGGACTGTATTAAAAGCCTTGCTCAAATCCAGGTATATTATGTCCACCATATTCATCCCATCCACCAAATCAGTTACCCTGTGAAAGAAGGAAATCAAGCTGGTTTGGCAAGATCTGTTCTTAGTAAATCCATGCTGGCTACTAGCAATCACCTCTACATCCTCCAGATACTCTCAAATTGAATGTTTTATACATCGCTCTGGTAGCTTCCCAGGTATCGAAGTCAGGCTGACTGGTCTATAGTTTCGCAGCTCCTCCGCTCCTCCTCTCCCCTCTTTTTAAAGATGGGAACTATGTTAGTTCTTCTCCAGTCTTTTGGACCCTCTTCTGTCATCCATGAGTTTGTCAATATTGTTGCCAGTGGCTCTGAGATTTCTTCAGCTAATTCCTTCAGTACCCTTGGGTGAATAGCATCTGGCCCCGCTAATCTTAATTCATTCAAATTGGTCAGAAGATCTCTGATGTGTTCTTTACTTATCCCAATCTGCATCCTTTCCCATTTATTGACTTTAGTAACATCGCTAGTCATCCAGTCACATTATTTTTTTGTGAGAAGACTGATGCAAAGTAGGCACTGAGCAGCTCTGCCTTCCTATCATCTTATATTACCAGCTCACCTTCTCCACTTAGCAGTGAACCTACACCATCCTTGATCTTTCTGTCTGACATATTTGAAGAACCCCTTCCTGTTGTCTCTAATATTCCTTGCCAGCTGTAATTCATTCCTTATCTTGTCTTTCCTGATTTTGCCACTACATGCTCATGCTATTCCCATGTCTGCTTCTCCTTGGTGACGTGCCCCTCCTTCCATTTCTAGTATGTCTCCCTTTTGGTTTGTAGAGAGCTAAAAATCTCCTTGTGCAGCCACGTTGGCCTTCTGTGGCTCTTATCTTTCCTCGGAATAGCTTGATGTTGAGCCTCTCTACTACTACATATTTGAGAAAGGCCAGTGCCCTTTGATTCCTTTTCTTCCTAACTGGTCTTTCCATGGGACCTTGCCAACTATTTCTCGGAGACAACTGAAATTCACCTTTCTGAAGTCCAGTGTCCTTGTTTTGCTGTTCTCAGGTCCTGCTTTCCATAGGATCTTGAGTTCTATTAGATCTTGATCACTCCCAAGTTCCCAACCACCTTCACATTCACGACAAATTTATCCATGTTGGTGAAAATCAGATCCAAAATGGACGCCCCCTTAGTTGTTTCCTCAGTTTTCTGAATCAGACAGGTGTCCCCTACCCACACTAAATTTGCTGAATGTAGAATATTTTGCTGCAATAGTCTTCCAACAGATATCGGGGAAGTTAAAATCCCCAATTAATACTAGCTCACGTGTGCTAGCTAATTTTCTTACTTGCCCACTTGTAGAATGACTCATCCACTTCCTCTTCTTGATTTCATGATCTATAATACTATAACATTGCTCCCGCTCTTTTCCCTTGTTATCCTCACCAGAGACTCTCCGTAGGTCTCCACTCACTTCCTGTTGGACCTCAGAGCAAGTGTATATATTCTTGACATACAGTGCAACATCTCCTCCTTTTTTAATACCTATCCTTTTGGAACAAACTGTATCACTTAATGCTTGTTCTCCAATTGGGGAAGTTGTCCCACCAAGTCTCTGTGATGCCAATTGAGTCAATTTTCTCCATATACCAGGACTTCCAATACATCCTGCTTGTTCCCCACACTCCCTGCATTTATATATACAGGCATCCAAGCTATGCTGCAGAGTGCCCTGTTGCTTTTCTTTTTGCCTTTTTAATGCAGTTGTGATTTCTAGGCCCTTACCCAGAAATTAGCCCTTCCCGTTGTCTTCGTTACTTGAGTCCAGATGCATATTGGCTGGATTTTGTTCACCAGCCCCCACAGGACTTGGATTAAAGCTCTCTATCAAGTTAGCCAGGTGATGTTCAAAGATGCTCTTGCCAGTATTTGATAGATGGAACCCATCCCAGCACAGTAATCCTCTATATAATGTCATACAGATTTTTATATAGCCTTACACACACACGAAATATCTAGTGATATACTGCTCTATGTATGTCAAGTAAATAGAGTTCCTCATGTCTTCAAAAGTACAGTAAGCTGTTCTAACACAATATATTACAGATTAAGTTAAATGCCACAAATTTAAACTAAATTAGCTTCACACTAACTGCCTGACCCCTACAGAAGGCTGTGCTGCTGGCTGAAAAGAAATTCAATAGCACGTGTTCACTGACTAAATCAAATACCAAAAAAAAAACAACTTATTAAAATGTCCAAGCCAATAAACACATTCTGGACCCCTACAACAATGAAAAAGATATTGCAAGATGCTATGCATATAACTCTAGAGTTATAGAAAATGTATATTAAGGTTGAGCAGACAGCCTCAGGGGAGACATTTTGATACTTTTGTGCCCTAAGGTGTATCCATAGTGTCCCTTTAACATTGGGAATTATATACATATTCACTTGATTAAGAAATAGAAAGGGAAATATTTTCTTACACAGAACCATTTGAGTAGATACCACCTGAATGCCCTATACAATGCAGATAAGATGCAGAGTGATGAATCCCTTCTGTAACTTTTACCTTATGGAGGCTTTTGCTTCATTCACTGCACAGTTTAACTAACTTTTCAAGTATATAGCTAAATTAGTCATGCACAAGCGAAAAATGGCATCCTTTGGCTGAGTGAGTTGGATGATTTCACAAGAAAACCACGCATCTCTCTATACAGTATATTTTTCAACATGTCATATCTTGGTCAATTCAAACTCCATTTTCACGTGACTATTGAAAGACACTTCAAGGGGGGAGGGATAGCTCAGTGGTTTGAGCGCTGGCCTGCTAAACCCAGGGTTGTGAGTTCAAATCTTGAACAGGCCATTTAGGGACCTGGGGTAAAAAAGAAGTCTGGGGATTTGTCCTTCTTTGAGCAGGGGATTGGACTAGATGATCTCCTGAGGTCCCTTCCAACCATGATATTCTATGAGGACTATTCCATGTCAAATTTACAACTTTCTAATCTCAGCCATTTCAGCAGTGGAGTATTTTTAATAATGTTGCATGATTTTTAAAAATTTAATCTCTAAACACACCAAATGTTTTTCCCCACGCTCTTCATTCTCAAAAACAGTCAAAAGCATTTTTGTTCAAATTTTCAAAACAAACAAACAAAACTTTTTACCTTTAGCCGAAGACCAAGATGGGAAATTTTCACCCAAAAGTGTAAGCTTCAGAAAGTTACAAGTAACTGAAACGAGTGGAAACATTTGTGCAAAAGTTGTACCATGCCTGCTGCAATACATATAGTACCATGTTGGAAGTGTGTTGAGATTGACATGCAGCACAAGCAAATGACAGACACTAAGCAGGACCTTTAGCTCATCAGAAGATCAGAAATATTTTTTGTAGCTCAGCACATCTTATGTAAAACACTGTATTGGAACATAATAATTGCCATACCCAAGACTGGATATCTTTCTACAAGATGTTTTAATGAAACACAAGTTACTGGATGTCAATACAGGAGTAACAGAATGAAATTCTATCACCTGTGTGATAGGTCAGACTAGATGATCTAATGATTCCTTCTGGACTTAAAATCTATGGATGACGGATCAGACCATTGGTCCATCTTGACTAGTCATCCCGGTCTGATTACCATCAGTACCAGATGCTTCCAAGAAAGGTGCACAAAAGATAGACCATTACTATGGCCCATTCCTGAATAACTTTCCCACAGGGAATCCAACTTTCTTCCTATCCCCAGACAGTGAGCAACTGGTCCTATGCCTCAGCACATGGGGATATGTACATCTTTCATCCTATCTAGTGTAGCCAGAATAGTCTCACCATACATACTGGATTTATGGCTTATTACACCAATCTATAACCACTAGCAAGCCCCTCAACTGCCACCCACCCCACCTTCCGAAAGCTTGTCTCTCTCACCTACAGAAGTTGGTCCAATAAGAGATATTACCTCCCTCATCCTGTCTCTATAAAGTACCTTAACAGGCAGAAGATACCCAATACTAGATACTGATACAATCTGGCAGACACAGGAGTTGCAAGACCCAACGGCTAAAAGCTGAAAATCAGCAACGATCAAACTGGAAATAAGATGAAAATTTGTAATAGTAAGGTGGTAATTAACCACTGTAACAGACCACCAAGGGATGTAGGGTAAATTTTCCATCGCTTGGAGCCTTTACATCAATATTAGACATCTTTCTAAAAGATATGCTCTAGGTCAGCAGTTCTCAAACTCACGACCCCATTTTAATGGGGTTGCCAGGACTGGCTTACACTTCCTGGGGCCTGGGGCCGAAGCCAAAGCTTGCAGGTTTCAGACCTGTGTTTTGGGACTCGGGTTACAGACCCTCACCTGGGGCTCAAGCCCTTGGGCTTCAGCACCTTCTCCTCACCCCCCAATCCAGGGCGGGCTCAGGCTTCGGTCCCAGCTCCTGAGGTCATGTCGTAATTTTTATTGTCAGAAGGGGGTGGCATGTAATGGAGTTCGAGAACCCCTGCGTCTAGCTCAACCCCAAATTGTTAAACTAGATGCAGAAATTATTGGATGAAATCATACAGCCGGTGTTATGCAGGAGGTCAGGCTAGAAGATCATAACAGTCCCTTTGGGACTTAAAATGTACGACTCTGTGCTGAGGATAACATTTTAAAGAGAAGCTTTACTGATCTCTTTCCAAAGCAGCCCAGCCAAGGAGGACACAACTGACCCTCTCAAAAATGAGGCCTTTTAAGCCTCCACTCCTTTCCCTGAAAAGGCAGGGTAAAGACAGTTTCCATACCACATTCATCACTGAAATCACTGTAACCCTATTCTTATGTGGTCGGCGTTGTATGGGACACAAAATACAGAGTCCCTGTTCAAGGAGCTTCGAGTCTCGGTCAGAAACTGAGAATACAGAGGCACTAGGAAACTCAGAAGAAGAAACAGCTTATGTCTTGTTTTTTGGGGGGGGGTTATTACTTTTTCGGTTGGCTCTCCTGTGAACATTAGTAAACATGCATGTCTACAGGAGGACCCCGAACACGGGGATGTCGGAGGTTTGACAAACCAGGATGAAAAGGGTTCGACACAAAATACAGTGAATGATGATCTAAATGGGTTTAATGAGAAAAAAAAAAGGAAAGATTAATTGATCAGTGGACTGCTGCATTAGAAGTCACAGTAGCTACCCAAACAAGCAGCCACAGGAGATTGTGTACATGACAGAGCAATATGGGGCTTGGTTATCAATGGCTGTCCAGTCTCAAGGTAACATCCATCTCTTTAGGGCAACCAGAGGATATCACGGGTCACTGGGATTGAAGGGACAAATGTGGGAGGTTTAATGTGTTAATTGTGCTAGCCCAAACGATCCAGGTCACACGGCATTTGGTGTAACTCAAAGACTCTTTATTCCCCTAAAGAATATTTTAACGCTTTGCTTCCAACCTTTATTGGTGAAGATGGTTAAGCTACCCAAAGATAACATGGTTAACAGCTGTAGAAAATTACCTGAACATTTACTTCACTACTTGCAATGCAAAACACACTGGTATCTGGATCATACCTTATAAAAACCACACAAAACAGTCAAACACATCATTTTAGGGACATAACAAAAACAAGGAATAAAGAAACAGGAAGAGGTAAAGGATAAGTCTCATGTTCAAAACATCATCTTTGGGTCTCTCCACTTGGCTCTGCAAGTGCCTTTCTCTCCCAGAGGAGACAGCTATCCCTCAAAGCTGGCCTGCACCAGTTATCTTTGTGGCTGATCAGTTGCTGAGTGTCCACCAGTCAAGCAGGTTGAAAGCCTGAGAAGGTAGAGCTGAATCAAAGAGTCGGGTTCACTGCTGGGTCCCAGGAAGTCAGAGCAAGGAGGACAAAAAGGCAGCACTAGAGTGAAAGTTTAAAGGGATACAGTAAAAAGACTCCAGTTTTCTCCCCTGCCAAAGCTTCCAGATATTGGGATATTAAATACTATGTAAAATCTCCTCAGTGAGACAGAGCTGGCTTTGTGTCAAATGTCTACAAATGGCGTAAGTACTTTTTCATTTCTCAGGCTTTAGCAATATTAATAATTCTTTATCATCTTCCCATAATCTTTGGTTTCATGTTCTTGACCCAAGCTAGGTCAAACAATGTGGCCACTTGTAGAAGACCACATTTGATACATGTGTCCTTCCATGTTATAAAGACAGATCCTCACAGGAATAGAGGCCTGTTGACACAAAAAGTCAGCACCTATTTTCTCAGTCCATTCCCCGTTTTCACTGCTGTGATGCCAAATGCGATGCCATTATTAGCACAAGCTCACTACTGGCCAATTACTTAACCTGGCCTCCCCCTAAATAAATAACGATGAAGTTCATCCAAAATCTTTAGACATCAGAATAGTTAATTGGATATTTGCCACATATCACATTCACTCCTCAGTTGACATATGTCCTGCATTAGCTCTTCCACCTTACAAGGTCACTTTTGAAGAAGCTCTCTTCTTTAAATTCTTTGAAATTCTGCCTGAGATAATCCAAGACACACATGGTTAGAAAAGACCTTTGCTGGATCACTTCGCCCGCCCCTCGGTTAATGGAAGCCATGCCCAGGATGTCAAACACAAAGCCTAATTTAAAGAAAGAGTGATGATGGACACTGCTGAAAGTATTGATTTCTTTTCTCTGGATTCCACATATTTTGGTTGAAAGATTTTTTTTTTTTTATTAAAGCAAGCAACATATTCCAAAGGCCCGAAAAGAGCATCTTTTCCTTGACAATTGAACTGAACATTAATCTGCAAAGCCATTTTTCCGTGGTATAGTTGAGAGCTAAGAGAAGGGGAAGCAGAGAGTGTGGATAAAAGAAAAACATGAGCAAGCTGACGGAGAAAGTGTAAAACATCCTGAATCAGCTCCAAGCTGCTCTAATGGAATTAGGGTCACCCTGACAGAAACACAAGTCAGATCACAGAGAAAATTAAATAATTTCTTCACAGCAGTCTGCAAAAGCAATAGGAGGTTTTTGAAAGTACTTTCTGCCAAACTAGCACTATAAATATGTATATACAAAATACATACATCTAATATCCACCCACCCACCCATCCCTGGTGGTAACTCACCAGAAAAGTTTGTGATGTTGTTGACTTCTTTCTCCTTACAGTACAGAATCCACAATCTAACCTCTTTTCTGAAACAGTGACATATATTTAACCTTTGTATTATCCTCTAATTCTTCAGCACTACCATTACTTCCAGCTTCTGCGAACTCAATTCCAAGCAAGTCAATGTAGTAAATTCCCTGCACTACTATATACTACATATTCAACCTCTTATCTCACCCTTCAATGTCTCACTATATGACAGTTGCCTAATTGTCAAAAAGCTACAGCAGCAGCACTAAAATCTGTTGTGACGACAACAACAGACTTAGAAAGTAGAGAAACTCAGGTTACGTGTGGGCTCTTGAGCACAAAGCTGGGCAATAGCCTATTGTCAGATACACTACACAGCCGATCACACATACTGCCCCCTTTACCCTCCATTATTTTCCAAGTCTAGGGGATCTAGAAACAATGATAGTCACATATTCTCTGTTCTGTCACCTTTTACCAGAGGAACTTAGAGCACTCAACAAATATTAATTGATCCTGACACCTCTGTAGCACCCTCCAAAATGGTTTTCCAACAGGGAGAAGGAAGAGCCACGGTGATCTAGAGGTCACTTCTCACCAATGTACATATTTGCCCAGCTCCAAATCCCATGGCAGGGGTTCTCATTCTTTACCTCAAGCTCCAGCTTTCTCCTTTGGAACAAGGATATCCCAAGGTTATACACACCAACATATTCGACCTTGGCTGCAATATCCTTTTCTACAAAACACAATTACCATCTCTAGATACGTCATCCCTTAATTGGAAGTCTGATTGCTCCCAACTTCCCTGTCCCTCAGACAGAAAGGAAAAATGAAACTCTGTTTTTTTACTCCTGCCACTGGCATCTAAGGCACTTCCTTCCTTTCTGTTCCTCATGTGCTGCGATCCAGACCAATTTGTTTTGAACAGTTTCACCTTGTTATTCAAAAGAGAGCCAGTGGGGAGGGATAAAGAAAGAACAGGAATTTAGAGCCACATACTGGGGTCAAACTGCACCTCCATAGAAGCTCTTGGTTAATCTGTGCCAATTCTCGAGGGTGCAGGATCATCCAGGTCACAGCTCTATACAAATTTGCCTTCCATATTAGGAAGAAGTAATTCAATCACTCAGAGCCTGAGAAAAAGACTTGCTTGCCACCCAAGAGGCAGCGCTTCACACCCCAAATATCAGTATTTGGAACTGGAGCTGTGAAGCAGGGCCAATTTTGGTATATTTAAACATGGGGAAGTATCCTGAGATACTTTGGACTCTCCTGCTTTTGTATCTGATGGAGCAATGCTCCTTGTCCTTTCTAGGAGAAGAACAGGGATAATTACCCATTAGGAACCTTCATACCTCAGAGGATAAAGCTTGCATCCTCTTGTTCTCTCTTGACTCCAAAACAGGGTAAAAACTATTTATATCAGATGAGGTGAATTAAAAGTTTACAGTCAACATCACTCAGGAGAACCTGAGGAAGGGGGACAGCTGCGGCATAATGACCATTCCCCCCAGCGGCAGTCGTGACCCACTCAGAGTGGCTCTGAAAGAGATTACATTAACCCACCAGCTGCACAGAAGTGATATTGCTGGCAAATATTAATTTCTTATCTTTCCTCCTATTCCCCCTCATGAATCTCTCATCTTATTTCCATCACCTTGAAGCCCACTGTCTTCCCTCCACTCAGGTTTGAAAGCTGTTGATCCCTTCCCTCCCTCCTCACATCCAGGCTCTCACCAAGATCCACAGTGATTTCCTCTAGTGTTTGTAAAATTGCAGCTTAATTACAAATCTGATGACAAAGTAAAAATTGTGTGAGAAGCAGCTAACTATTATAACAAGCTGCACTGGAAGCACATCTCAGCCATCTACCGCCAAACTTGCCTTTCTAATTTCCAAGAAAAACTGAGAATCTGCCTGATTTTCAAAAAGTACTAAGCAGCTGCAGCTTCCATTGATTTCAGTGAGATTTCTGGTTGCTGAGCCTTTCTGAAAAAAAATCAAACCTCTGACGGGTATCAGTGGCAGCCAGGACACAAGATCCCACTCATGTCATGCACACACATACAGCTGCCAGCCAGAGCACCATTCCTATTCCCCATCAGCTATCCCATCCAATGCTGGTGCCAGACAACTGTCTCAGCGACTGAACTCCTTAATTATCCATATCTCCCCTGCTCAGAAATCTGTGCTCTGACTTCTTTCTGCTTCATGTGAAGGACAATACCAGAAGTCTTGAAGTTTCACACCAAAAATAAGTGGGAGGGAAAGTCACCCCTGTCCAGAAAAAGAAACAGACAGGAAGGAGGGGGTGACTTGGCACCTGCCATGTGTACAGGAAGATGAGGGGGAAGGGATCCTGTCTTACCTTAGACATAGCCCCGCAAATATCAATGGCTGGGCCTAGCTAATACAGATGGCTGCCCAAGCAGAGTAATAAAAAGCAACACTGAAAAATGAGACTGCAGAGATTTCTGAATTATGCGCAATGTGTTCACTAGAACACTCCTGGAATGCACTTTCAGCAGCCCAGTTAGCCAAGTTTCTCCTCTCCTCTCCCCACTCTCCTTTTTTCTAGGGCTGTCAATCAATTAAAAAAATTAAGTGCAATTAATTGTGTGATTAATCACACTGTTAAACAATAAGAATACCATTTATTTAAATATTTTTGGATGTTTTCTACATTTTCAAAGATATTGATTTCAATTACAACACAGAATACAAAGCGTATAGTGCTCACTTTATATTTATTTTTTATTACAAATATTTGTGCTGTAAAATACAAAAGAAACAGTATTTTTCAATTCACCTAATACAACTACTGTAGTGCAATCTCTTTATCATGAAAATTGAACTTACAAATGTAGAATTATGTGCAAAAAATAACTGCATTCCAAAATAAAACAATGTAAAACTTTAGAACCTATAAGTCCACTCAATCCTACTTCTTGTTCAGCCAGTCACTCAGATAAACAAGTTTGTTCACATTTGCAGGAGATAATGCTGCCCGCTTCTTGTTTACAATGTCACCTGAAAGTGAAAACAGGCGTTCGCATGGCACTGTTGTAGCTGGCATCACAAGACAATTACGTGCTAGATGCGCTAAAGATTCATATGTCCCTTCATCCTCAACCACCATTCCAGAAGACATGCACCCATGCTTATGACTGTAGTAGTAGGATTTTATGTTTTTATTTTGTATAATTTTAAAAGAAGGATAAAGAACGTGATGTAGCATGTATTAAATGTATTTATATGTATGATTTGATTATATTTTGCCAGCCACCCTTTCTGAAAGCAGAAAGGAATGGCCTAGTGTGCCATTGGTAATGATGCATTAACCAGAATTTTCTGTCTGAATTTTGTGATTTCAAGGCAGTGACAGGCCTTTTAGGACCACTACTTTGTTGTAGGTTTAGCATTTTAAAATAAATAAAAGAATGCAATGATTGTTTTTTTCTTGCATTGCAATTTGATGTTTCTGTTCAAATGCTGTGTGTGTGAATGAGGAACGTGCATGTTAGAAAATAAGTGTGAAGGCCATCACCGGACCAGATGTTCAAGGAAGGAACGGAGGACGGACGTAAAGGCGCCAGGAGATTGCAACATGGCCCTATTGAGATGTCAGAGGAGGGCAGATTGACGACTCTAAAAGATGTGGCAGGCACCCATCAATAGGGACAAAATAGTTGTAATCAAAACCAGCATGGGGTAACTCCCTAAAAACCAATAAAAGAACAAAATAAAGGATGAGAAGAACAATATAAGAAAACAAGCACTCAAACGACAATTGATTAACAGCATGACGGAGCAAACTCATTGGTCCCAATTATGGAAAATCACTATATAAACTAGGTGCTTTGCCATGAAACTTCGAGTTTGTCCTGCCAAGACTTCCTCGAAGCATTGTATCGTGACTGACAGAACTTGGCTCCTCCCTACCCGTGATCAACGTAGCTGGGCACGAGAGTGATCCAGACTCTGGACTGGTAACTATAACATCAACTTCTGGACAGAGTGTGTGTGTGTGACTGAATTGATGAATTTCCAATAAACGAGGCATATTGCCTTTTCCCCTGAAAAAGATCCTGTGTGCTTCTTATAAGCATCACATGACAGGTTCTGCTCGATAATGATTCAAAGCATTGCAGACCAACACATGTTCACTTTTATCGTCGGATGCCAGCAGAAGGTTTTCTTTTCTGGTGGCTCGGGTTCTGTAGTTTCTGCATCAGAATGTTGCTCTTTTAAGACTTCTGAAAGCAAGCTCCACACCTCATCCCTCTCAGATTTTGGAAGACACTTCAGATTCTTAAACCTTTAGTCGGGTGCTGGAGCTATTTTTAGAAATCTCACATTGGTAACTTCTTTGTGTTTTGTCAAATCTGCAGTGAAAGTGTTCTTAAAACGAACATGTGCTGGCTCATCATCTGAGACTGCTATAACATGAAATACATGGCAGAATGCAGGTAAAACAGAGCAGGAAACATATACCTCTCCCATAAGGAGTTCAGTCAAAATTTAATTAATACATTATTATTTTAACAAGCATTATTATTTTAACGAGCATGGAAGCATGTCCTCTAAAATGGTGGCCAGCATGACAGGGCATACGAATGTTTAGCATATCTGGCACATAGATACCTTGCAATGCCTGCTACAGAAGTGACATGTGAACGCCTGTTTTCACTTTCAGATGACATTGTAAATAAGAAGCCAGCAGCATTACTTCCGTAAATGTAAACAAACTTGTTTATCTTAGTAATTGGCTGAACAAGAAGTAGGACTGAGTGGACTTGTAGGTTCTAAAGTTTTACATTGTTTTGTTTTTGAGTACAGTTTTGTAACAAAAACAATCTACATTTGTAAGTTGCACTTTTACGATAAAGAGATTGCACTACAGTACTTGTAGGAGGTGAACTGAAAAATAATATTTCTTTAGTTGATCTTTTTATAGGGCAAATATTTGTAACAAAAATAATATAAAGTGAGAACCGTACACTTTGTATTCTGTGTTGTAAATGAAATCAATATATTTGAAAATATAGACAGACATCCACAAATATTTAATAAATTTCAACTGGAATTGTATTATTTAACAGTGTGATTAAAACTGCAATTAATCGTGATTAATTTTTTAATCATGATTAATTTTTTTGAGTTAATCGTGTGAATTAACTGCAATTAATCGACTGCCCTACTTTTTAAATTTCTCTCCTGGACTGGGCTAATCATGGCGGGTATGAGGGCTGCAGAACATTTTGAGCATAGTGTTGGTTGATACAGGTTAAAAATAAAGCAGCACCATACTGAAATATTGTACCTTCACTTTACTGACATGCGAGTCTAGAAGTGCTATAGCAGGGCCACCTCCTCAATCTCCAGCAGCTCCCACCCATTCAAACTTTCCAAGGCCAGAAGGGACCATTGTGATCAGCTAGTCTCACTCCCCCCCTCATCTTTCATATAAACACAGACTGCAATCATAGAATCTCAGGGTTGGAAGGGACCTCAGGAGGTATCTAGTCCAACCCCCTGATCAAAGCAGGACCAATCCCCAACTAAATCATCCCAGCCAGAACTGCCCGAAAAAAATTCCTTTTGAACTAGAGTAGATCTTTTAAAAAAAAAAAAAAATCCAATCTTGATTTTAAAATGGTCAGTGCTGGAGAAACCACCACAACGCTTGGTACATAGTTCCAGTGTACAATTATCCCCACTGCTAAAAAAATATACACCTTTTTTCCAGTCTGAATGTGTCTAGCTTCAACTTCCAGCCACTGGATCCTGTTAGACCTTTCTCTGCTACACTGAAAACCCTCTATTAAATTTCTATTCCCCCTGTTGGTACTTATGAACTGTGATCAAGTCACCTCTTAACCTTCTCTTTGTTAGCTAGATTGAGCTTCTGAGTCTCTCACCATATGGCACGTTTTCCAGTCCTTCTCATAGGTCTTTTCAGAAATCTCTCCAATTTATTAGTATCCATGCAACCATCTAACTGGTAGCCTTCAGCTGCAGAATGGCGGTTTTGAGGGTCAATGAAATGAATAAAAGAATGGGGAAAATAAAAGAATGGAAATTCCCTGTGCACCGTAGCACCTCCACCCCCTACTACAAAGCTGTATTTAGTCCACTCTAGCTGATAAGAATCAAATCTAAGGTTTCAAACTTACCATCATTAGACATATTGCTCCCCCAATAGCACACGATTCTTACTGACAATTTGTTTTTCAAAGCCAAAGAAAAGGACAAGATTTTATTTTGTCCTTCCCAGGCATGTACTGTTGAATCACATTGGAAACAAAAAGACCATTAGGGTTACTTGTCCATTTCTCTCTCGGCACATACCTTAACCAAGTGGGTGAATATTTGATGGAAGAAAATATTTAATGTTTCTGAAGTTTTAGAAAGTTACAGTCTGAATGTTACTTACTGTCGGCCTCCGTTGAAGGCATCAGGCAGCACAGAACTACTGCTGGCACAATGCATACTTGGACACAGAAGTTAGGCACCATATTCCAAAGTAGAGCCAGTCCTCCTTAGTCTGAAGCAAGTGGCCAGTACATCCAGCATTAAGAAATGCAGACTTATTCCTACAAACAAAGAGAATAGGAGAAAATGGATCAAATCTCAAGGACAAGACAGTAAAATTAAACTATGGTGCCCCAGCATCTCACCCCAAATCGCAAATAAATATACGTATCATAAGTCCAGATTTTTTTTTTTAACATGGGTTTAACCATCTTTCCTACTTTAACAACGCTGTGCCAATGGTGCCTCTTGGCATGAGACATGTCCAGGTTACACACCTGGGTAGTATGTTCCTGGGCCCCGTTCTGAAGCACTGCATGTATAGTATCAGCATTCTGGAAGGAAAGTGGGGCACAGGGGAGATCATTTATCGCACACGACACTACTGACAGCACTCCTCCTGTTCACAAGCATTTCAGAGAAGGGCTCAAGTCCTAGCTCTGGGGACAAAGATTTTGGCTGTTCTTCCTTTTGGGAATTTTTGTTTTGTCTTTGTTTGTGTTTGTTTTTTAACCTTGTTCTGAGATTCACAGATATCATAAAAACTTTTGACGGTGATGATACGCATTGCATTTTAGGAACGTTACCTTCTGACAAAAACAGTGTTCGGACAATGGCAGCAACGATGATGGCTCAGCAAAATCTCAGGAGAATCCAACAAGGCAAATATTTACATCCTATCATCCTATCCAACAGTCAGTGATGTTTCTTCTTCCCTCCATTACTGTATTATACAGTAAATCTCTCCACATGTTGTAACATTTCCTTTGTATTGTATCATGATATCTATGTAGTGCCTTCTACAGCCAAGACATCTGAAGGTATTTACACAATAACCTAGTTCTAAACTAGATACAGAAAGAATACTGATTATTCCATCCCTGCTTCTATTATCTCAATCCAAAAATAAATCCAGCTATGCTCAGAAGGATTCTGCACGCTGAAAGAAATGCCTTTCATAACAGTCTGACACTCAATTCTCTTCTTGCTGGTATCTAACCCCTAAATCCTCATTTGTCTCCCGCAAAAGAGTTACTGAAAACATCATTAAGATGTCCTGCTCTGCAGAGACAGATACAGATAGTTGTATCATTACCAACAGGATCAACTTTATTCCAATAGGAAACTCAATTCAAGCCCCAGTCGGTTTGCCCAGTGCTAAACAGATCTGTAAACATGAACAGCACAAGGGAATGAGAATGAGTGCCTGGACTAATAGTGAAGATTATGCCTCTAAGGGCTTGTCTACGCTGGGCGGGAGATCGATCTAAGATTTGCATAGCTGAAGTTGAACTATCTTAGTTCAATTTACCTGGATATTCTCACAGCGGCAAGTCGACTGCCACGGCTCCCCCGTCGACTCCGATTACTCCTCCTGCTGAGGTGGGGTACGGGCATCGATTCAGGGATTGATTTATCGCATCTAGACAAGACGCGATAAATCAATCCCCTATAGATGGATTATTACCCACTGATCCAGCGGGTAGTGTAGACATGGCCTAACTTCTGCATGTGCTGCTAACGTATTCAACCTGATAAAGTGAGAATCCTCTGCAGCACACTTTCAGCAGCACTATTCCATCTGACTCATCAGCAATAGAACCGTAAGAGGGCTGCTCTACCCACAAAAGGCACCAAGTATTCAAAATTACTGTGCCAAAGCTAATATTTTGTGTCAAATTCCACCTCCGATCAGGGCAGAGAATGTGGTTTACAACTAGCTTAGAAAGCAGTTTGGATATTTACCAGACTAACTTTTGAATGAGTCACTTTTGAAGAGAATTGGCTTACGTCTGTCTGCACCAGACAATGCTCAGAAGTCAGGTGAAGAACAGCATGGTTTCTCATGTTTCTCATTCAGAGAAAACTTACAGAGAAACCCCAACTAAGAGAATAGATCTGTCTCCTCATTCCTGTCTTTCTTCAGCAAACTAATTACAATTTGCTCTGGTCTCAGGTTTGACAGATTTATGACTTTTCAGGCCCATGAGCTGGGTATAAATTACAACATAAGAAAGTGATGAATTATCAGTTGTCCCATAAGGTATTTTATAGGCTTGCTCTTTTTGCAACTGTTCACTCCGTTAAACTAATTTACCATCTTGGTTAAGAGAAATCAAATTTCTTAGGCAAAAATCTTCTTATCCATCCCAATCCCCATTGCCCTATGGCCAATAAAGCCCCATTGTCTTCTTTGTCCCTCAGCAGGAAGAAGAATCGTTCTCTCTCTCTCTCTCTCTCTCCATTGTTGCAGTGTATATGGAAAAACTGTCTACATACAATATTAAACTCTCTAAATTGGAATGCTTTAATTTTTTATAAATCTAAGTAACTGTCATTCTGTTTTTAAACTGAAAACATTAAAAGGGCCTCTATGTATACGGTTCAGCGCTTCCATTTTTAGAAGCAAACAGCTCTCCCCAACCAGAAAACCTAGTATGTGATGCAGTGTGATAGGAAGTCCGGTTAAGCACAATTAACCCTTTGGAGGCAGATGTTACCCATACAGAACAGCCGGCAGGGGAAAAAATCCTGAAGCAAGACTGTTAGAGGAGCTCTTCCCTTAGGTGCAGAAGTGGCATCAAAAGAAAATTATCTACAAACCAAGCGAGATACACTTGATACTGAACTAAGCAAGAACATACAGGCTCAATGCAGGGGCAGCACAAATCGAGGTGAATTAATGCTCTGTGATCTGCTGACTGTTCACGTTATTGTTTCTTTGGTCATCTCCTGTTCACAATCCCATGCCTTTCTCCAGGCTCTGTCCCTTTCACGGCACAGTCTCCCATGTACCAAATGACCTCACTCCCTTCCTCTTTCCTATCCCTCTCTTCACCTCACTTATTTAGGCTAGCATCCCACTACTAAGCTAGCATCTGTGAGCAAAGATACTACAGGGAAAGGTCCTTCTCAGATTCTCACTGCCATTTCCTCATGTGACACAAACAGTACGATAAAATCTAAAACATGAAATCCAAAAAGAGTGGGGCTAAGCATCACGGACCACAGGCTCTATGTAAACAGCTTTGAGTTTAGCATTCTCAAAAAGAAAAAAAAGCATTGAATTTTTAGGGTGCCATGTACCCCTTTTATCTGTAATTTGGAAGAAAAACTAAAAATCTGATAAGAAAATGCAACAGACACAGTAAACAAGCAAGAAAAGTTGGACTAGTTTAAAACAAAGCCAAGAGTATCAATGGTTCATACAGTGCCGGGCAATAGAGGGAGCAAGCTGGCTCCGATGGCAGAAGGTTAACTCTAAAATATTGAGAGAAATCATAACCAGTACTGAATAGCGCCAGTCCTCCATGAACTTCTAATACATAAAACAAGTGAGTCACCAGCAATGAGCAGCACACTGAAGGGCTGGATGAGAAGTCTCAAAGAAACCAGGGGAGGAACAAGAGACTCTCACAAAAAAACACTGATTAAAATTAAGCTTCTTAAGAAGAGATGCTTGGAACAACTTGAAAATCAAGTGAGGACAAGGGATATTTGAATCAAAGATTTCTGCAGGGGAAGAAGTGCCAGATCCAATTTTGCTTATGATCACAAGATAAAAACAATCCCATCTTTGTTGAGAAATGTGATGGGATTCCCTCCAGAAACTTTTCTGAGCAGGAAGATAACTCCAGAACATCAGTTGTGTTGCTATCTGACATAGGAGACAAGGAACAATTTTTCATAAAGACAGAACAAAATGGATCTGCTTTTTAATGGTGAAAAAGTATAAAATACTCTCAAACTCGATCCCACATATGCAGATTGGGAGACGTGAACTAAACACTGTTCCAGCCCAGTCCCAAGAGAGGCTGCAGATCTCTCTGCTGTTTCCAGACATGCTGCATGTGCAGTATAATGGGACCCCCTTGGCATTGTACGTAATAGCCAGGAGGAGACTCTGCACGGCCTACGGATCCTGAGGAAGACACTGACTCGCCAGTATGGAGAGAAGTGTCCACAGCACTTCAGGGTACTGAACAAAACATAAAACTGACCAAGCAAAGCAGGTGCCAAAGTAGGATGGTAAACAGAGAATGAAGCAGGCTACTTCATTAACAGTGAGAATAATGATCAGTATAGATCAGTGGCTTCAGCCAGTGCTAAACATCCAATCTGCGTACTGAAGGAGGAATGGAAAACATATGGAACTGGGTTAATTAAAGACTATTATAATGTACATACACAAAGTAGCATTAGTAAAGTTGTGTAGGCAGTTCCTGACTTGCTTGTTACTGTTTCACTTTGCAGCCTTAACATATTTTTATCTCCGTGTGTTTGTGTTTTGTTTTTTGAGGAGGTAAGGAATATAATACAAAGGCACTACTGCAGCAATATGGACAAGACTCAGCCTGGTGATACTGCTAGATGCAAACTATAGGGCAAATCTGAAAGATAAGCAATGGGAGTGCTATTTGGGAGGCTGTGATACAAAGAGAGATTTAGGGTGAAACTGGATATGAGCTTGCAATACAATACACAGGTAAGAAAGCCAATATGACACTGCTGCATGTGCAGAGATATCACTTCACAGTTTTATTAATGGATGTAATGCATCATGGGAACTATAGACACGACATTTTTTCTGCGTCAACTCCAAGAAAAGTTCAGAGAACAAAACTGACCATTGTAGATCGCCTTTATGAACCTAACCAAAGCATTCAATACAGTCAGCAGAGCAGATCTATTTGCAGTACTAGAAAAGATAGGATGCCCACCAACCTTAAGTCTTATCCCTTCATTCCACAACATGAGAGCAACTCTCTCGTTTGACAGGTCCACTCTGGACAGCTTTGAGATGAAAAGTGGCGTGAAGCAACAATGTTTGTGCTCCTACGCTCTTTGGAATTTTCTTCTCACTACTCTTGAATTGTGCGTTTAAGGACATGAAAGATGGAGTGTATCTCCACACAAGATCAGATGGGAAACTCCTCAATCTGTCCCAACTTAAGTCAAAGACCAAAGTCAAAAAAGTGCTAATCAGGGAATTTCTATTCGCTGATGATGTTGCCCTCATAGCCCACAATGACGATCTACTACAAGAACTCATGGACTGCCTATCAAATGCCCGTCAGGCGTTTCTTCTATCAGTAAGAAAATGGTTGTATTAGGACAGGGGGTTCCACAAGATCCTTCACTTACTTTAAATGAAAACCAGCCAGAAGTAGTTCAAAAGTTCAGCTATTTAGGGTCTATAGTGTCCACCAACCTCTCTCTGAATGAAGAATTAAATGTTTGCACTGGAAAGGCTGCCACCCCACCTTTAATAGCCTAACTAAAATAGCATGGAATAACTCAGAGCTTGCCATCAAGACCAAAATGCTAGCGTACCAAGCCTGCATCCTCAGAACTCATGTATGGTGGAGAAACATGGACAACTTATGCTCATCAGGAGAAAATGTTAAACAGTTTCCACCTACATTGTTTATGCCACATGCTCAACACCAAAAGGCAAGATAAAATCACTAACACAGAGGTTCTTCAAAGGGCAAATTTACCAAGTGTGAAAGCCCTGCTAAAGCAAAGACGACTGCGCTGGCTGGGCCATCCGAGTAGGTTGGAAGATGAAAACATCCCTGTATAGCATGTCCTTGGGCAGCTAACAGAGATAACAAGAGCAACAGGACATCCCAAGCTTCACTATAAAGACTCATGTTAGCGAGATATGAAGGAATTTGGAACTGATCCTGACCAATGGGGAATCTTGATAAGTGATTGTAACAAGTGGCACCATCGTCTCCATCAGGGTAACAGAGTCCATGACAGGAGCTCGCTCCTACAGCTTGAAGAGACAGGAAGTAAGCAGCTCCCAAACAAAATAAATACATTTTCAATAACTGTCAGAGATCATGTACATCTCGTGTTGGACTATTCGGTCACATGAGACATTGCAAACCATCTACATCAGAGGCTGCAATTCCCGTCGTCTCTCACAGACGAAAAGATGCCAATACAAATGTATGTTTGGGAATTTGTCACTTTCAGAGCCATGGAAGCTTCGTGAGAGCCTGTTGGGAGAGGGAGGAGGAGACAATACCACAATTCCTATGTGGCTATCTGCTGTTGCAACATAAGGACCAATCAGTGTATTTTTGAGTATACACAGGAGCTATATCAGGAAATGACGGTAGCTGAGGCTACTAAGTTTTATTAACTACAATATAATTAGATTCCACAGGACAGATTAGGTATCAAAATGTGACACAGTGACACTAAACTTCACAAAGGGCAATTTAAATAAAATAAGGTTAGTCAAAAAGCTCTAAAATTAAAAGTAAAGGGAATAAAATCCTTGTCATGAAAATGGTAACAGAGTCTCAGAAGTTATGCGTATTGCTGCACAGCTTTTGGCAGCTGTAGCCTCTTCTGCAGGTGCAGAAGGAATATTTTCATTTTTTCAGTTTAGGGCTAGTGTACGCAGTGGGTAATGCACACTGCAGAGGTATGAATTCTAAAGCACACATTAATTGGTCTATGTAGGCCCTGTTGGTGCGCACTAAACGTTCTGAATGTGCTTTAATGCATCGCAGTCTCCTACATCTGACCTGCAGGGAGTTGATCGGAATAGTCAGCCTAAACTTCCCTTGCTCTGTTCATTCCATTACCCAAAGGTGTGCAGCCATGAGTAACTATAAACTTCCTTTCGCTCCATGGTGTTTATACACTTCACATACTTACAGATGGTTATCAGATTCCTTCTCTCCTTTTAGCCAGTCTGTATGATACTTGTCACTTGTCTTGTATGTCAGTCCCTTCAGCTCCTGTTGTTGGTCAGTTCTCTCCTGGTTGTTTTGTATTTATAGTTTTGAACTGATGTTCCTGTAGTGGTGGGTTGGGGGGAACCTTGGCTCGCCCTCTACTCCGGGTTCTGGCCCAGGGACCCTAATGGTAGCAGTTGTTGGCAGCCAACCTTTCACTGCCAGAGTTGCTACATTTCCCTGGGCCACTTCCCCACAGCTCTCCTGCTTCTCTCGTTTTCACCTTTACCTTAGGGCTCCTTTAACGATAGTTTGAGGGTGTCTTCAGTAGCCAGCCCTTTAGCTGCACTTCCTGTCCTCTGGCTCCCTGGCTCTCCCCAGTCTGACTGGAGTGAGCCCTTTTTATAGCATCAACAGGGCCTTAATTAGAGTCAGGTGGTCACATTAAACTGAATGGCCTCACCTGACTCTTTGCAGGTTAATCAGAATCAGGTGTTCTCATTAGTCTGGAGTAGCCCCTGCTCTGGTCAGTCAAGGAATAGAAAACTGTTAATCCAGTGGCCAATATATCTGCCTTCTGCTATTCTGCTGTACCCAACTGGCCTGGGTCTATCACATATCTCTCCCCCCACACAACACCAAGGGGTTGGGCAGCTTGGGATGCCAGACAGTGTACGCGTGATAAGCCATTGCATTGCCATGGCGACCCCCTGCTCTGTGCAGAACTTGAAAGGTTGGAGGGATAAGAACCACTTGGTTACCCTTGTGTTCTTTTCCTTGTTCCGTTGCATCCATTGAAGAGGGGCATGGTCAGTCACAAGGATAAATCTGCGCCCCAGCAGGTTGTAACGCAACGTTTCCATGACCCGTTTTACAGCGAGGCACTCTCTCTCTACTACTGCATATTTTTGTTCCCTCTGAAGGAGTTTCCTACTGAGGTAGAGAACTGGGTGTTTTTCCTCCCCAACCATCTGCGACAGGACGGCCCCTAACCCTACCTCGGATGCATCTGTCTGTAGGATAAAGTCCTTGTTGAAATCTAGGGCTATCAATACAGGGTTACTGCAGAGGGCAGTCCGTAAGTCCGCGAATGCCTTCTGTGCTGCATCAGACCATCTGACTGGATCAGGAGCACGGGCTTTCACTAAGTCCGTTAGAGGACTTGCCCTTGTAGCAAATTGGGGGGATGAAATGCTGGTAATACCCCACCACTCCTAGAAATGCTCGGACCTGCTTCTTACAACTCAGCTGAGGCCAATTTTGGATGGCGTCTAACTTATTCAGTTGGAACTTTACCAGACCTTTTCCTACCACGTAGCCAAGATATTTGGCCTCTGTGAACCCTACAGCGCACTTAACAGGGTTCGCAGTAAGGCCAGCTCACCAGAAGGTATCAAGGATTGCCCCCACTTTTTCCAAGTGGGTCTCCCAGTCTGGAGTATGAATCACCACGTCATCCAAGTAGGCCGCAGCAAAACTGGTATGGGGGCGTAATAACTTGTCCATGAGGCGCTGAAAGGTAGCTGGAGCCCTATGTAGTCCGAAAGGAAAGACTGTATATTGGAAGAGACCCTCTGGTGTAGAAAACGTTGTCTTTTCCTTTGCATCTTCGGCTAGGGGAATCTGCCAGTACCCCTGTGTCAAGTATAAGGTCGGCAAGTACCGGGCATTCCCCAGACGGTCCACTAGTTCGTCTATGCAGGGTATAGGATAGGCATCAAACTGGGATCTCTCATTTAGTCGACGGAAGTCATTGCAGAACCTTGTGGTGCCATCAGGTTTGGGCACCAATACTACTGGGCTGGACCACTAACTGTGGGATTCTTCGATGACCCCCATCTCCAGCATTTTCCTGACTTCCGTTTTATTTCCTCCCTTTTGACTGTTGGCACCCAGTAGGGCCTCAAAGTTACTCTGGCCCCAGGGTTTGTGATGATGTGGTGATATGTCCCGGTTGTGCGACCCAGCTTTGTCGAAAATATGTCTTGATATCGGACACTCTCTCAGTTACCTCTTTCTTCTGGGCTGTCGTTAGATCAGGAGACACCCTCACCTGTTCAGGATTTTTGTTTCCTGGGTGCAGCTCTTCTCGAATCACTGTGCATGCCTCTCGCACATGCCATGGTTTCAAAAGGTTGACATGATATATCTGCTCTACTTTTTGATGTCCTGGTTGTCGCACCTTGTAATTTACTTTCCCTCCGGGTTCAACTATTTCAAGGGCCCTTGCCACTGGGCCAACAGCTGACTTTCGGCCGTACCAGTACCGTTACTCGGTCACCAGTTTGAAACTGACGAAGCTTGGCTTGGCGGTTATAGTAGGTTCTCTGGGCCTCTTGGGCCTTCTCTAGGTGTTCCCTCACTATGGGAGTGATCCAGACTATCCGATCCCTCATCTATAGTACATGTTCTATTACATTCTTCCCTCACTGGGTTCCTCCTCCCAAATTTCCTTGGCTATGTCCAGGATGCCTCGGGGGTTGCGTCCATACAACAGCTCAAAGGGGGAGAATCCGGTGGAAGCTTGGGGGACCTCACGGATGGCAAACATGAGGTATGGTAGTAGGTTGTCCCAATCTTTCCCATCCTTGCTTACCACCTTTCTTATCATGGCCTTGAGGGTCCGGTTAAATCTTTCCACCAGGCCATCGGTTTGTGGATGGTAAACCGAGGTCTGCAGCGTCTGGACATGGAGCAGGGAACACAAATCCTTCATCAACTTGGACATGAATGGTGTTCCCTGGTCTGTGAGGATTTCTTTTGGTAGCCCTACCCAGGCAAAGATTGCCACTAATTCTTTGGCAATGCTCTTGGAAGCTGTATTTCGTAAGGGGACAGCTTCTGGGTACCTGGTTGCATAGTCTAGGATGACAAGTACATACTGGTGGCCTTGGATTGTTTTCTCTAGCGGCCCCATAAGATCCATGGTGATCCACTTGAATGGGACTTTGATGATTGGCAGAGGTACCAGAGGAGCTCTTAGATGTGGACAAGGGCTGTGCAGTTGACATTCAGGGCAAGAAACACAGTACCGCCGGACGTCTTCATGTACTCCCGGCCAGGAGAACCTGCGAAAGATTTGCACCTGGGTTTTCTCCACTCCCAGGTGTCCTCCAAAAAGGTGACTGTGAGCGAGGCTTAATATTGCCTTCTGGTGTTTCCGGGGGACTAGGAGCTGGTGTACCCTGCATTTGAAGGACCCGGTATAGGCGATTCCTCTTGATCACAAAATAAGGCCCTGGCCCCAGGCCTTTCCCTCTATGGGTATCCCATCAATCTCAGCCACCTCCTTCCTGGCGTTCTCGTACCTTGGGTCTTCCACCTGGTCCCGTCCAAAAGTCTCTCTCTCTGGACTTAACAGCCTGAACTCTGAGGGATCTCTGTCTGCCCTCTCGTCTGGCTCCGTGAGGTTGAGGTTGGAAGTGATCTCTGACCCCTACTCTGTCTCAGGGACCTCCCCTTCAGTTGTCCGTGTATGTCTGCCTACACAGGTGACCCTCAGTCCTTGTACCAGGATTCGGGTACCCAAGGCCTTGGCCGCCCTTCTCTCTCTTTTGGTCTTCCTGCCCTTCCCCAGGACAGGGAATAGCTCCTGGGACATGTCCGCGAAAAATGGGAGGTGACATTCTGCCGCGGAAACCCCCTGAAGTTTGGGGAGCTCCTCTCCCTCCAATTCCTCCAGTGGGAGCAAGTTTCCAAACCCAGGGAAATCTCTACCTATGGGCATGGGGTATGGGAAGTTTGGGACTACCCCTGCTTTCACACCAGTGACATTTCCCTGAATTTCAATTTTTACTGGTATGATGGAGTAATAGCTAACAGTCCCATGGACACAGGTTACTCCTGTACACTTGGCCTGCATTAACTGGCTGCGCTTCACAAATTTACCCAAAATCAGGGTGATAGCACTCCCCGAGTCTACGAGTGCCATGGTTTCTACCCCATTCAACTTTACCTGCCTTGTATATTTATGTGGGGTGACAGTGACCCCTACAATATTGAGTACGCTGCATGGGTCTGCCCTGTTCCCCAGGTTACACTGTCTTGGCTTTATGACATTGGGGCACTGGGCAGCTATGTGCCCCAACTCCCCACACCCGTAAAACCTATAATTGCTTCTAGTCATTCCCCTATCACTTGGGTTAGGGGATTTAGTCTCAGGGTTCTCCCCACTCAGGCCTTCCCCTTCCTTCCGGGTTCCCGACCGGTTTTTGACCTCCCTCTTCTTCCACCTAGGACTTCCTGGGGGGTTGGCCGCCTGACCCTCCATGGTCGGAGTCAAGTGTTTGTTTCATGAGGGGCCTTCCTTGGGTAGTTGGTTTAATTCCCTGGCTGTTATCCCTCTTTCCACCAATGTGATCATTTCGTCATAGGTGAACGGATCGTTCTGGCAGATCCATTTGTGGAGATCTGGCGGCAGTCCCAGCATGTAATGGTCCATGACTAAAGTCTCTAAAATCTCCTCTGGGCTGCATGCCTCAGGCCATAACCACTTCCAAGCAAGGTGTAGGAGGTTGAATAGGTGGGACCTTGGACATTTGTTCTCCCTTATTTCCACTCCTGGAGCCTCTGGGCCCGTACCACTGCCGTCACCCCAGATTGTGCTAGGATCTCTGCCCTCAGCCGGGAATAGTCAGCAGCATCCTGAGTGGGCAGATCAAAGTAGGCCTTCTGGGCCTCTCCGCACAAGAAAGGGGCAAGAATGCTGGCCCACTGCTCCAGGGGCCACACCTCATGCTCTGCAGTCCTTTCAAATGAGAGGAGATATGCCTCTATCATCGTCTGCCGTCATCTTTGGCAGACAACCGGTGGCCCTCAGGGTTCAGGTCTCATTGGACCCCCGTGCCTGAGTGGTGAGGCTCTTCAGCTAGTCCACAACCTCGCGCAGGAGGGCTTGATCTTGGGTCACCTGGCTCATTAATAATTGGTTGGTTTCCTGCTGTAACCTCATGGACTCCTGTTGTGCCATCGACTGAGCCTGGGTTGCCTCCTCCTGGGCTGCTGTGGCTTGCACCAGTGCTCACACCACCTCCTCCATGGTGCTACAAACAACAACAACAACAAAAAACCACCCACAACCAAAAACCCCTGTGCACTTTTTTGGTTTTTTTGTTTTTTAGTAAACACCTCTTTGTTCCGCCACGCTGTGAACAATCACTATCCCACTCCTTACACCAGTTGTGGCAGAGCTCTGACCTTGCTCCCTTGGGTCCTGTGCTTCTAGGCAGTTTATGCTAGCCTCTGTGGCTCACTGTGACCCTCCATGTAGCCCTTCTCTCTCTAGGGCCAGGGTTACCATCTACTGAGCCCTGCAAGGAGGCCTTCAAGGAGGCTCATGAGAGAACTCTCACAGTCTCTGTTCAGCCTCCTCTCCTGACAGGGGCCTGACTTCCCCTCCTAGGAGATGTTCTTGTAGTGGTGGGTTGGGGGGAACCTGGGCCCGCCCTCTACTCTGGGTTCCAGCCCAGGGACCCTAATGGTAGCAGCTGTTGGCAGCCAACCTTTCACTGCCAGAGTTGCTACATTTCCCTGGCCCACTTCCCCACAGCTCTCCTGCTTCTCCCGTCTTCACCCTTACCTTAGGGCTCCTTTAACGATGGTCTGAGGACGTTTTCAGTAACCAGTCCTTCAGCCGCACTTCCTCTCCTCTGGCTCCCTGGCTCCTTCCTCTCTGTCTGACTGAAGTGAGCCTTTTTTATAGTATCAACAGGGCCTTAATTAGAGTCAAGTGGTCACATTAACTGAATGGCCTCCCCTGACTCTTTGCAGGTTAATTAGAGTCAGTGTTCTCATTAGCCTGGAGTAGCCCCGGCTCTGGTCAGTCAAGGAACAGAAAACTGTTAATCCAGTGGCCAGTATATCTGCCTTCTGCTATACCCAACTGGCCTGGGTCTATCACAGTAGCACAAAACACATTCTAAACATATTTCCGTAAAGCCTCATCGGAGGTACGGTCACAAACACTACAAGAGCCTTCATATCCCACTAGGCTGAAGTCTATCACCCTCTTTCATGTGCTCAAAATCTGCTTTTGAAGAAAACTGATTAATACATATTACAATTCTTCTTTATTTGGCAGATTAATATGGTAGACTTCAGAGTAGCTGCCTGCTTGAAAGGCCCAGACAGTTGCATTGAGACTGCAGCAAATCAAACACTTCGGGATGAACAGACTGTGGTCCAACACATCCACCTTTCACACCACATGGCAAGTCCCCAAATCTCTGCCCAGCAGAACAGGCCAAGATTTGTTCCAGGGCTGTCTTTCTGCTTATATTTTCCTGAAGACATGTTTGCAATATTACCACAGGAGTGTGTGCACTGCAGAATCTGCCTCATGTGAGCACTGAAAGCTTACAGGAGAGGAAGACGGCAACACTCCTGGGTGACTATTGTTCCACGCTGCCTACTAGCCTTCAAGAAAATGCAGCCTCATCCATTTCAGATTTGGAAAGGCAGAGAGGAAGGGAGAGGGCAAGAACACACTAAACATCCTAACTGCATGAGTCAGTACAACTTCCCCTATGACCTATGAGAGTGAAGTACAGAAGCTGCTGCAATAAAGGTACAAAATAATGACGTGCAACATGCATACAGGAAGAGCTTCTAATTACCCCTCCATATTTCTCACTATGCCTCATTATTTGACTGTTTCAGTCCCTGTTAAGATCTTCATTTGCCGTAAGAGTTACTACAAACTTACTCAGCTTGTATCGTGGTACCTGGATGACACTGATTACTACAAAAACCACGTGACCAGCAGTCAAATCTGTGAGTATATGATGGTCACATATCTGTTTATGGTGGCTTTTACCTCTGTACTCTAGGGATAACAGAAACATGGTGGACCAGTAGTCATGACGGAAGTACACATACTGAAGGTATGTGCTGTTCAGGAAAGACAGAAATAAAGGCAGTATAGTAGCATTGTATATTAATGAGGTGGTAAACTAAAGAAATGAGAAGTGATGGAATGGATAAAACGGAATCTGTTCAGGTCAAAATCCCTTTGGAGAAGCTAATAGAGACCCATTGGGATAGTGCGTGGGGTAAGCCACAGACTCCCAGGAGCACTGAAATGGGTTATCTAGGGAGGTGGTGGAATCTCCTTCCTTAGAGGTTTTTAAGGTCAGAATTGACGAAGCCCTGGGTGGGATGATATAGTTGGGGCTGGTCCTGCTTTGAGCAGGGGATTGGACTAGATACCTCCTGAGGTCCCTTCCAACCCTAATATTCTATGATCCGATATAGATAGTCACCAATAATATTTTCAATTAAATAAAAACTACGGGGAATAGTGTGATTATGGGACTCTTTAATTTCCCAGATATAGATTGGAGGACAAGCAGATATTCTGGGTTTCTTCACCAAATAGTCACCAAACCAACAAGAGATGATGATGCTTTAGTTTTAGTATTGTCAGTACTGAGGAACTTATAGAAGAACTGGTCATAAAGGACAACCTTGGTTCAAGTGATCACTAGCAAATTCTGTTTAAAATAAATGGAAGAATGAACAAAAACACCTTTGCAACTAGGGTCCTTAATTTCAAAAGGGCAAACTTTAAAAAATTAAGAGTTAGGGTTAGGGAGATAGTGAGGGAAGTGGACTGGACTGAAAAACTCAAGGATCTGAATGTGGAGGAGGCTTGGAATTACTTCAAATCAAAGTCTCAGACACTATCTGAAGCCTGCACTCTAATCACAGGAAAAAAATCATAGGGAAGGATTGCAGACCAAACTGGATGAACAAGCATTTCAAACAGGTGATTAAGAAAAAGCAGAAAGCCTATTAGGAATTGAAGATGGGATGGATCGGCAAGGAAAGTTACCTCTTGGAAGTCAGAAAGTATAGGGAAAAAGTGAGAACTGCCAAAGCCAAATAAAATTGAATCTTGCAAAGAAAATTGAAACCAATCGCAAAAGGTTCTTCAGCCATATAAATAAAAAGGAAACAAGGAAAGAAGTGGGACTGCTAAGCACTGAGGATGGAGTGGAGAGTAAAGATAATCTAGGCATGGCCCAACACCTAAACAAATATTTTGCCTCAGTTTTTAATAAGGGTACAGAAGAGCTTAGGAGGAGTGGCAGAGTGTCTAATGGAAATGAGGATATAGAAGTAGAAATTACAACATCCGAGGTGGAAGTCAAGGTCAAACAGCTTACTGGGACCAAAGCAGGAGGCCCTGGATAATCTCCATCCATGAATATTAAAGGAACTGGCAAATTAAATTGCAAGCCCAATAGCAAGGATTTTTAATGAATCCATAAACTCTGTGATCATACACTATGACCGGAGAATTGCTAATATAGTGCCTATTTTTAAGAAAGGGAAAAAAGGGATCCAGAAAACTACAGGCCCGATAGTTTGACTTCAGTTGCATGTAAGGTCTTCGAACAAATTTTGAAAGAGACAGTAGTTAAGGACATAGAGGTAATTGGGATAAACTACAATATGGTTTACAAATGGTAGATTGTGCCAGACCAACCTGATTTCTTCCTTTGAGAAGATAACTGATTTTATTTTAGACAAAGGAAATGCAGCAGATCTAATCTGGATTTCAATAAGGTATTTGACACAGTTCCATATAGGAAATTATTAGTTAAATTGGAGATGAGGAGAATTAATACTGAGAATTGAAGGGTGAATAAGGAACTGCACCTCTATCCCGCTATTACGCTACCCAATATAACACGAATTTGGAAATAACGCAGTAAAGCAGCGCTCTGGTGGAGTCAGGGATGCACGCTCCAGTGGATCAAACAAGTTCAATAGAACGTGGTTTCACCTATAACATGGTATAATTTTTTGGCTCCTGAGGACAGCGGAGGACAGCAACAAAGGAGGAGAAAGATCTGAGTGTAAAGGGTGGATCACAGAATACTATAAGCCACTATTGTGATGTGTCTGTGAAAAAGGCTAATGCAATCCTAAGATTCATTTCCAGTAGAGACAGGAAGTGTTATTACCATTACACAAAGCACTGGTGAGATCTCATCCTGAATACCCATGCGCAATTCTGGTCTCCCATGTTTAGAGCAGATCATTTCAAACTGCAAAAGGTGCAGAGAAGGACTACTAAAATGATCAGAGGAATGGAGAACTTTCCATACGAGGGGAGACTCAAAGAGCTTAGCCTGTTTAGCCAAACCAAATGAAGGCTATGGGGAAATACGATTGCTCTCTATATATACATTGGAGGGATAAACACCATGGAGAGAGAGGAGTTATTTAAGTTCAGCATCAATGATGGCACAGGAACAAATGGATATAAACTGGCCATCAACAAGTTTAGACTTGAAATTAGATGACGGTTTTTAAGCATTGGAAGAGTGAAGATATGGAACAGCCTCCCATCGAAAGGAGTGCGGGCAAAAAACCTAACTGGTTTCAAGACTGAACTTGATAAAAGCAGCAAAGAATCCTTTGGCACCTTATAGACTAACAGACATTTTGGAGCATGAGCTTTCGTGTGTGAATACCTACTTCAACAGATGCATGTAGTGGAAATTTCCAGGGGCAGGTATATATATGCAAGCAAGCTAGAGATAACGAGGTTAGTTCAGTCAGGGAGGAGGCGGCCATGTTTCAGAAGTTGAGGTGTGAAAACCAAGGGAGGAGAAACTGGTTTTGTAGTCGGCAAGCTATTCACAGTCTTTATTTAATTCTGAGCTGATGGCGTCAAATTTGCAGATGAACTGAAGCTCAGCAGTTTCTCTTTGAAGTCTGGTCCTGAAGTTTTTTTGCTGCAGGATGGCCACCTTAAGGTCTGCTATAGTGTGGCCAGGGAGGTTGAAGTGTTCTCCTACAGGTTTTTGTATATTGCCATTCCTAATATCTGATTTGTGTCCATTTATCCTTTTCCGTAGAGACTGTCCAGTTTGGCCGATGTACATAGCAGAGGGGCATTGCTGGCATAGGATGGTGTATATTACATTCGTGGACGTGCAGGTGAATGAACCGGTGATGGTGTGGCTGATCTGGTTAGGTCCTGTGATGGTGTGGCTGGTGTAGATATGTGGGCAGAGTTGGCATCGAGGTTTGTTGCATAGGTTGGTTCTTTCACACCTCAACTGCTAGAACAGGGCCTCATCCTCCCTGACTGAACTAACCTCATTATCTCTAGCTTGCTTGCATATATATACCTGCCCCTGGAAATTTCCACTACATGCATCTGACGAAGTGGATATTCATCCATAAAAGCTCATGCTCCAAAACGTCTTGTTAGCCTATAAAGTGCCACAGGATTCTTTGCTGCTTCTACAGATCCAGACTAACACGGCTACCCCTCTGATACTTGAGTTGATAAGTTTACGGAAGGGATGGTGTGATGAGACTGCCTACAATGGCATGTGACCCATCTATGACTGCTACTAACAAATGTCTCCAAGGCTGGAGATGGGACACTAGATGGGGAGGGTTCTGAGTTCCTATAGCATAAAGAATTCTTTCCCAGGTGACTGGCCAGTGGGTCTTGCTGACATGCTCAGGGTCTAGCTGACTGCCATATTTGGGATTGGGAAAGAACAGTTCCCCAAAGTCAGATTGGCAGAGACCCTGAGGGTTTTTCGCCTTCCTCTGCAGCAAGGGGCACAGGTCACTCACTGGTCTAAACTAGAGTAAATGGTGAATTCTCTGTAACTTGAAGTCTTTAAATAGCCATTACCTGAGAACTTCAGTAACTCAGCTAGAGGTTATGGGCCTATTGCAGGAGTGGGTGGGTGAAGTTCTGTGGTCTATGAAGTGCAGAAGGTTAGACCGGATGATCATGATGGTCCCTTCTGGCTATGAGTCTACACGTGTGAGAGATTGCAGCAGTAACCAGGGACTTACATTCAAACATTACGTGCATCTGACAGATATGATAATCTTCACTTTCCATGCTAAGCCCACCCGTGAGCTGAACACCTCTCTTTATTTGCTCATCTTTCACCAAAAAGTGAGGAGGAGGAAGTTTGTTTTAATAGAGAGAGGTCCAGGTTTGACTTCTTATTTACTCTAGAAGCTCCCACTATCACAATTACAAAGATGTTTTCTTTATATCTCAATTACACCTCACAAGTTTCATATATCCTCTTTACCAAGGGAATTGTCCCATACTACCAGTCTGATTCAAGATAAACCTGGTTCCTAATAAAAGATCCACCTGAGAAAGTGATGTATCTCACACAGGAGTGCCTTTCGTAATGAAGATTTTTGCTGATACCAAATGGACAGACCTGTTAAAAAAGGTCCATTCCATCTGCTCTCCGTAGAAGGTTCACTCCATTGCTACTGAAGTTAATCACACTTTCCTTCCAGGCTACAGCCTTTCAGTGACCTTGTATAAGACATAAAGGGGATACACAACGTGCAGTCTCCTGAGATACCATTCAGTAACATTTTACAAGGAAAGAAATTACAGCTAGTTGGTTTTTCAATCCATTTATGCATTTATGTGCTGAAATGTACACTTTGAGTCATTAGGATTGCATTCAACACACTCACACACTTTACAGCACTTAGGAGGAAAGCCATTTTAATTCTGTCAGTTGCCAAAACTTAAATTCCTGAAAGCAAAAGCTTTACGGAGAAAGGAACAAAGCAAATTTTAATGGAAAAAATTGTTAGCCTGTTTCCAAATTAAGGAAAAACAAAGGAAACCCTCATACAGCATTCAACAACTAAAACCCCAAGGAAAGGAAATAGCTAATCTATGCTCTTAAATAGAGCTAATGCTAAAGTTCGCCCACTGACCGAAGACAGCATCTTATTCATCAAATCCAAACATATCAAATTAACAGAAGTATGGAGTGCTGCTCTTCAGCTGCTGCACCTCTTAGCAGATATTGTTCTGGTGCTTGAGACATTTACCTTAGGATATGGGACTTCACCAGCTATCCAGGCCTTTGTCACCTGCAGATTGGATGCAGCAATAAACTCCATTTTCTGCTACCCCTGAACACCACTCTGAAATTTCACTTCATGTGCAAATCGGCTGCCTGCTAGCTTAGTTGTTTCTCATATTAAACCTGCACAATTCTAGGTGCTGGGCTTTGTGGTATACAACTCTATATGACTCGCATTCCAGCTATCTAAGACACTGTGCCCCCATATTCCATGAACAGAGCTCAGGCTCTGACTAACAGCCTCTAAAGACGTGTCTGGGAGCCAGATACAGAACCTTCACAGTGAAAGAAACCTGACTTACGTGCATCCTCTATTGGTCCAAAAGTCAGAGGTTTTGTTTTGTATTTTTTTACCTTTAGCCATATAGCAAAGACCATGTATTTACTCAGCCTCTCCCCTGAAGGCATGGTACAAAGGGCAAAGTTCCTCTTACTGGTCTGTTAATAAGATCTCCTGGCTCTGTTTTAATCCAGTGGTTTTCAATAATAATAATCCATATGCACCAAGAGCTAACAATCAGCACATTTTATAGACTGAATACATAAAAAACTTAATTCAAATATTAAAACCACAAAATGTTTATTACATTTTCATTGTAATATCATGGCACTTGCCTTCCCTGGTAGTACCTGGCTGTATTTCTAAAGAAGCTGCCATTAACAAAGCTAGCTCATTATGCCTATGCAGAAAGTAATCAAGGTCAGCACAGCTCTGATAATAGATAAACTGTTGCTGCCCAGCCAGATGTCCATTCACCCCACCCTTCCGTGTGTTTGTATTACTGTAGCACTAGCAGACCTAGCCATGGACCAGGAGCCCATTGCACTAGGCAGTGTAGAAACATGGAACAAAAGATCATCCCTCCAACAGGGCACTTATAATTAGGGCTCCATGTCTGTCACGGATTCCGGGACTTTTTGCAACCTTCATTTCTGCAATGGCCGGTGTGGCTGATGCTAAGGCTGCTCAGGCAGCCGTGGGGAAAGCCACACCGGCCGCTGCTGGAGTGACTCTGCAGCCAGCTGCTCGGGTGGCCCCACAGCCAGGCGCATTGGCCGCTGCTTGGGTAGCCAGCCCCGGGGCTGCTGGGTGTGGCTGCTCCCCGGACTACCTGCAGCTCAGTGGTCCCGGGGGCAGCTGGAACACTGGCAGGTAGGCAGCCCTGGACAGCTGGCCCTGAAGACCGTCTCAGCAGCAGTGGGTGGGCAGCCCTGGGGGCAGCCAGAGCAGCCGCTGCTCGTGGCCCGTGGCAGCTGGTGCTGCTGGCTCCCCAAGATCCCCTCCAACAGCAGCCCCCCGGTGCCCCTCCACTTCCCCCCCAGAGCAGCACCTCCTACCCCACAGCTAAGATTTAATCAGGGGTATATATAGTACAAGTCATGGACAGGTAACGGGCTGTGAATTTTTGTTTACTGCAGGGTGGATAAAAATCAATTATTTAAAAAAAAATTTTTTAATCAGATTTTTCATTTAAATCAAATTTTTGATAAAATGCTTTTTGAGGGAAAAACCTATCTAAAGATAGTTTTAATTAAGATACATTTTAGCTCGAAGATCTCTCATCATGGAATGGGGATTACAAATTCTAATTCTATAGTATGAGACAATATATTCATGTCATGTTTAAGAAAAGTTTTGTAAATGAGTTCCAACAGTTCATGGATTAGGGACCCAATTTTATGGGGTTCCACAGGCTTCTGTACAGATTATTTAGGTGAATCTTTCTATCTACCCAGTCGGACTCAGTGCTCAGTCTAGAAGATACCATCAGAGATGCTTAGTTTTGCAGTTTTCAAACTGTAGATTTGTCTTTCCAGAGGTAACATGCTTGTTAACAGCAAAACTGTTTTTAAATGAATAATATAGAGAGAGGTGAGATGACAGGTCTCAACCCTATTGTCCCTCTGCAAATTTGTGTACAGAGAGTCAATCCCTGATCTCTTTCTAAAAGTGCAAAAGTTTCAAAAAGTTCAATGACTAGAGGAGGAGGGGTGGGGCAGGGGGCAGGGCAAGGGTGTTTGGTTTTGTGAGAGTAGAAAGTTGGCAGCCCTAGACAAACCCAGTGAAGGAATCCTAGCAGTACACTGACCACTGCACAGCTTCATCTGATTTTTACCATGTCTAGCAGAAATACTATCGTCTTGGAATGGAACTGACAACTTGCCTTTAATATCTATGCAAGTGCCCCCCAGCACACTAGCTAAGGATCTCCAGTCAGCTATTGCAAATACCAGATTGTCCCAGATAGTGTCCAGATTGCACTATAGACTTCGGCCTCAGTATCAAAGCTGGAGATGTAATCATCTGTACCTCTTTCAGGATCAGTCATTACCGCCTCCAAAGCCTTCCCAACCTCCCACTCGTTAGGGAAATGGACTGAGCAGACTTATCTGCAATGTTCCCTCTAATTTTTTCCATCCATGTACAGAATGAATTTTGTTGTGCGCACCAATATGGAGGTATGTGCGGCTGTGTGCCAGCAGTAGAAACAAACAACCTTGATATAATATAGATTTTTAAAAAGTTACCATGGGGATAAATACTCCAGCCAGGACAGGTTGGGCATTTTAAAACTCACTACTCAAAGAATTAAATGTAAGCGTAAGAGAAATAAAAATTATGAAATACAGAGAGAGAGAGAGAACGTAGGGCTGGAAGGAACTTCAAGAGGTCATCAACTCCCTGCACCGTGTCTGTCTGAGCCCTGGTCTGAACTGGAGGCGGGGGGGGGGGGACGAGAAAGGGGGAGAGGAGAGAGAATTGAACTAAGTTACGCAACTTGAGCTCCGTGAATAACGTAGCTGAAGTCGACGTACTTAGATCAACTTACCATGGTGTCTTTACAATGGTGAGTTAACTGCTGCCACTCCTCCATCAACTCTGCTTGCGCCTCTTGCAGCGCTGGAGTACAGGAGCTGCGATAAATCGAACCCCACTGGATTGATCACTGCCTGCCAATCCGGCGGGTAGTGAAGACATAGCCTACATTTATTTAGCGTATCCCTGGCAGGAGTTTGTCCAAACTGTTTTTAAAAAACTTCTAATGACAAGGATTCCATAACCTCCCTTGAAAGCTTGTTCTAGAGTTTAATTATCCTTACTGTCAAAGTTTTTCCAAATAGCCAACATAAGTCTCCATTCTTGCAGATTAAACTAATTACTTCTTGCCCTACTTTCCGTGGTTATGGAGAACAATTGATCGCTCTCCTCTTTATAACAGCCCTTAACGTATTTGCCGACTTATAAGTCCGTTTCTCCCCCCCCCCCCCCCAATTTTCTTGTGTTCAAGACTAAACACCCAGTTTTCTTAACCTTTCCTCAAAGGTCAGGTTTTTTCAACCTTTTTATCATTGTTATTCTCCTCTAGTTTCTCTCTAATTTGTCCATATCTTTCCTGAAGTATGGTGCTCAGAACTGGACACAGTACTCCAGCTGAGTCATGTCTTACAGAAGATACCTGTTAAAACACTCCAGAGTGACATTAGATTTTTTCATACCCGCATCACATTATTTACTCGCATTCAGTGTGAGCCACTATAACCCCAGTTCCTTTTCAGCACTACCACCACCAAGCCAGTTATCCCCATTTTGTAGTTGCGCATTTGAGTTTCCATTCCCACGTGAAGTATTTTGCACTTCTCTTTATTTAATTTAATCTTGTTGATTTCAGGCCAATTCTCCAATTTGTCAAGGTCCTTTTGAATTCTAGTCCTGTCCTCCAAGGTGCATACAACCTTTCCCAGCTTGATGCCCTCTGCAGATTTTATAAGCATGTTCTCTACTCCATTATTCAAGCAGTTAATGAAAATATTGTATAGTACCAGACCTAGGACTGGCCCTCGTTAGACTCCACTACATAAACCCTCTCAGTTTCATAGTGAACAATTCATAAGTACTCCGAGTATGGTCTTTCAACCAGTTGTGCACCCACCTTATGGTAATTTCATCTAGATTGCATTTCCCTAGTTTGCATATGAGAATGTCGTGTGGGACTGTATCAAAAGCCTTACTAAAATCAAGATATATCACATCTAGTGCTTCCCCTGTAGCCACTAAGCTGGTAACCCTATCAAAGAAGGAAATTAGGTTGGTGTGGCATGGTGTGTTCTTGACAAATCCAGGCTTGCTATCCCTCCATGTGCTTACAAATTGATTGCCAGATATCAAAGTTAGGCTAACTGGTGAATAATTCCACAGTCCTCTTTAAAAGCAGCAGAGAGTCCTGTGGCACCTTATAGACTAACAGACGTTTTGGAGCATGAGCTTTCGTGGGTGAATACCCACTTCATCAGATGCACATCATGCATGCTCCAAAACATCTGTTAGTCTATAAGGTGCCACAGGACTCTCTGCTGCTCTTACAGATTCAGACTAACACGGCTCCCCCTCTGACACCTGACAGTCCTCTTTGTTCCCCTTTTAAAAAGTAGATACTAAGTTTGCCCTTCTTCTGTCTTCTGGGAGCTCACCCATTCTCCAGAAGTTCTCAAAAATAATCGCTAATGGCTCCAAGATTGCTCCAGCTACTTCCTTAAGTATCCTAGAATGAATTTCATCAGGCCCTGCTGACTTGAATATATCTAGTTTATCTAACTATTCTTTAGCCTGTTGTATCTGGTTGCCATTATCCTTTTCAGTGACGACTGAAGACATATGAAATTTTACTGAATGAAAAACAGCAGGCTCGAGCTCAGCCTTAGTAAGATGGAGGCGATTTGGGAAGGAAGAAGGAAACACTTCAGGGACCAGGCAGAGACCACAACTGTGACTGAAAGGATCGCCCCTTTGATCCATAGACCACAGGAAGTAGAAGTGCAGGCAGGTGCTGGATCACCCCCAGGTTTTATGCGGGGCCACTGGCCCTGCAACCAAGAATCCACTCTCCAGCTTGGGTCATGGGGGCTACAGGCTCCACACCCGGGGCCCTGCTCCCAGGACTGCACTCCCTGGTCCTGCGCCCAGGTCCTGGCTACCAGCCCCACTCCCTGGCCGCTGGCCCTGTGCCCACATCCAGGGCTCCTTGTCTGGCCCCAACCCCCATTCCCAGGCCTCTGCTCCTGGCCCCACACTCACCCCCAGCTGTAGTCACAGCCTCAGTCCCCTTACACCTGTCCAGGTCAACCCCTCTCAGAGACACAGCCCTGCTCGCAGGCTCAGCTTTCTGGGGGCGGGGGGGAGGGGAGAGAAGCGACGGGCACGTGGACAGATGGGTATGGGCTGAGGCCTGGCTTTCAGCACCCCCATCACTAAAAATGTCCCAATGTCACTGCTCTGATCTTATTTACTGGGCTCCTCAGTATTCAGCACCACATTCCAAGAGAAGCCAGAAATATTTTCTTCCATTTATGCGGGGGAGGGAGACGAGAGAGACTTGATCATAAGTTCTGGCTCTGCGCGGGGGGGAGGGGGGGGGTTATAAAGAAAGTCAGTCAGTTATTCAGATAATGCTTATTGCGTGGCTGACAGTGACTAAAAGATTGCTTTAAACTGAAAGTTGCTAGCTGAGGGGCAATTGTCTAACCCACAGGACCAAATCTTTTACAACTGGATGCTGTCCCTGTTTTGTTGGGAACACACTACACAACCCTGCTCTCACCAGGCTGTACTAAAAGATTTCTAATGTGCTGCTGGTGGCTGAGAACCACAGTCACTTGGACCAGTCTTTTAAAAAAAAGTTCCATTTTAATTTATCACACCACATGCAAGTCAGACTTCAACTAGCTGAATGAGAATCTCATAAACCCCCTTTCATCACCAGGGAGTGAGAAGAGCTAGTAGAGCTGCCTGCTTGCTTTACTGAATATGTTACTTCTAAACCAAGAGCAATGTCATTGTAACTTGAAAGGACTTTTAAAAGAGCTTGAAGCAATTCTGCTGTAACAGCATGTGTGTGTTTTGGATTAACTACAAGCCTTTTTTAACCCTTTAGAGTCTCTGTGTGCATATTCCCATCTTTGTATGCAAAGATGCATTCTGTCGAATGCCTGTGAGTTAAGCGTTAAATAGTACTGCCTGTAATTACTGTAACTTGCAAAGAAGCTCAAACTACAGAAGTCTAAATATTTTTTTCCCCACAAGAAAGGGCCTGTAGACTTTAGTAAATTAGCCCAAGCCTTCCACTCCTATCATTTGCAATTTCCCTTGTTAACATCCTGAGTTCAGCGGGGCAATGAAAAGGTCAAAAATTCTACTAAGATAGTGCTAAAATATTTATTAAACCATTACCTTAAAACATGTCCAGTTAACACTAATACAGAAAGATGTCTACCTCTTGGGACTTTGTAAATTCATGATTCATATCATAGAATTTTTAAAATCCTTTTTAACAGGTTTCAAGCTGTTAATTGCCAATACAGTGCATTAGAAACAGCAAAAATAAAATTTGACGGGAATTCTTTTGAAATGAAATATTAGCAAAAAATGCTTTGCCACCAATTCTGTTTGTCATTTTTCTGGACAGCTGAAAGCCTGAGGCAACTGCATAGGGAAAAACAGAAAACCAGCTCTGTGGTCTTTTGTTTAGTAGAGTCCTGAATTTATTCAAGTGATTTTGAATCTTGAACGGTACAAGACAATCTTTTGATCCATTGTACACTCAGCTACTGATAAGGAAGGGCCAGGGAGTGGGGAGTTCGGAGAATCAAAAATGTCCTTTAAATGTAGATATGGTACTTCTAAAGAAAACATTACCTAACACAAGGGCAAGCATCACAGCTCATAGATCACAATGGTGAGAATATGTATTTACCAGAATCAGATTAAGTCCTGCATGCATGTCAGCCAATCTTCAGTAGAAGCGAAGTTAACATATATGTGTACTGAAGAAATTCAGAAGTGGGAGGAAGGCAGAGCAGCAGAGCAGTTTTAGCAATAATTCAAAAAACACAAGATTTTAGTATCCTATTAAAAACTGGGCAGACTGAGGTTTTAAATGGCTAACATTTCTAACTAGGCCAGCTCATATACTACTGGTAAAGTTATTGATGTCTATATGCCAAATTAGCTGCGCTATTTTCACAAGCCTCTTCTTGAAAGTTTAAGGTGACTAATTGGTCTCATAATTCACCAAATACTGAAATAGAGTGAAAAATCTCCATGCAACTAATTCCACCCAACATGAAACAGGCAGATCTGTTAATTGATTTCATGGACTCTTCTCTTTAGTGAGCTCAACAGCAAAGTGCTGAGGATGGAGAGAGAATTATTGAATGACGGTGTGGTATTTCATTACTAAATGACTGCTGACAGCTGGGCAGCCCCATTCTTTGCTCACTACATTCAGCCAGAAGGCCCAACAGCATTTTATAGCAGGGACAACTGGGCCATTTTTTACTGCATTACTTTATTGCTTTTCTCCCCCAGGAACTCTTACTAGATGGAATAGGTACTGCATACCATTACAGTCTTTCATACAATAGTGATGCTGCACAAAGCTGCACAAAGGATGGCTATATGTTAATATCTGACCCCATGATCACTAATGTGGTAAAATACATCACAGACTTCCTTACGCTATCTGTGGGACACACTCATCCTTTACAAGAACAATGAGGTACTGATTTAAAATACACTTTTGAGCATTCGTCTCACTGTGCTATTTTTTCAGCAGAACACACACATTTCGGGACAACATACACACATTCTATAGATTATATATGGTGTATGAAACAGTATCAAGCAATATCCAGAAGCAGAAGATACAACTCCTGTCATTCACATTAAACAGAGGAAAACAGTTTCTACATGTAAAAATTAATATCAAAATAAACAATCATGGGGCCACTATCCTATTTATTTTCATATTAAATCCAATAACGGTCTCCATTTGATATTTAAAATCAAGCTTGCAGTAGACTTTATGATGGATTATATAAGAACTTGCTCGTAGGGTCCCTCTTCCTCACCATGCCCCAGGCAATCAAAGTTATAAAGTTTACGTATAATTTAACTGGCAGCAGACCCTGCTCTAGAACTCCTGAAGTTCAGCCTCCCCTTCAGTCCCCTTTTTCATATCCCCTTGTGCTTGTTACTGTAAGAAGCTCTTGGGAAAAGTTGGAGTTTGCATCACAGATGGATTCCAAGTACACTGCCTGCAATCTGGATCTAGCTTTCACACCTGGTAGTTTAAATCTGTAAGCAAGCAGAGGAGAGAACTAACTGGTTTGTTCTATTTTACTTCATCTTTGCAATATTAACTTACTTGTATTCCAACAGTGCCCACGAAAGTCAGTCCAATCTAAGAGCACAAGCAGCATAGGATACTGGGGAAGAGGGATATAATCAAAAGATATATGTTTTTATATAATATATACGTTTTTATTAAATAAATAAGCTTCAGCTTAGCCAATTCATTATTATTTGGTCAATGACAAGAAAAGTACAGGCATTCCTCCCATTAAGTAATGCACTAATCTATTACAACTTTACAAGCAGGATTAATCAATCACAGGTCTATCATACCATATAAAATGAAAATGGCTCTAAGATGTGCCTGTACACACCAATTAATTATTAAAGACACATTAGCTGAAGCTTTTCACCTGTCATTTCAAAAGTTAAGAATAAAATGACATGCCATTCATTCAGCTAATGCAGCACAGTTTACCCATATTCATCAATTCCCACTAACAAGAAAATCCTAATATTATCCATCTTGCTGCTGCTGAATACTCCAAGTAGATCCTAACAGAACACACCTTCTGCGCTGCTAGAGGTGCCAGTGCAAGTGACTTCAGAGTATGGCAAACCAGCAGGTGCAGTGAATGCAGCACCAATAAGCCCGTGTACCTCCAAGCTATGAAAAGTAATTCCGCTGAATTAATCTTCAACAGGAGAACAAAGAAAAGCATGAAATTACGAGACAAGGGGCCTCACAAATGGTGGATCCAGCATCCCCAGAAACCACATGACAGATGTTTTCAGCTGTGCTTTCCTTGGTTTAATCAAATGAAGTGCTTGATAGCGATGAGAAAGGAAGAGCTGGGAGAAGCCAGACTGCTTGACAGCTAAGCATCTCCCAGTCCAACCAAAGAAGTGAGTCTGTTGCCTCCACACCTGGAGTCAAAGCACTGAGAAAACAGAAGTTTAATTAGTTGGAGGCATAGAACTCTTAAGTTTCAGAAATGAACTAAAGCTATTTCTAAATGCACCCAAGCCAATAGCACCAGGAACAAACAACAAAACCAACTTCAGAGAATATCGTATTGCCACCACTAGTGGCCTGAGCTTTATTCTAATGGCACAAATCAAAGAATGATTACACTGCTCTACAGCCAAAATGCTTCTGAAACAAATGTAGTCCAACTTTACTAACTCTGGGTCACTGAGAACGAAAATGATACTTAAAGTTGTTGATTGGCTCTAGTTTTCAAGATATGCTATTGGGTCAGTATATACAACCCTTGACTTGGGAATGGCGGAGGATAAGTGAGTTATAAAGGGACAGGATCTCAATTTAAACCAGAAATGACTAAAATACATCTTTGACTGGATCTATGAATAAATCTATGACTGGGTTTGGACAATACTTGCTTTTTAGGCAAAACAATGAATGATGCAATCTGAAGCTGGTATTGCGTCATACATGAGATGAATTGCATCATGTTATTCCTAGAAGTCATGGATGATGCAATCATAACGAAGCTTACATCACTCTGCTGAACAAATTGCCTATTCCATCAGGCTACTGAGGGGAATACCAGTTGTAATCATCATAAATATATTTCTATTGCCTGGGCTTTTACACCTTTTACAGGCAATAACCTTTCTAATAAAACTATCAAATGAGCCCTAGTGTTTATATGAAATATCTCAACACTAAAAATGAACCTAATGGTTAAATGTTTTGTTTAATCTAACCTACATCTCTTTCACAGAAGCCCAATTTCTCAGCCCGTCCCCACTGCCATGAATTAAATAGTGCCCCACAGAAGAGACCAACTGGCCACTCTTCCAGTCTATCAGCCAAACATTTTTGGGCTGCTTCACCATTGCTCACTCACATTTTCGATTTACTTAGCTTTCCAGCTCTGAACTTAATTTGGCTTCAAAGCGACTATGCTGAAGACGACTAATTACACATTTCATAAAAATGCTGCGGCCAGTTTACGCAGCACGTCGTTCTTAAGGCTCACATAATAAAAAGGCAACTCCCATCAGGTGTAGCGGTCACCACTAAAAAGATACCACATACTATGCAGAGTAGGACATAATTGTGGCTAAGAAAAATTGTGCTACCTCCGATAGCAGTGTTGGATGCCATCGTCAGACGCGGGCGTTTTAGTGGCAGCCACGGTATAAAATGCAGGTTGGATGTGGAAATAGTTTTAATCTAAATCTACATTTCTGATTCATCTCGCAACAGCATGACCCTAATTTTAATCTATATTGTTCAAGGAGAAGTTTTGCATTTCAGTTGCCAAATACATTGCACCTACTAAGGCAACTGTACATTTTAAAGGGGATGGAACAAATCCATCTATCGTATTTAAAATGTCTGTCAGCACCTCTCACGTCTTATGCCACTTTAAAAGGAATTCTTGTACTCTGTGGCATCTCTAAATTAGACTTCCCAGTGCTGGTGAATTCTTCCTGTCCTATGAGATAGTGTCTCAAATAGAAAACCCAGGAATGAGGTTTTCCTGAAGCCAAAGAATGTTCAGAAGAGGAAACCTAGTTAGGTATTTTCACCTTCCTTTTGATTTGCAAGTGCCACAAACCAAGATAAATGCTGCTCTTCAGACCCTTACTTTACAAACGTCTCCTGGCTACTTGACTTCATTGTAAATACTCTAAAATTTTGTTTCTAAAGAACTTAGCATAAATATCACATTTCAAATTTCAGTCATGAACAGGAGAACCTGCCACACCCTACACTATTTCATCTTCAGCTGATTTCCACTTCGATTTTTATGTCCTTTTACCTCCAAAGTATACAAGTGTCCTGCCATACATCTTGAGGGTCACCCCTCATTACCACTTGAAGGATGTCAGGAAGAGAGAAAGTATCTGTTCTTCAAAGCTGTACTGCACTTCTGTGCATTAAGATAGAGAGGGAAAAGGAAGAGTGGCACAGAGCTGTGCTTTCAGTATGGCTCCAGAGATCATGTAGCCCAAAGCACTAATCCAACTCTGAAACGGACTCCTCTGAGACCTTGGCAAGGTCTTCACGTCTTTGCATGACACTCCTGTCATGAGATTTACTATTCACTGCAGGGAGTGCCTCCTTGTATCTCTTTTGGGGATTAGCTCTCAACTATTCTCACACTCCCTCCTTCAGTGCTTGCCCCATGGTTCCCTCCTCCTCCCAATCTCTGGATTCATGTTACTCCTTCCTTATGGCTTGGCCCTCCAGCCAGGTCAGCATAGCTTTCCCTTTCCAAGGTTACCAGGTCCCACTGGACAATCCACCTCAGGCAGTCTTCTCGTTCACTGCCCAGACTGTGCCAGTGCTCTGATGGCTGGCAGGGGAACCCGGGCCCACCCAGTACTCCAGGTTCCAGCCCAGGAACCTTATGCCCAGCAACCAAGGTCTGTTCAAGCTCCAACCTTGTGACCAATTCCCTGGGCTCTTTCCTGCCTTTCTTATGCATCTTCCATCCCCCTAGGTAACCACTGGAGCTTGCTCTGCTCCGTGCAGCTAACATCCCCTACCCTAGGGTCAGAGTCAGTATTCCCCAGGCAGGATCCCAGGCTTTACTCCCCCAGGATTCTCCCTTTTCTCTTCACAACTCCCCTTCTCTCTAGGGAATGAGGGCAGTGTTCCTTCCTGCAGCCCCTCCTTGCTCTTCACCTCTGGTTTTATACTAGCTCAGCCTGCACCTGCCCAGCTGGGCTTCATTATCAGTGAGACTTGATCAGCTCTGACTCTCCTCCATGTGCAGCCCGTCACAGGGTTAACTGGCCTGTTTTACGTATTTAGGCCCTGTGTGGAGTGGACACGCCATCACAGCTCCTCATCAGGGGAGCAGAGAAAATACTTATTCAGAACTTTTGTGAGACTCAGTTTAAGTGCTCTGACCATGAAAAATACTATAAAGCTGTCAAGTATTATTACTGTCATCCTGAAGATATGAGAAGGTTCTTGGTACAATTCTAGTTACTGGGATTTTAGAAGTGTTGGAGGAGATTAAGTTTCTAAACATTTTCTAGCCTAGCTTGTTTTCACACCTTAAAACTCCCCCAAAACTGTTATTTTTCTAGCTGAGTCAATAGCCAGCTGGTGATTTTTTTTGGTGAAAATTGAAGCAAAAATGAATCAGCCATGAAAGAGTACAAAAATGAATACACCTTTTTAAAAAACAATTCCAGCACAAGACTTGCTGAGCGGTAGATCTTTAATATAACAGTCATCTACTTAAGCCTTGATCACAGTATTAGTGTCTTTATTAGCATTTTCACATAGTGCTTTTAGAATAAACTCCTTTATGTAAGAGTAATAATGAGAAATAATCATTTCAGAAATATTACTAGCCAAATCCCAAAGATCAAAAGAGCTCAAATGATATTCCTTTGAGTAATCCACCTTCCTTGTATCTTTACGGGCATTTAAAATTAGACACACAAGTGGAACAGTCTAGCCTGCAGGATGCATTTCAGTATTCAAAGTAAAAGCAGATCACATGACTCCAGCCATGTGATCTGTGCCCAAAGTAAAAGTTAACACCTCCTATTTTTTGTGCTTTGCAATAGTTTTACCAGGCTGCAGTCCAGTATCTGGTCAGCATTCATTTTTAATTGCATACTGGAGACTTTGGGGGTGAGAGGAGTGCATATTTCACCTTTTAACACAATGCATTGAAAAAAGGCTAAAACTAGACATGGCAGATGGAGCTGTATAGTCTGCCCATCTCAAGAGAGCAGATTTGTAATGCAAAACACTGAATTCAAGATGTGATCCATGGATACAAGGAAGCAATCAGAACCAAACTGATTAAACAAGACCCAGGTCTCAGCATGGTACACAGAATACTAAATAGAAACAAGGATACCTCAGAGAGAAACAAATCGCACACTAAACGCAGGACAGCAAGATTTTCATTACCAACATTACTATCTTCTTTAGAGATATCAGACAACGGTCTAGAAACTTACTAATGCAAAATATATCTGCATCTTCAGAGAAACCATTTGGTCAAATTCAGCTTAATATGCTCAAATGAAAATCAATGCTTAGGGTTTGCTTGTTTTTAAAACGTACAAACCTTGCAAGTTTCTAACCAACAGAGTGAGGTTCTGAAACAGCCCCCCCAATAGGTGTCGTGGAGGCAAATATCCTAATTAGTTTTAAGAAAGAATTTAAGACACTTATGAGTAGGATTACATCATAGGGTTGCCAGAGATGGTGGGGGGCTTGGCTAGGCTCAACTGCTTCGGAGGTCTCTTCTGGTTCTGTGTCTTATGTTCCTAAAAATCTCATGCTTCCACGCTTCAGCTAGTCACCTCCAAATATCAATACGGAAACCCCTGCCCTGTGTTGGGATGTATTCTGAGTTTGTTTGGTGACTCCTCCTCTCCCTGTCTCCTCCTTCAAAGCATCAGGGATGGCCAGGGTTAGAGATGGGGCACTTGATGGTATGGGATGGTGCTCTGAGATGGTTCTGAGAATACTCTCAGGTGCTTGGCTGGTGGGTCTTGCCACATGCTCAGGGTCTAACTGATCACCATATTTGGAATCAGGAAGGAATTTTCACCCATCTCAGATTGGGAGGGAGCTTTTGGGGTTTTTTTGCTTTCCTCTGCAAATAGGCGCAGGTTGCTTGCTTGGGTCAATGGAGTAGAGCTCACTTAATCCCCTGCCACTGCAGGGGCCTGAGGAGTTGGTGCATCTTGATCACTCCTATTTGCACCACAACAGGCTAGGGAACAACTGGCTAAGAAGCATTCTGCAGAAAAGGACCAAAGGGTTACAGTAGATGAGAAGCTGGATATGAGTCAGCAGTGTTCCCTTGTTGCAAAGAAGGCTAACGGCATATTGGGCTGCATTAGTAGGAGCATTGCCAGCAGGTCGAGGGAAGGGATTATTCCCCTCCATTCAGCACTGGTAAGGCCACATCTGGAGTACTGCGTCCAGTTTTGGTCCCCCCACTACAGAAGGCATGTGGACAAATTGGACAGACTCAGGCTTGACAAAGCCCTGGCTGGGATGATTTATTTGGTGTTGATCCTACTTTGAGCAGAGGGTTGGACTAGATACCTCCTGAGCTCTCTTCCAACCCTAATAGTCTGTGATTTGCCACCTGTGGAACACAGTAGTTTAGACTCACGTGGGCTTCAATTTTTTTGGTCTAATTTTGGCTGTTAGACTTGGTGTAGGGTTGACTGGGTAGTGTTAGTGACCTGTGAACTACAGGAGCTCACACCCAATGATCTGGTGGTCCTTAATGGCGCTCCTGTGATGCTGGGACCGATACTGCTGAAAATATCTGCCTTTAGTGAGCTGGTTTCTCTGACTCAGATTAATTGAGTTTGAGGCCAGAAGAGGCTTAGTCACCTGCACTGTTACAAATGTGCACCTGGTTTCTAATTCGAATTTGTCTGGCTTCAGATTCCAGCCATCGCTTCCTGTTCTGCCTCCCTCTGCTAAAAGAGCCTGTTAGTACCCAGTATTTTCTCCCAGAGACGGGCAATCTGCTTTCCTGTACTGATGCTGAACAGACTTTACAAACTTTCCACTGCTACTGCTTCATCAGTTAATGGAAACTTCTAATTTTTTTAAACAACCATCTGAGAGTTCCAACAAGTGCTCTGCCAGTAACACCCCCACCCACATACTTTTAGTTGCCCTTGCTCAAATAGCCTTCAGAAAATCTATCATTTAGACTTCCTAACAGCTCCTCTGGAGAAGCACAGAAACCACTCCTCCGAAAGCTGGTTTTGTTTTACTCCTACTCAGCACAAAGCCCAACCCCCAAACTACTGGAATCAGCCTGCTACTTTATTTTGCAGTCTCACAACTGTCTGCAAAGGGGATGATGTCACAGGTTCTGCTAGAAGATTCCCTCTGACCCTCAACAGAGAAAATGAAGTGAGATCTACTCAGCCCAGAACTATGTGAATTTATACGTTATATGTCCTATCAGTGTTTAGATTTCACACTGAAAGGAAGTTAACTGTTTTGTTCAGAGTAAAAAAGTAAAATCTTTTGTCTGTCTGTAAGATAGGTACATTTTATAACTACTGGACTCACCCACTGAGCTATGAAATGTACATACTGCTGAGCTGCTGCCGAGTCTACATGCCTCACTGACTAGGTGCTGCTGGGAAATTCCTGTCACTTGCAAAAAGGGCAACTAATGGCCAAACCAGAGCCCGAAATACCTCGGTAGAGTACTTAGTGCACCTCGATTTCGATGAATTAGCTTTAGATTAAAAAGGAGGCTGCGGGAAATCATTAGTTGGGTTTTTTATTTGTTTACTTTACCACTCAATATAAGCAATACCATCTCAGAAGCTGGACAGTAAGTATCCCTTCTGATTTAATTCTTTCATTTGTCCAATATTTTTTCCGTGTTTCAAATGAAACAGACTCCAGCCTCTTAACGAAAAACTTGCATAGCACCTTATCATACCAAACACCCTCCATTTTCAATTATATCAGCCCTCCTCTGCAAATAAGATTTATTATTAGTTATCTGTTGCAGCTGAGCCACTAGAGGAAGCATAACATTTTCGTTGCTCGACAGTACATGGGGAAGGGATCAGTAGATCTACCTTCTGTGATCTGCACTGGTTCCATAAATTTCAAGGCAGGAAGGGACATTCTATGATCATCCAGTCTGATCTCCTGCATAACACAGGCCATTGAATTCCTACATCAAGCCCATAACTTCTAACTGATGCATGTAAGATCCTCCTCATAAAACCTTTACTAATCTGAGTCTAAAATAACCAGTGGTGAAAGTAACTTAAAGGACTTACCAGTATGCCGGAGTCCCAGCCAGGGAGTGTGGCCTCAACCAGAAGAGGTGTGGCCTCAACCAGAAGATGTGGTCCTTTAAACCCCTGGGCCCTTTAAATGAAGATTTAAAGGGCCCTGGGCTCTGGCTGCAGTAGTGGCAGCAGGGAGCCCCAGGCCCTTTAAATCCCCATCGGAGCTACCAGCTGCTCTTGCCAGTTCACCGGACCGGCTTACTTTCACCTCTGAAGACACTGTGTGATCATCTCTCCCTAGTAAATGAGAAACCATCTCTGCACATTGACAATCTTACTGCTGACCTGTGTCCAGTCTTCTGCTTTGGAGGGAAAGACCGGCAGGAAGGTTGCACCAGAGTAATTCTGGCATAACCTCTAGTCCCCAGGCTTTCCTGATGCCAGTCAAGTAGGCCCGGTGCCTGGTATACAACAGACACTGTGTCAGTAAACTCCTTCTAGCAACTTACAAGGTTGCTGATTTATTTTTCCTTATACTGTGGATCGGAGAGATCCACAATGAATGCTGCATATTCAAACAGCTCATTTTGAAGGTACTGTATATTTATTGAAAGTTTCAATATGTATCCAGAGCATCTTAAAGATTTGGGCACAATAAATCAAGAAATTAATGGCAGAAGGGGGGTATCTAAGGCCTGCCTAGCAACTCTCTCTTCCCCAGATCTAGCACAGGTTGCCTTTGACAGTGAGACCAACAACCTGCCCTCTCCCTTTCCAGATGGAGGCCCTATGTCTGTGAAGAAGAGCCACAAAGAGGCCTATGTAAGACCTCATTCCCCGGTGCTCCCTCTCCTCTCAGCAGCAACTCCAGAAAAGACTAGGGAGAAAGATGAGGGTCTCCCAGGCTTCTCCCCATGATCATCCTTACAGCTGGTAGACCCTAGTTGCCCCAGGAATCATTCAGTTTTGAAATCTCAAATCTGGATTCTACACTTCATTCTCTGATCTGTCTCCCTTAACCACCCAAACTCCTTGGATATACAACCTCCTTCTTCATGTTCACCCACTCAGTCCTTTCCGTACCTTTTACAAAATATACCAGCTTTGAATTCCCAGGCTACGGAGGGGCCATTTTCAAGAGTGTGTGGAGGAGTGGGTCTTCAGTTTTCCAACAAGTATCCCCAGCTGGGATGACAAAGCTGATTTAGAAAGGAGGAGGAGATTTTAAACTTCACTCCTATCTATCGAAGAATTTTATACTGCTGCCCATCACCCTATTATGAGCATCTTCCTTATAAAATCAATAGCAATAGTGAAGTCCCTAGTAGACTTCACAGTCTCCCCGCCGCTCTTCCATTTTAGGGGTAAAAACTCTGCTTTTTTCCTCATTAGAGGATTTTTAAACTGTCTACATCAGTGGTTCTCAGACTTTTGTACTGGTGACCCCTTTCACATATTGAGCCTCCGAGTGTGACCCCCCCCTTATAAGTGAAAAATACTTTTTAATATATTTAACACCATTATAAATGCTGGAGGCAAAGCGGGATTTCGAGTGGAGGCTGACAGCTCACGACCTCCCACGTCAGAACCTCGCGATCCCCTGAGGGGTCCCGACCCCCAATTTGAGAACCCCTGGTCTACATCATAGACTTGGGGGTAGCCATGTTAGTCTGTATCCACAAAAAGAAGGAGTCCGGTGGCACCTTAAAGACAAACAGATTTATTTGGGGGTAAAAAAACCCACTTATTCAGATGCATGACATCAAAGACTGCAATTCCCACCATCTCTTGCAGACAAAAGGATGCCAACACCAGTGATTTATTTTGATCTGCCAGCTGCCTTCAATACTGTTGGACAGATTACTTCACCTCTCTGTTCCTAACTTTCCAAATCTGTAAAGTGGGGTAATATTGACCTACCTACCCACTATACAGGGACAAGGTGAGGCTAAACTCATCCAGCTTTGAAAATTGCTCTGAGATCTAAATATGGGACATGCTAGATCAAAAGATAAATAATATGACAGGCTGTAGCAAGCTACCTTAATTATGGAAAGCATTTAAAAATGATCCTTTATAAGGTCAATTTTACCCTTGAAAGTGTCAAACATTGCACTGTGGTGTAGAGGGGTGCTGCCCTGAAAGGGCTTAAGGTTTTAATTTTATTTGAACATGACTGTGCTTTGTAATGAAAACTGCCCATGACAAACGGTTTACTGTTACTACTGATACTGCAGCAAAGAATGATTACAGTGTCCATATTCAAGTGCTTGTATGTGAGTAAGGTTTCACCCATTTGAGATGCAGTAAAGGTCTGAACTGCTATGTTCTTTTTGAAACTAGAAAGAACGGAGAGCACCTCTACACACTCTTCAAGAGTAGAGAATGGACAACTAATTTTAATTTCATATAAATGACTAACTGAATCCAACATTATTTGTTTATTGCAGCTTTTGAAGCTACTAGATGGAATAAAATGAAAGAAAATATTCCTCCAACTATAAAGAACGCTGAATAACGGAAATATCCATTTGTCCTTCATTAAATACAGTATTTTCCTGGTCTCTGGAAATAAGCCATCCAGTCCATTGAAGGGGTCAACAGGGAAGAGTAGATTTGTTACATCTAGCCTTCTTTCAGGTTTGAACATATAGGTGTCTCTGAGACAATCCCTTGTCCTCTATCAGGATAAAAGCACTGAAAATAAGACCCAAATCTAGATTTCAGAGTGTAGTTCCTGATGAAAGAACAGTCTAGTCTTCTGAGGGGGAAACCGAGAACCTTATTCAAGCTACCAAATCTTTTGTGCTTAGTCAATTTTGTCTCCAAAAAGATGATGGCCCTTAAACAGACTCAATAAACACTTCGATTTAACACTGTCCTTGGGAGCCAAAAAATCTTAATGTGTGAGAGGTGAAACCATGTTGTATCAAACTTGTTTGATCCACCGGAGTGCGCAGCCCCCCTCCCCCCCGGAGCACTGCTTTACTGCGTTGTATCTGAATTTGTGTTATATCGGGTCACGTATATCGGGGTAGAAGTGTAATTCAAGGCCCTCAAGAAAAGGTCCGCATTATAACAAAAAATTAGTCTCCAGTCTGACATCATCTTTTTCTGTTTTGTAGGTAACTCAAGTGAGGATTCTTGTTTCAATTTCATATTCTATAATCCCAAAGCTTTTAAATAAAATAGGGCAATGCTGATATTAATAGCGTAATCATGTGCTTTGTGGAAGACCGTGTCTAATTTTCTTTGGCTTCAATCATTTAAAAATAACATATTCCCTTAAATGAGTAGAAGAGACTTGCAAATCTACAGGAACTAGCGCTAGGCCATGGTGCAGAGCCTGGATTTTCAGATACTCTTTAGTTGTATAATATAATATATGCCATCTCTGGTAACAAAGACTCCATATCAAATGCATGTTCAAGTCCTTACCATCTCTAACGAAGAATTTAGGGAACTATTTAGACGGATTTTCGCTTTTACAAAATAGAAGTTTTCTGAGGAACCACTCTATTTGTCAGTGACAACACTTGACCACAATTTGTTAAAGTCTAAATTGCTTCTGGAGGCAATAGACCCCAAGAGGAAGCACTAGCAAGGGTGGACTTTAAACAGAAAGACTGCTCTGGCCCCCTCTTCAGAATTAACAGAAGAAATTCTTCTCTGTACCTTCAGGAATATCACACCTTCCAACAAGTGTAGGGTTTATTGCTGAACACTTGTGGGTTGTCTAACCAAATTTTGTGTCAAAGTAACTGCCACATGCATCACACCCTTTATGACAGATGTTCTGAATAGGAGACTAAAGAGTTGCAGATTTACTACTCCCCTAGGCTGAACGATCTAGATCTTGATAACGACCAATTAATATGGGGAAATCCTGTTTGGAAATGTACTATCAGGTATTTATCTCCTTCCTAGGCCAACCAAAGATTTTGTGCCCCGTTCTCATGAATTGCTCAGGGAATCCAACCAACTGATTGAAGTGTAGAAACATGATAGCACCTGAAAGTTCGTAAGAGTTGGAGAAAAGACTTAGTAGCTAGAAGAGCAAAAACAGCCTATGGATAGAGAGCTGAATTCTCTGAACGCACCTTTGCAGACTTGGCAATTTCTGTCAGGAAAAGTGAAGAAATCAGTCTAAGTCAGAATCATACAACACTGGACTCAGACCAGAACTGCACCTGCCGGCAGATGCTTAGCATTCAAGTACTTGGAGGACACTGAAGATGCAGCAGTAGCACCCATGTATTCTAGTCTTGTTAACAAATAGGGCTCACCTGATTTACCAGAAGACTGTTTATATAATACACACTATATTCTAGGTACTTTAAAAAACCCAGTAAGACTGCAGTCTGGCCCCCAAAAGCACAAACAACATGGCCAACGAAGAGAAGAATGATCAGATATAACAGTGGAACAATAAATAGCATAGCTGAGCGGGAATGTTTAGCATGTGTCATGCTATTCTACCATTTTGATTTAGCTTTCTTTGCTAAAATATTTTTCTCTCATTTATTGGTACACTTCCCTGGTGTACAGGGATTAGGAGTTCCAGGCCTCTGGAAGGAAATGTCTTTTAGGAAGGGCTCTCACCAGGAACTAGTTAGTAACCTTGCCCTTCTATACAGTAGCCTTTTGGGCAAAATAGGGAAATGTATCCATATGACATGACAATATCCTTCCTTTATTTGAAGGAACGAGAAAATGGTCTTTACTTGTTAGACAGTTATTCAGTTTAATATCACAAATAAGTTAGATCTACAGCATCTCTCTAAACTGACAGGCCCTTTGGCATTCTATGTGACTGTTCGGTTTGGCCTTCCTCATACGCTCAGAGCTGGCTGAAGAGCCCTTCTTTAGAAACAACAGACCTTACCTAGAGAAATACGGAATACCTTACCTTAAAAATTAGCTCAGCATATATTTAGAAGGAATACAAGAGAACAAAATTGATACTGCACTATACAACAACTTCTAAAACATCGATATCAAGAAAAAATGTAAAGAATTTGAAAACTTACATATTTAATATTTTACTCCTGCTGTATAGGCTACATGTTACCAGAAATACGACAAGAAATTTTTCATCATTTGTCTTAACTAAGAACAAAATTTTGATCGCTGTCCTTTTTGTGTAAGGGCTATATTTAAAAGAAAAAAAAGTTTAGAAGATAGTATTTCTTGGACTAGTTTCCTACTCCTTCCCCTCCCCCCAATTCACCTAATTATTTGTTTTCCGAATCTACAGGGAGAGTTAAGTTGTCTAAAGATCTATTCTCCTCAACTTTCCAGATCTTGGAATCACATATTGAAATAGCTGATCTAGTAATTTTGCCCAAGGTACTATTTCAGTGGCAGATGCCATCTGGCCCAAGAGAATAGTTCTCATTCAAAGCAGCAAAACATGACTAAAAACACAATCCAAATTCAGTACTGAAAATCGAATGCAAGGAAGGAATATGTGATGTTGGTATCAGATGGCTCTTTTGTAACAAATAAAGATGTGATTCAAAGATTTCATTCTTTCTGACACCAAGCACTAGTAGATGTAAAACAATATTGAGATATGGATGTACATACATTCCATTCTGTCTCGGTTTAGCTGCTGCAGCCTCCATTATGGCCATAAATACTGTAATGGCTGACAAGGAATTCAGTGCAAGGGAGAGAGATTCTCCCTAACTCCAAATATGAAGAAATGCTCATGACACCTACCTGGGGGACTATGAATCAAGACTGCTTAAGCATCAGGAGTTGCAGTTGATATTGTAGTACCTGCTGCTTCCACTTCGTACTTTTACATTTATCAAGGCAGTAAACAGCGCATCCCATCCAGAACTGAGACTGGACATATACTTGTTCCTTCAAGGAGAGTATTATGCAAATGTTGTATCAGCACACCAGAAGAGAGGTGTTTGGCCCTCTAATCATTAAAATTGATGTCACTTAATAAATAAGCATGAATGGAATGCTCAGAGCTGTAGAAACATAAAGCATTCCCTGTCCCCAGCATCTTGTGAACTAGTACAGGCAAAGACAAAGCAGGTCAGAGAATATCAAGTGCCTATGTGAAGGGACGATAGACTCTCACAAAAGTCAGTGGTGAACGTCTTCAAGGAAGAATAGGATATTGCTTGCATGCCATTTACTGTTCCTTTCTTACAGATACATATTTTTCTTTCATTTATTCTAACTCCACCTTGGCAAACTGGAGCACTGGAAAAATTCCAGAAGACCGGAAGGAAGCTAAGGTTGTGCCAATTTATAAAAGGGGAAAAGGGATGACCTGGGTATATATGTCAGTCTGACATTGATCCCAAGCAAGATAATGGAACTGCTGATACAGGACTGGGTTAATGAAGAATTAAAGGAGGGTAATGTAATTAATGCAAATCAACATATGTTTATAAAAAATAAATCTTGTCAAACTAACGATATCTTTTTCTAATGAGATTACAAATTTGGTTGATAAAGGTAATAGCATTGATGTCATATATTTAGACATGTGTAAGGTGTTTGACTTGGTACCCACATGACATTTTGATTTATAAAATTAACATGGAAGAAATTGGATAGATTAAAAATTATCTAACTGATAGATCTCAAAATGTAACTATAAATGATGAATCATTATCGAGAGGGTATGTTTCCAGTGGGGTCCCACAGAGATTGGTTCTTGGCCCTATGCTATTTAACATCTTTATCAATGACCTGGAAAAAAAAAATCATCACAGAAATTGGGGGAGAGGTCAATAATGAAGAGGACAGGTCTCTGATTCAGCGCAATCTCGATCGCTTGGTAAACAGGGCAAACAAACAAACAATAAGTGTCTTAATATGAATATTGTAAATGTACACATCTAGGAACAAAGAATGTCGGCCATACTTACATGACAGGGGTCTCCAACCTGGGAAGCAGTGACTCTGAAAACAATTTGGGGGTGAGGGTGGGTAATCAGCTGAACAAGAGCTCCAAATATGATACTGTGGCCAAAAGAGCTAATGCAACCCTGGAATGTTTAACCAGGTGCATCCCAAATAAAAGTAGAGAGATTATTTTACCTCTGTATCTGGCACTGCTGTGACCACTGCTGGAACACTGCATCCAGTTCTGGTATCCACAACTCAAGAAGGATGTTAAGAAATTGGAGCGGGTTCAGAGAACAGCCATGAGAATGGTTAAAGGGTTAGAAAACATGCTGTAGAGAAGGGGCTCTCAAACTTTATTGCACCATGACCTCCTTTTGACAACAAAAATTACTACACGACCCCAGCAGGGGGGACCAAAGCCTGAGCCCTGTGGCCCCGTTGTGGAAGGCCAAAGCCAAAGCCTGAGCTCTTCGCCCCAGGTGTGTGTGTGTGTGAGGTGGGGAGGGGGAAGGGCTTCAGCGCTAGAAGGGGGGCCTGTAACCTGAGCCCCGCCTCCCAGCGCTGAAGCCCTTGGGCTTTGGTCCCAGGCCCCAGCATGTCTAATACCAGCCCTGGCGACCCCGTTAAATGGGGTCCCGACCCACAGTTTGAGAACCCCTGCCTTAGAGCAATAGACTCAAAGAGCTCAATCTACCTAGTTTAACAAAGAAAAGGTTAAGCGATTACTTGATCACAGTATGTTAGTACCTCATAGGTAAAGCTACGTTTTAGTCACAGGTATTTTTAGTAAAAGTCATGAAAGTTCACTGGCAGTGAACAAAAATTCACAGCCCGTGACCGGTCCATGACTTGTACTATATACCCCTGACGCAGGTGCTGGGGGGGGAGGGGAGGGGAAGGAGCCCTAGACAGCCACTGGTGCGAGGGGGTGGGGGGATGGAGCACTGCCCAAGATCCGCAGCCAACGGGAGCTGCTGGGGTGGCACCTGCGGGCAGAGGCAGCACACAGAGCCACCTGGCAGCGCCTTCACCTAGGAGCTATGGGAGGGACATGTCGCCACTTCCAGGGAGCCCCCCAAAGGTAAGTGCTGCCTGGATCCCTTATGCCCCCTGCAACCCAACCCCTTGCTCCAGTCCTGAGCTCCCTCCCACACAGAAACTCCTGGGGGGAGGGGTAAGTGGCCCGAGACTGCCCCAGCAGTGGCTGGTGTGGCTGACCCAGGCGCTGCTCATGTAGACCCCAGGCAAGCCACTTTTCTCAAGCACATTAACTTTCAATAGTATCCTTCATACCAAAAATATACATACATTCACTCGCGTTAGAGGGAGATTTTCATAAGTGCCTATGGGAGTTAGGAGCACAAGTCTCATTTGGTAAACCCAGAATCACATACAATATTTATATTGTTCAGGTCTTGTAGAAAAAGATTTCAAGTAATTTAAATGAAATAATTTCCAAAATTAAATAACTGCAAAAAAGTGTGCATCATCTATTGTATTTGAGAAACTCTGTGTTACCAAAGATTAAAGCCAGTATCATAATGCACAGGCAGAAAGGGGCAGGCAACATGCCAACTGTTAGAACAGTTTTAATATTAATATTTCCTGGATTTTAGGCATTGAAATCTCAAGTCATAACATTACACTGATAGAGTTTCAATTTAATATGTAAACAATCCTATTCCAAATCACCTTGAAAGTTTTCAAAGATAAGTTCATACAAAACGATTAGCCCCTTTCCCTTACACTTTCTTACCATTCAGTAAGATCACAATGTATACTGCTGACGTCAATCTGTCAGCAAAGCAACAAACTTGGATGCCAAATGCAGGATTTTGACTTCATTGTATAGGGTAATAGGAAGAGAAAGGTGAGTACAATACCTCTGCTGTGGTCTTGATCTTTCTACGGTAAACTACAAATCGATTATGCACCAAATTTTAGATGAATAATTGGAAAAGAAACAGAGAATATTAGAGAAATGTGACTGTTTGCTTGTAACATTTGTTGTGTTCCAATGGACTTTTAAAATTGTTTTCACCAATCCTGGGCAATAACAAGCAAGTCCCAAGACAGCTGGATTTTGATTCCTCTTCAAGCAGGTTAGAACACAATATATAGGTTAAAGAAAATCACCTTTTTGTAAATTAGTGTCCTTCTGAAGCGGTCGCTATCACCCTGTTACTAGTGTTAAAATAAAGCTTTGGAAAGGAAGGTTAGTGGTGTGGTTAAAGCAGGGGTTCTCAAACTTCTGTACTGGTGACCCCTGTTACATAGCAAGCCTCTGAGTGTGACCCCTCCTCCTTATTGATTAAAAACACTTTTTAATGTATTTAACACCATTATAAATGCTGGAGGCTGACAGTTCACGATCCCTCAATGTAATAGCTTCGTGACCCCTCAGGGGTCCCGATCCCCAGTTTGAGAACCCTTGGGTTTAAGCATAATATTGGAAGTAGAACTATGATCTACACAGGGTTTTTGAGGTCTTTGGTAAGTTATTACTTACGCAGTGGGGATACATTCCTTACCGTTTGTTAAGTTACTTTGAGATCCTCATAGGGAAGGTGTCAGAAAAGGATATATGTACCAAAACAATACTCCACAGCATGCTACTAGCCAAGTGCTCTGGGGACAATTATAAAAGTTTACTCACTGGAAGCCCGGTCTGAGCCGACATCAGCTAACTGTGCTCAGGCAGGGCAGTGTTTTTCCTCAAATATTGGTGATTATTTTTTAACCCAATTTCTTGCATAGAAAGCTATGGTTTCTTTCCAGCTAGCCATGCATTTTCTTGGGTGAGAGAGTGCATGTGCTTGTGTTTAGACTTTTCCACCGCATGCTGTGATATCTTTTATCATACAGTACGGCAGGACATATTGTTCACCAAGTATTGGTGCTCCAGCCACTGTTTTCTAAACTGTGCCTGTGTTCTGTTTGGAGGTACATTTTTCTTGCTTACTTTCTTCTCTTTAAAAGCACTGCATCATTCTATTCACTGTTTATGGCTCAAACAGTGCAACTGTGAGAAAAAGGTGGGGTAGGATTATTTATATAAAATTCAGCTATTGTGAATAAATGATAGATTGGCTGCAGAAGAAATTCAGGAGTTCCTGCACTTCAGGGCAGGTTGGACTAGCATTGCAGTTAACATAGGAATTGGCTATGCATTGGCAGCATTCATTTTTCCACAGTTATCGTGCCTTGGCATAGTCTTGTGCTATCGAAACATTTAGACAGCATTCATTGTAGTATCTGAGCACTTGTGAGGGTCAATCTATATTTTTATCATGCCTGCATCACTGTGGAATCAATTGTAATGAAGAAGACAAGGACTGTTAGTGTCTGAGTAAGGACCAAGATGCCCTCTTCAGCAGGTGCCCCCTGCTAGGAGAGCAATCCAGCACAACATGCATGTGCATGAGTAGGAATAAAAAAGCAAGGACACGTGGAAACAACTTTTCCAGCAGTTTTAATGTCTGATTTATACTGAATTAGATTGTGTTACTCTCAGGAATGCTTTGGGAGCTCTGGTATACAGCACAGCATTGTAAAATGGCATAAAAAATATGGATGGAAGTGAAACCCATGTCATACACTCTCTATTTATAATGTAGCTCTGACCACCACTGCATCACTCTGCCTTCAAATGCATCTCCACTGGGAATACATTCAAAATTTTTGAGCAGCTCCCCACAGCTTCCTTTCAAAAAACAACTGTCGCCATCACAGGGTGACCAAATAGCAAGTGTGAAAAACTGGGACAGAGGGTGGGGGTAATAGGTACCTATGTAAGAAAAAGCCCCAAATATCTGGACTGTCCCTATAAAATCGGGACATATGGTCACCCTATGCCACCAGACAGAGAAAAATCTCCTTTCCCCTCAAATATAAAATCCCCTTTAAAAATGCACTGCCTTGAGGACTGATGGACAATATTCAATCCTGGACCACTGCCAGGTATAAGCGCCAATATCTGAAACCATCAAGCCTAGAAGCAGAGGATATGGATGACCTGCTGAGGTCTCTTCCAATGATTCTATGATTCTACGATATGTGCTACTGGAAAGCAGAGGTTCCCCAGCAGCACACAACACTTATGTGTAGCCCTGGCAGATCCAGAGATATGAGTCCTAAGGAATCATGGTATTATGAACAGAGAATCTATTTCTCTCTCCTCGGAGGCCTCTAAAAATGGACACACAGTAAATAAAGGAGTCTGTCTTTACAGTGGGAGGTACAGGAAAGTCTCTGCTAAAAAAAATTGTAAAATGTGATATCCTGTACAGAGAATACACCGTGGAGTAGTCTGGAACGGATGTTTTATGAGCACTTTTGGGGGATCATCTGAAAAACCAGTATAAGTAATATGCATATTAAAAAAGTTACATCAATAACATCTTTATACCACACCATCATATATTATCTGTCTATTCACTCCGTGTATTTATGTGCTCAGATACCACCATGATGAACAAAAGAAAAAGAAACAGAGTTTGGTCTTACCTACACTGGCCAAAAAAACAAGGCAGCATCTTGCTCGCCAAAATCATGTTTACATAGAGATCTCGCTAGCTATGTTATTAGAACTGTAGCAGAAAAATATTTGATGAAGTCCTCAACTAAAGACTGGAATCATGGTATTTTCTTAAGAAAAGGTACATTAGTTAAAATACAAATGTTTCATTTGTACCTGTCACTCACTATACTGCAATCAGAGCATGAGATCGTTTTATTGTATTTTGAATACACAGTGGCATGTATTCCTTAATTACATTTTAAACCAAGAATAAAGGTCAGCTATACATAATTAGCAATGGAAAGCAATAGTCACTGTATGATTTGTAAACAATTCCCATAACTTAGTCAATTACTATTAGACCTTTAGACTTAAATATCTCATAGCCCCTTTCACACAGGGAAAATATCATGAAAACAGATTAAAACGGCTATTTTAGTCAAACTGCTTATTTAAGGGACGAGAAAAATATGGACCTGTAATACCCCTCTTCAAAACAAATGATAAAATCAGCTGTTGCCCTCAGAGTCTTAATCTAGAAAAAAGAACATTCTTCCTAATCAGTTTCCAAAATCTATTCTCCCCTCTGTTAATGATGATCATAAAGGTCCCTTCTGACCCTAAAGTCTATGAGTCTAAAAATGTATTTCCATAATCACAGAACTATTTCAAAGGAACATTTTTATGGTGGATAACCATAGAAGTTGACTGTGTTGAGATACACTGAATTAGACTACATTCTTTAATGAGAAAAAATATATAAGTGGAATCCAGATTGACAATTATATCTGATTTATCTTTATCCAAGATGGCATCCAAGCTATATGCATACCTGAGAACACTTTCTCTCACAATGCCACTTTCCCCGGAGCACCCATGTCTCACTTCAGAATCAGTGCACAAGGACTTGAAACAGGCTTTACCTGCAGCAGAAAGACTGTTCCTTGACGATCTGCTTCTAACAGCATCAGAAAAGCAGCACAGAGTAACCCTGACAGATGGCCTCACTCACCTTCCATGTAAAAGACTGCACTCTGGCAACACTTTCCCCACAAATGAATCTTTCGGGAGCTGGTAGATAACTATCCACTTCAATCTTTCCACCAACGAATAATACATATATTTAAAATACACCGCTATCTCGATATAATGCCACTCAATACAACACGAATTTGGATATAACGTGGTAAAGCAGCGCTCCGGGTGGGCGGGGCTGTGCTGTGCACTCCAGCGGATCAAAGCAAGTTCAAGGGAGGGGACTCTGGGCTGGGACAGGGGCAGAGGAGCAGGAGGGGGAGCGGGGTTCCAGTGGTGCTTACTGCAGCTCCGAGGAAGCAGCTACCAGGTCCCTGTGGCCTCCAGGTGCATGGGCGGCAGGGGAGGTCAGCGTGCTACCTTCGCACTCGCAGGTGCCGCCCCCTCCAGCTCCTATTGATCGTGGTTTCCAGCCAATGAGAGCTGCGGAGCCAGCACTGGGGGTAGGGGCAGCACGCAGAGCCTCCCAGTCCCTGGCCATCCCAGCACCTCGAGTCCCCAGGGACCTGGTGGCCGCTTCCAGAGGCAGCACGGAGCCAGGGCAGGTAGGGAGCCTGCCTTAGCTCCGGGGCCCCACTGCACTGCCAACCAGACTTTTAATGGCCCAGTCGGCACTGCCGTTCAGAGCCGCCAGGGTCGCTTTCCACTGAGTGTCCCAGTCAAAAACTGGAGGCCTGGCAACCCTATCAAGTGATAGGAGAAGAGGGTCTTCAAATCAATTGAATTAGCAGCAGCAGTTTGCTGGCCACTGAAAGGGTGGCTAATAAGAATGCTATGGTGCTGCTTCCTGCAGCCTGCCTCTGTTGTTATGAAGTTACCTAGCATTTCTTCTGAAAACACATTTTTCCCACAATGTATAAAATGAGTGAGTCAATTACTTTCACTATTTTTTTGAATTTGAGCCATTTTATTTTGACATACATTAAAAAAATATAGGAAGATGCATGCGCCTTAAACAAAGCAACCACATTATTACCACCTATCCCCTCTGCTCTTTTCTGTCTCTCACCCTTCACCATTAACTCAAGTCTAAATTTAAATTATAAGCTTTTTGGTGCAGGGATTTTCTATGCCTTTTGTGAGATGTCTAGCACAGCTCTGGAAACCATATAATAAAAAAGGCAACAAAACCAGGCTTTGATCCCAAAACACAGGTTATCTGAACAGGAAAACCCAGATGATATTGTAGCTGGGCTATGTAAATACTCTGCTTCTATCTGTGCGGTTTTACATGATTTAAAAACGTGTTTTAAATTGGAGAGAATAAAATTAAAAATTATTACTGAAGTATAAGCACACAACATCCACTAAATAGCAACAGACACCAGGCTATACCTGCATAAACTGGGACAGTACTCATCCCCTCAAATATAGGCTGCAGATTACTCAACCGTATTAGTACTCAAACCCTGCAAATCTACAACAGGTTTGTTTATTAACTTCCAGGTATTTATGGATACCCCTAAATCCAGAGAGCTTTCCAATCTGATTAGGACAGGAGATCTTCACCTGCTGTTTGCAAACACTAACTACCAAGCGTAGTGCTTTACTATTAAATGTATGCAGCACGCTTCGGGGTAAGGGCCTCACCCCTGCATCTCCCGGCAAAACATCCAGCACATTGTTGTGCCTACAAAAATAATAATAAGAAATAAACAAGTGTCTTAGTCCCACAGGAAAATACTGACTGCCCAAACTCTACTCACCAAGAGGAAGCCAAGAATGTATCTAGTAGGGAAATAAGAGATCTGCTCCCACATCACTTATGGACTGTGGATTTTACCCTTCAGTCTGAATTTCAATGGAGGGTCAGTGTACAAATGTAATGGGAGTTCTCGATTCAGGAAATCAGAATGTGGCAGAATGCGTATCAGTGCTGGGATGTCATTACCAGGTGTGTTTAATTATTGCTTTTACAGCAATAAGGAAATGGCTGCAAGGCACTTGCTCTTCAAAGAGACAAGACATCACAGGGCAATGCAAAGTCTTAACAACTGTAAATTCTTCACCATCTGTAAAGTCATCTGATTTAAACAGCAACCCCCAAAAATCTTCATTATTCCATTCTTCCCTTTCCAAACCATATGTATATATCTACACCAGTACTTACATTGACACGAACAGCATGGTATCCACATGCCTATGTGTGCATGGCTTAATATATGTTCAGCATATAAAGAGATACAGCAAAAGAAATCTGCACAGTAAGGTTCTCTTATGGGTACAACATGTAGCATATATGTGAGTAAGCACACACAGTACTTCAACTGACATATAGTTTTATCTGAACTGTAAACAATACCACACCCAGGAAAGTAAATCTACCGTATTCCTTTCACTTTAAGGTGAATACAAGCCAATTGTTTTCATATGGATACACCATCTGTAAGGAAAATAAATCTTAGTGTCCAGTAGAAGAGTTGAAACCTACATGGAATTTAGGATCAAACCAATTAAAATTCAGATACTCAACTATTCAGAGGACTCCGGCAGACAGGAAGCGTTCAGATTAACAAGTCCATCAGATAATAGATGCAGCTGCTAACATCGGTTCTTATGCCAAGAAAGAGAAGTGGCTTTGGAATCAGCACTGGAGAGCTCTAGGCAGTGCTTGCACTAGAAATCTGAAATGTGGCCATCAGATTTTTCAAAAGCTCTCAAAATTGACCTAACTCAGGGAGCTTTACCACTGACTTCAATGGGAGCTCAGGTAGGCCAACACTGAATGCTTTTGAAAAGCTCACCATAATGCCACTATCAAAACAAAACTGCCCATTTTACACTGCTTTTCAAGAAACCTTGGCACAAGCCACAATCCTGAGGTAGCAGAGTGCTCGGTCCCGAGGAGGCACAGCAAGCAGAGAGAGCTTCCAAACACCCATTCAGAGAATCCAGGAACAAAGTAAGGGAGCAAGCCATGTGCAGCCCTCCCTGGACAGAATAAAAAACACACCTCTCATTTCAGGCCTTGAAGATCAGGATGAAATGGATGTTGAGGAGCCCCAAAACAGTAAGAAAATAAGAGATGAGTTACAGAGGAACCACTTTTAACCCCTCAAAATTTTTTTGCTTTTCTATGGGGATTTAGGCTTCTAAATCACTTTGATGCTGTTGAAAATTTTACACATCTATAATTTGTTACTAACATCTCAAAAACATACAACTCCAGGCCAAACAAACAAACATGCACAAAGCAACATTTTTTCAGAACAGTAGAACTCACCTCTCCATTTCACTACCAAATTTCTATTTTTTTAAATGGAAAAGCTTTCTCTTTCTGCCATTCTTCTTACTCTCAAAACTGCTTAAACTCTTTTGATCTATGTTTAAAAAATGCATTAAAATGGAAAAATTCAGCCTTCAACACTCCACCAATATTTGGTAGCTGAAAACAGGTGCTTACACTAGAAAGGGTTATGCAACCTTGACTATTGTGGTCATTGCCAATTTTACACAGAGCATGTGTATGCACATGTGTATGTATATATAATACATACACACACTAAGTTAATAAATTTAATCCTATTGCTTCCAGTGCCACTGGCATAAAGAAAATGCTTTAACCCTGTCTGGGTACTGCAGTACCAAAAACGTCTCTAAAGGGACAGTGAAGAGAACTTGTTTCTGTACTTGAAAGCAGCTATAATTAGGAAGTGATGGATGTCACTAGTAAAAATGATCAGAGGGCTAGCCGTGTTAGTCTGGATCTGTAAAAGCAGCAAAGAATCCTGTGGCACCTTATTAGTCTGTTAGTCTATGAGGTGCTACGGGATTCTTTGCTGCTTTTAGTAAAAATGAGTGACACTTTTCTGGAGCTCTCTCATCTGTAACTGTGCTGGTTTCAGATAAAGTAACCCTTTCTGTCAGATGATGTCAGGAACATCTACAGCCAATCAGTCACTCTGCTATTGAGGAAAAAATGTAACATACTTGTCATAACATCTACAGACTGGTTTTACTAGCCCTTCTTCCTAGCACGTTTTGTCAGTTAAGACTCCTTGATTCAGACAGTGCCGATGGGTAGTACTCTCTGGGCAAGTTAAATCATCAAAAAAACCCTATCCAATGTTCCTTCTTTTGCACACCTCTGTACTAATGTTCCCTCCGATTTTTTACATCTATGGGCAGAATGAATTTTGTCATGTGCACCAATATGGAGGTGATGTGGGGTGGAGGTGGGGCAGAGGGATTTGGGGTGTGGGAGGGTGCTCAGGGCTTGGACAAAGGGTTGGGGTGTGGGAGGGGGAGGGCTCTGGATGGGGGTGCATGCTCTGGAGTGGGGCTGGGGATGACGGGCTTGGGGTGCAGGAGGGGGCTCAGGGTTGGGACAGAGGGCTCCAGCTGGGGGTGAGGGTTCTGGGGTGGGGCTGGGGATGAGGGGCTCATGGTGTGGGATTGGTCTCACGGCTGGGGCAGAGGGCTGGAGTGCGGGACGGTGGAGGGGCGCTGAGGGCTCCAGCAATTATGGATTTGGGGTGCAGGCTGCCCCGAGGCTGCAGCAGGGAGAGAGGACTCCCCCCAGCCCTCTCTTGCCACAGCAGCCCAGGGCCAGGAGAAAGTGCCTCTCCCCGGACCCTAGTGCTGCCGCAGCCAAGGGAGAGGTGCCTCTCCCCGCCTGCATGGCCCTTGATAGCCTGCTGCAAACATGCGCAGCTTAGAGGAAACTTAGCTCAATATCAACAGCACACCCCTTGACCGAGCAGACGAAAGTATTTGCCAGAAAGTATTTGCCATTTGGCAATAATTGTGCTAAAGCAAAAAATCAAGGGGAAATCTTTTTCCTTGGCCCTGTGTGGTGGATGACAAAGTAGAACACTACTGGGAAACACTTGCAAAGAAAATGTGGAAAATTTTAAACAAGAATCAATTTAGAATTCAGTGAGATACCCAAAAGAGGATTCAAACTCTTACACTCTTAATTTTAAGGCTTTTAAAAAATTATAAAGTGGAAAGGAATATATTATATAATGCAATTAACCCAGATTACAGAGATGGTCTCCAATCTCTAAAGCACCATATAAATACCATTTCTCTGGATGCAAAGCACTATGCTCCAATGGACAAGCAGGGTCAGCTCCCTAATCACTAACTGAAGAAATCAGACCCTGCAGACTGCTAATGGCTATCAAAGAAGTTAATCTTAAATCAGCCACACCTTTGAATGAGGTGGCCTCATTAATTTAATGGAACTGCTTGGAAAAGGGCATCTATATGATTAACAAAATGGGGAAAGATGGGCAAGAAAGATAATTTGTCTTTCAGAGTAGCAGTCTGGTCCTTTGTCAAGCAGCCTAGCTACATTTTTAAGTGATTAAATCAGACCTTGAAAGACACATTAGTCTAAATTCTTCAATATTCTAGATCAGCAAAATCTTTCCAAGACAAGCAATTCCACTTAACTGTTCATCAAGTTCATAGAGCCAACAATCAGACTGCCTAGGTTTCATTCCACAGGATTCATTCTTGATCTTTAAGCACGGTCTATGAATATTAATGCTCAACCATTGCATGTTATGGATTGTATACAACTAACAAGCTCATGACTATTTTTTTGGCAGGGATGTTTTGAAGAATCAGATAGTGGAAGTCACTGATAACATGCTTTCTTAGTAGTTTATAGCAACAGAAGATGATGTGCCACTCTGATCAGGCACATGTTTTACCCTAAACTACAAAGCAAGGATCGCCATTTAATATTCAGTACAGTACAATGCAGGGTTGTGTAGTTTCATTTGTGTAAAAATATTACAGGCTATTTCACTGGCAATTATAGTGTACACATGCAACTGTAATTTACCAAGGAGGTTAAATGACAGTATGGTAAGTAGCACATGTTGATTTAGTCAGGGAATAAAGGAGAGCACCTTGATCAAAATAAACAGAAGACTATCATAGGAGACTGTGCAGTACTTAAGGGTCAAAGATTCTTTTGAAAAATATGCACCATCAGTTCTTTCAGGAGTAAATCCTGTTCTAAAGGATATCTGGAGTATTTCTTTTCCTTTTGTGTTTTTTGTTTGTTTTTTTTATTTTAAGAAACAGAGTCATGTCTGCAGCAGAACTGGTATGTTTCTGCAGCACAGCAGGATGGGTAGGATTTGGGAAGACTATACAGGGATGTATACATGGGAGCGGCACAAGGACTCTGTGCCTCTCCTCAGTAGGGACTTCTGGATAAGTCAACAAAAAGCACAAGTCTGATGGATCTGTGGCTATGCACAACTATCAGCCATCTCCCCCATGGAGAGGAAGTATGGGTGGAAGTACAGATGGTCTCCAATCTCTAAAGCACCATATAAATACCGAATCCTGTGGCACCTTATAGACTAACAGACGTTTTGGAGCATGAGCTTTCGTGGGTGAATACCCACTTCCTCAGATGCATGTCATGTATTCACCCACGAAAGCTCATGCTCCAAAACGTCTGTTAGTCTATAAGGTGCCACAGGATTCTTTGCTGCTTTTACAGATCCAGACTAACACGGCTACCCTCTGATACATATAAATACCATTTCTCTGGATGCAAAGCACTATGCTCCAATGGACAAGCAGGGTCAGCTCCCTAATCACTAACTGAAGAAATCAGACCCTGCAGACTGCTAATGGCTATCAAAGAAGTTAGTATGTGGGGCTACTCCACAGAATCATAGAATATCAGGGTTGGAAGGGATCTCAGGAGGTATCTAGTCCAACCCCTGCTCAAAGCAGGACCAATTCCCAACTAAATCATCCCAGCCAGGGCTTTCTCAAGCCTGACCTTAAAAACCTCTAAGGAAGGAGATTCCACCACCTCCCTAGGGAACTCAATCCAGTGCTTCAGTACTCTCTGAGTGAAAAAGGTTTTCCTAATATCCAACCTAAACCTCCCCCACTGCAACTTGAGACCATTACTCCTTGTTCTGTCATCTGGTACCACTGAGAACAGTCTAGATCCATCCTCTTTGGAACCCCCTTTCAGGTAGTTGAAAGCAGCTATCAAATCCCCCCTCACTCTTCTCTTCCGCAGACTAAACAATCCCAGTTCCCTCAGCCTCTCCTCATAAGTCATGTGCTCCAGACCCCTAATCATTTTTGTTGCCCTCCACTGGACTCTTTCCAATTTTTCCACATCCTCCTTGTAGTGTGGGGCCCAAAACTGGATGCAGTACTCCAGATGAGGCCTCACCAATGTCGAATAGAAGGGAATGATCACATCTCTGGATCTGCTGGCAATGCCCCTACTTATACAGCCCAAAATGCCATTAGCCTTCTTGGCAACAAGGGCACACTGTCATCTCATATCCAGCTTCTTATCCACTATAACCCCTAGGTCCTTTTCTGCAGAACTGCTGCCTAGCCATTCGGTCCCTAGTCTGTAACAGTGAACGGGATTCTTCCGTCCTAAGTGCAGGACTCTGCACTTGTCCTTGTTGAACCTCATCAGGTTTCTTTTAGCCCAACCTTCCAATTTGTCTAGGTCCCTCTGTATCCTATCCCTACCCTCCAGCGTATCTACCACTCCTCCCAGTTTAGCATCAGCTCTGAAGTTCCAGCTCTGAAGCTGGAACATAAGCTAGTCACTGCTGTGCTGGCTCCTCAAAAATTCCTCCATGGGATCCCCAGCACACCAGCCTGCTGCACAGCCCATACACTAAGGAGAGTAATTTGGGGTAGAATGTTAAGTTTCCAAAATGTATGTATACAAGTAAACATCTCACTATTTCCCAACACTGTACATTTTTGTTTACTTTATTAATAATTTGGATTAATGTTAGCACACAGAGGCCCCAATCAGGATCTGGTCTCCCTTTGATCTGTGCTCTGTATAAACAGTGCCTTTCAAAAAATATGAACAGATTACATCTTCACAAACAAGGGCTAATCGGAAACGACAGAGGAGGAGAAAGACCTGGCTGTATTAAGTTGATCAAAGGACAATTATTAGCCACCAAAGTGATGCAGCCCTGAGAAAGAAAGGCAAATGCGATCCTAGGATGTATCAGGTGAGGCATCTGCAGCAGAAATAGGGACGTATGTACTGTCATAGCATAAGGCACTGGTAAAACCTCATCTAGAATACTGGGTACGGCTATGGTTGTAACAGATACAGCAATTCCCTGCAATATCCTTGCAAGACTTTATTGAAAAACTGTATGATCATGAGGAACTTCAGTCTGAGTGACATATGCTGCCAGTACTCAAATATCCTTGGAATTTTTAAACATTACAGATGACAATTTCCTAATTCAGAAAGTGTTGCAGCCAACACAGGGGAATTCTTTATTAGACCTTGACCTAACAGATAAAAAAGGAACTGATCACAGAACTAAAAAAATAAAGGTATCTTAGATATAAGTGATCATAACTTGATCACATTTAATGTGTGAGCAGAATAAAGTCTAGACCAGTGATATATATTTTGCTTTAAAGAGGGCCGATTTCATAAAGCTGAAACAAATATGAACCAAATCAGCCGGGAGGAAGAATTTAAACGGAAAAATGTGAACGATAATTGGCATTCATTTAAGAACACCTTACAAGATGCCCAAAAAGCCACAATCCCACAACTGAGGAAGAAAGCCATGCCGATTCAAAAACAGATCTGGGGGGGGAAGTGAAGGTAGCCATAAAAAAAAATAATAATAATCTAACAAATGGAAGGAAAATAGAAGTTGGTAGAAATGCAGAAATCTAACATTGTGCCAACTTTTAAAAAGGGTAAATGAGATGACCCAGGTAAATATAGGTCTGGCAGTTTAACATCAATCCTAGGCAAGATAATGGAGCGGCTGATATGAGAGTCAATTAATAAAGAACCGAAGGAGGGTAATGTAATTAATGTAAATCAACATGGGTTTATGGAAAACAGATCCTGTCAAACTAACTTGATATCTTTTTTTATGAGATTACAACTTTGATAAGGAAATAGTGTTGACGTCATATACTTAGACCTGTGTAAGGCATTTCACTCGGTACCACATGACATTTTGTTTAAAAAACTAGAATGATATAAAATTAACATGGCATATATGAAATGGATTCAAAACTGGCTAACAGGACTCAAAATGTAATTGTAAATGAGGGATTGTCACTGAGAGGGTGTGTTTCCACTTGAGTCCTGCAGGGATCAGTTCTGGGCCCCATGCTATTTAATATTTTTATCAATGACCTGGAAAAACACAAAATGAACATGGATAAAGTGTGCAGATGACACAGAAACTGGAGGAATGGTAAAATAATGAAGCTGACACGTAAAAGATCCAGAGGAATCAGGACTGCTTAGTAAACTGGGCACAAACATGCAGCTAAGGTAAATGAATACAGCTGGGGACAAAAAACGTCAGCTGTCCTTACAGGCTGGAGGACTCTGTCCTGGGAAGCCGGGACTCTGAAAACGATTTGAGGGTTGTGATGGATAACCAGCTGAACATGACTAAGGCTAAGATTTTGTCATGGTTATTTTTAGTAAAAGTCATGGACAGGTCACGGACAATAAACAGAAATTAACGGAAGCTGTGATCTGTCTGTGACTTTTGCTGCTGCAGCTCTGTGGTTTCCCCCACCATTGTGGTGGCTGGGAGCTGTGAGGTTACCTCTCTGCCCCTGACGGCTGGGAGCTGCAGGGTGACCATATCTCCCAAATAGAAAACAGGGCACCCCAGCCGCTTGCCCGAGGCGAGACAGTTGTCCATTGCTGGAATCCTCAGGGGTCTGCCACCTGGTGCCAGAACTTTACAGGGGGCCCCGTCACTTCTCACTGCTGCCGCCAGAACCCAGCCAGGGCCCCACTGGCTGCCAGCTCCAGAGTCCTGCAGCCCCTGGGGCTGAAACAGAGAATGTCAGGGAGGTCTCTGCAAGCCTTAAACGTGAGCTCCCAGCATGATGCTGTGGCGAAAAGAGCTAATGAGATCCTGGGGTGCATAAACAGGGGATTCTTGTGTGGAAGTAGAGAGACTATTTTACTTCTAGATTTATCACTGGTGAGACAGCTGAGGGAATACTGGGTACAGTTCTGGTGTCCACAATTCAAATAGGATGTTGATAAATTGGAGAAGGTTTAGAGAAGAGCCATGAGAATGATTAAAGGATTAGAAAACCTGCCTTATAGTAATAGACTCAAAGAGCTCGATCTACTTAGCTTAACAAAGAGAAGGTTAAGGGGTGACTTGATTATAGTCTCTAAGTATCTACATGGAAATAAATATTTAACACTGGGCTCTTCAATCTAGCAGAGGAACGTCTAACATGATCCATTGCCTGGAAGTTGAAGCTAGACAAATTCAGAGTAGAAATAAGGCTTTAATTTATAATGGAGAGAGTAATTCACCACTGGAACAATTTACCAAGGTCATGGTGGATTCACCATCACAGACAATTTTTAACTCAAAATTTAATGTAATGTTTTTCTAAAATATATCATCTAGGAATTATTCTGGGTCAGTTCTCGGGCCTGTGTTATACAGGAGGTCAGATTACATGGTCAAAGTGGCTCCTTCTAGTCTTGGAATCTATAAATTAAGTTTAGTATCTTTGGGGTCCATTGTATTAATTTAATGATGTATGTATTTTTGTGGGGAGGGGAGGTAGGCAGGGCCGTCCTTAGGCATAGGCAGCTGCGTAGGGCCTCACTCTCCCTGAGGGCACCACTCTGCAGGCAGCCCAGACAGTGTAGAAGCAGGGCTGCTGGGTCCTAGAGAGAGCCGAATGCAGCACAGTCTGAGGAATGGGATTGGCTGCTGGGGTCTCTGGGAAGGGGAGGGGGTGGGGGTTGGGAAAGGAGCTCACCTGTGAGTGTGACTCTTTCCCCCCGGCTGAGGTCAGGTGAGGCAGGCTCTGTGGCTCTGGAACCAGTATCCTTTGTTGTCTCCCATAACATCCATTCCTCTCCCCCCTGCCCAACGGAGCACCCCCTCCTTTCTCCCTCCTCCCCAGGAGCACCCTTCTCTCTCTCCTCCCTCCTCTCCGTCAGGGCTGGGTTGGGTGAGGTGCTGGGGGATAGGTGGGGGGAGGGCTGGCTGGCTGCCTGCTGAGGAATGAAAGTGAAAGTAACTCACTTCCTCGGCAGGCAGCCAGGATTGGAATGTCACACAGAACTTGGCTGGGGTTAGTCAGATGTGTGAAAAATCAGGATACGGGATTGGGGTACAGTGATCAGATATCCCTTTTTTATAGGGACAGTCCCAATTTTGGGGTCTTTTTCTTATATAGGCTCCTTTCTCTTCCCCCCCCCCCTCAATCCCTGTCCTGATTTTTCACACTTTCTGTCTGGTCACTCTAGGTATGGGTAATTGGTGCCTATATAAGACAAAGCCCCAAATATCGGGACTGGCCCTATAAAATCAGGACATCTGGATCTAGACACCCTACCTGGGGAGCGCCTCTCCCCCGGGCTGGCAGCTGCCAGCGATCCATCTCATCCGGGGGGAGCTGCACAGGGCAGGATGAGCTGCTGTGGCTCCATGGGTGCCCCGTCCCTGAGATCAGATGCTGTGCTAACTTCACCATGGTCCGTAAGGCTGGTGGTGGTGCCCATTGGCATGTGATTGGACCTGAGGGTTTGCTGCTGCTGTTGCCACTCTGCACCCCAAGAGGTGGATTTTGGGGTCCTGCAGTTTTCCACTTATCTCCTCCTCTACTGCAGCTGTTGGACCAGCGGGCTGGGGGGTGAGCCAAGCATGAAAGCAGTACTGTGTTGCCATTTAGATTGTCATTTAACAACTTTGTTTGCCAAAAATTCTTGCTAACAATCCTGAATCCAATTTCAATATATTTTTTTTTAAAAATCAATATCTTAGCTAAAAACAGAAAATTATGTTGTTGACAATTATTAGTGACAGGTTTGGTTTGAGGCAGGGAGTGGGCCAGTTTTCATCAGAGAAACAACAAATGTTGACTGACTTTCCTGTAGCCTGTTACTTCTGATAAGAGCCCTCCAACAACTGTAATATGCTCATCTCCTTACTAGTGTATAAAGCAGGGGTCGGCAACCTACGGCACACGTGTCAAAGGTGGCAGGTGAGCTGATTTTTGATGGTATGCAGCAGCAGGCTGAGCGGCTCAGCCCATCACTGCTCTGGGGTTCCGGCTGCTGCCCTATTGCCAGCTGGAATACCAGCCGTCGGCCCCACTCAGCACCTGCTGCTGGCCTAGGGACCCCCAGGAACCCCAGGCTGGCAGTGGGCTGAGCAGGCCAGCTGAACCACTCAACCTGCTGTCAGCCTGGGGTTCCATTCACTCAGCCGGCAGCGGGCTGAGCGGGCTGGTGGCGGGCTGAGCAGGGCCGGTGGGGGGTTGAGTGGCTCAGTCTGCTGGCAGTCTGGGGTGCCAGCAGCACTCAGCCTACTGCTACTCCAGGGTTCCGGCTGCCGGCCCCTTGCCAGTCAGGAGCTCAGCCGCCAGCCCCACTCTGCCTCCTGCCAGCCTGGGTGAGCAGAATCCCAGGCTGGTAGCGGGCTGACGGGGGGGGTTGGGGGCCGGGATCCTGGCTGGCAGGAGTTGGTGGTCAGAACCCCAGACCAGCAGCAGGCTGAGCAGGGCCTGGGATCCTTGTCTAGGGTTCCAGCCACCCGCCCGCTGCCGGTTTGGGGTTCCATTTACTCATCTGGCAGTGGCCTGAGCAGGACCGGTGGCCAAGACCTCAGATAATAACAATAGTTTATTTATATAATATAGACATAGAGAGAAACCTTCTACAAACATTAAAATGTATTACTGGCACGAGAAACCTTAAATTACAGTGAACTTGGCACACTACTTCTGAAAGGTTGCCGACCCCTGGTATAGAGTGACCATATGTTGTACTAAGATTCTCCCGCTTTTTTTTTTCCCTGTGAGTCACTATAACTTTTGCCAGCCCAGAAGTTGAGCAGCCAAAGTTTTACGTTTTCATAATGTTTTCTCCAACTTTCATAAAGTAAATACATAGTTAATGTGAGTTAAAAAGGCCAGGGACACTTCTTTGTGAAGAATCTGTACAGCAGATCATGCCCATAGACGATCCAGAAAAGAAATTTGAGGTTGAATTTTTTAATCTTGTGATGGATAAAGCAGTATCGGCTGTTGATGAAAGGTTTAATACCTTGCAAGTACACCATGAACAGTTTGGATTTTTGTATGACATAACTAAATTCAATGAAATAGGAAAACAAGAGCAACTAATGACAAAGTGCAAGAACCTAGAGAGCCTCCTGAAGCACGGTGATCATTTTGATTTAATTGGACTTGAACTGTACGAAGAATTGAGTACACTGTCATCAATGTTGCCACATGCAAAATCGGTGATGGACACTGTACAGTTTATTCATACCCGCAAACTTGTTGACATATATCCTAATGTGTACATTGCCACTCGTATTCTACTGACAATTCCTGTAACAGAAGCATCAGGAGAACGGAGTTTCTCAAAACTAAAGCTCATTAAAAACTATCTCCGCTCTACAATGAGTCCAGAACGCTTAACTGGTCTTGCTATTCTTTCAATCGAACAAGACACGACTTTGTCTTTGTCATATGATGACATTATTACTGATTTTGCAGCCAAAAAAGCCAGAAAGATTGCTTTTAATTAAAAACAAATCTTTGTTTCAATACCTCTTCATATAAATTTCAATAAAATGTTGATAAATTTAAAAAAATATATTATTTGCATCATTCTGTCATATCAGAATTTTTTCTATAGTGCTGCTTCTTTAGTGCTAGTCCATCAGCATTACAGTGTGCTTAATTAAGTTAAACTGGTTTTAATAACGTGAATGTGGCAAGTTTTCCAATACTGTAAGCTTATGTTTGTGTTGCTAAGAGCAGATCAGGTACAGGGGCACCAGTTTAATAATCTCGCCTAGGGCACCATAAATCCTAAGGCCGGCCCTGGAGGTGGGAGTCATGGTGGTTCAAAGGACTATACTGAACAAGGTGCTAGACAAAAAGTGGACTCTTGGAACAAAACGTGTTAAGTGGTTTTCATTTACTATATATTCACATTTAAACAGTATGACAGGGAAATATTTACTTTTATGTATATGCATTTTTTCCTCAAAGCAAAATGTCTGGCAAAATATTATTTTATTGATGACCATTGGTTAATAACATAGCAAAAGCATCCTTACTGGTTAATAACTTAGATTGGCTAATAATTAAATCACAGTGTCACATTAAAGAGCCACCTGCGGGTCATGAGCCTCAGCCAGAATATCACTAGCTTAATTTGGGACAGTTTAAACGAAGACAGATTTTAAAGAGCATCTACTGCAGCGATTCTCAAACTGGGGGTTCTGACCCAAAAGGGGTCCCAAGTCCATTACAGGGGGATCATGGCACTGTCACCCTTACTTCTGCCCTGTCTTCAGAGCTGGTCAGGTGGAGAACAATGGCCACTGGCCAAGCACCCAGCTCTGAAGGCAGCACTGCTGCCAGCAACAGCCAGAAGTAAGTGTTGCATTGTATGGGGAGCGGGGTTGTCACCTGGGGGTGGGGGAAAGGTTGTCATCTAAGTTTCCTGTAAGATGCACAGCCATGCAGCAGCCTTCTTAGCACCATGCAGGTGCTCAGGGAACTCGTCCGGGGACCTGCTGTGGCCAGGGCAGCCCAGACCATCGCGGCACTCCTCCCCCAGCCTGGACCTAGCTGAGGCCAGGTGCCTCTCCCCCAGCCTGGACCTGCCAGGAAAGGGGTGTCTATCCTGTGGCCCCAGCCCTGAAGCTGCCCAGGTGCAGGGAGAGAAAGTTGGGAGGAGGAGGAGGAGTCCTCTCTCCCCACCATAGCGCCGTAGCACCCTCCTACACCCCAAATCCCTCATCTCTGGTCCCACCCCAGAGCCCACACTCCAAGCCAGAGGCCACATTCCAAGCCAGAACCCTCATACCCCTGCACCACAACCCTGAGCCCCCTCCCACACACCAAACCCCTTGGTCCCACCCCCACCACATGAATTTTGTTATGTGTACCAATATAGGTGGGACAAATTAGAGGGAACACCGGTTGTCAAGCTGAAATATTTTCAAAGAGGGGCCCCCATCTCAAAAAAAAAAGTGAGAATTTTTGCTTGAGAAGTGACAGAAAAAGGAGTAATGGTTCCAAGTTGCAGTGGGAAAGGTTTAGGTTGGATATTAGGAAATACTATTATACTAGGAGGGTGTGAAGCACTGGAATGGGTTACCTAGGGGAGGTGGTGGTGGAATCTTCATCCTTAGAGGTTTTTAAGGCCTGGTTTGAGGAAGCCCTGGCTGGGATGATTTAGTTGGGGTTGGTCCTGCTTTGAGCACAGGGTTGAACTAGATACCTCCTGAGGTCTCTTCCAACCCTAATCTTCTATGAACCACTGATCTACTGTAATAGTAAGGATTAAATATTTTAAAAAGTGAGTTTTGGAAAGGATATCAACTCTTATGCTTCAAGGCATAAACCAACCACTAATAGAAGGGAGTGAGAAAGAAGCTTCCCCTGTGGGCAGGTTATTCAGTAAGTACTTACTGCAGGGTTTCCTGCACCTTCCTCTGAATTATTATCTGGTACTAAACGCTGCTGGAGACAGGATACTGAATTCGAAGAACCACTGGCCTGTTCCAGTAGGGCAATTCCTGCTAGGTTATGTTCCCTTAAATTGAAGGTGCAGCCTGAGTGGAGATTCTGGCAAAGACTTTCAAAAGTGTTTGGTGATTTGAGTGCCTCATTTCCTATGTGCCCAATTTGAAATACTGTGATTTGAGAAAGTGCTGAGCCCTCAAAAATCAGTAATAATTAAAAAAAAAATTGGTTGTCATCTTTAATTGAGCTCTCCCTTTCTGTAGCAACGCAACGTTACTTATTGCCACCTGTAAAAACTCAAAATAACAATTACATTATCTTCATTAATTATTTAAATAATGGCATGGAGAGTACACAAAGTTTGTGAACAATACCAAACTGGGAGAAGTTGTAAGTGCTTTGGAGAATAGGATTATAATTCAAAATGATCTGGACAAAATGGAGAAATGGTCTGAAGTAAATAGGATGAAATTCAATAAGGACAAAAGTACTCCTCTTAGGAAGGTACAAGCAATTGCATCTACAAAATGGGAAATAGCTGCCTAGGAAGAGAACTGTGGAAATGGATCTGGGTCTTATAAGTGGATCACAAGATAAATGTGAGTCAACAGTGTAACAATTGCAAAAAAACAAACAAACATCGTTCTGGGATGTGTTAGAAGCTGAGTGTAGTAAGCAAGACACAAGAAGTAATTCTGCTCTACTCCACACAGATTAGGCCTCCACTGGAGTATTGTGTCCAGTTCTGGGCACCACATTTCAAGGAAGATGTGGACAAACTGGAGAAAGTCCAAAGAAGAGCAACAAAAATTACTAAAGGTCTAGAAAACATGGAGAAAAGAAGATGGAGAGGGGACATGATGATCATTTTCAAGTGCAAACAAGATTGTTACAAGGAAGAGGGTGAAAAATTGTTCTCATTAAACTCTGAGGATGGGACAAGAAACAACAGGCTTAAATTGCAGCAGGGGAGGTTTAGGTTGGACATTAGGAAAAAATTCCTAACTGTCAAGGTAGATAAGTACTGGAACAAATTGCCTAGGGAGGATGAAGGATCTCTGTCACAAGAGGTTAAGAACAGGTTAGACCAGTGGCTCTCAGCCCACAGTCCTCTTGCAGCCCAATCAGCTCACAGCTACAGCCCATGTGACATCCTCAGGGCCATGCAGGTAGTATATATACTGTGTGGATGCGGCCAACATAACACAGAGAACTGCATGTGTGGCCCACAATGGTAAATAGATTGAGAACTACTGGGTTAGACAAACTCCTGGTCAGGGAATGGTCCAATTATTACTTAGTCCTGCCTGGCGTGCAGGGGACTAGAGTAAATCACCTATTCAGGTCCCTTCCAGTCCTTCACTTCTATGATTGTTTCAGTATTACAAGACAATATTGTAACAGTCTACTCCAAAATATGAATCTGTATGAGGATATTTACCTCTAGGATAGTTGCTATCGGTCATACCCTTGCCTCACAAAGTACTGATGTCTACTTTCAGTGCAGATAATGTTTAGAAGGCTTCCTACATCACTATACCAAAAGATTTTTCTTCAACGCATGCACCTCTTAACTGCTCATATGTCAGATATTACTGTCAATAAGACCTTTCCTGCTGCCTGTCTCTAATGAAAAACTGTTCATAATTTGAACAGTCCTTTAACTATGATCTTTGCGCTATAATGGATAGACAACACAGGCGTCAGAAGGACTGCCAAAGACCCCTCCACACCCCAAAGGGCCCAACCCTCCCGGAGTCTTAGCCCTACCCCCCCAGTCCCACCCCACACACATTCTCCTTACCTTTCTCTCCCTACTGACCAACCCAAAGCCCTCAGGTAGCAGGTCCCCAGCACCAATAGGACCATCTACTGCAGTTTTGGTAGCTGACAGGTAAGGACCCAGCTACTATCAATGCAAAGCAGGACCCTGGTGCCGGCCAACTAGGCTAGGTCATGACTCACACCCTCCCAGCCAGATGTGGGGGCGGGGGAGAACAATGGTCTGAAAATCTTTATAAAAGTGTGGGAGAAAGGCAAGTCCAAAGTGCTGGAGAATTAATACTTAAATATCCCAGAGTGTGTATGTTTCTTTTGTTAAAATGGGGGAGGGGGAGGGAGGGGGGAAGGAGATAGGCCATTTCTGGCACTGGTGGTAGATTCACAAAAAAAGAACACAGAAAAAGCCAGAGCCAATGAAATACCAGTAATTTTCTACTTCTCCTGTTCCAGTTTACTACCGAAAAAATTCAGATGCTGTTTGGATTGGGTCAGAAAAGTCTGCTGACCACGTAACTGTTCAACTACTATATGGCAAACCCAGTTATTTCAGTCTTGCCTAAGAAAAGACGGTTACTCACCTTTGTAACTGTTGTTCTTCGAGATGTGTTGCTCACATCCATTCCAGTTAGGTGTGCGCGCCGCGCGTGCACATTCATCGGAAAACTTTTACCCTAGCAACTCAGTGGGCCGGCAGGTCGCCCCCTAGAGTGGCGCCGTCATGGTGCTCGATATATACCCCTGCCGGCCCACCCGCTCCTCAGTTCCTTCTTGCCGGCTACTCCGACAGTGGGGAAGGAGGGCGGGTGTGAAATGGATATGAGCAACACATCTCGAAGAACAACAGATACAAAGGTGAGTAACCGTCTTTTCTTCTTCGAGTGATTGCTCATATCCATTCCAGTTAGGTGAAACCCAAGCCTTACGTAGGCGGTGGGGTCGGAGTGAGATGTGGCAGAATGAAAACTGCTGAGCCAAAGGCTACAGCATCTCTTGACTGTTGAACCAGGGCATACTGCGAAGCAAAGGTATGGACCGAGGACCATGGAGCTGCGCGACAGATCTCGTGGGTAGGAACACGAGCCAGCAAGGCGGCAGATGAAGCCTGAGCCCTGGTAGAATGCACGGTGATGTGGCTTGGGGAAATATGAGCCAAATCATAACAAGTGCGGATGTACGCCATCACCCAAGATGAGATCCTCTGAGAGGAAAACAAGCAAGCCCTCCCTTTGGTCTGCTACCGTGACAGAGCTGGGGCACCTTACGAAATGGTTCTGTCAGCGCATATAAATGCGAGCACTCCACAGATGTCCAGGGAGTGCAATGGTTGCGCCCATTGCGTTGAGCTGTGGGTAACATGAAAGGCCGAAACCACCTTAGGGAGGAAAGCCGGGTGCGGTCATAACTGCACCTTGTCTTTGTGAAACCTAGTGTACAGCGGAACCACTGTAAGAGCTCTGAGCTCGGAGACCCGTCTGGCCGATGTAACAGCTACAAGGAAAGCTGTCGTCCAAGACAGGTATAGCAGAGGGCCGGTCGCGAATGGCTCGACTGGGGGAGACATAAGTCTGGTTAAAACTAGGTTGAGGTCCCAAGTTGGGGCTGGGCGGCGCACCCGAGGGTGCAAGCGCTCCAAGCCCTTGAGGGACCTCGAACCCATAGAGTGTGAGAACACGGAACGTCCACCTTAGCCTGGCTGGAAGGTAGAGATGGCTGCCGAGTGTACCCTCAGCGATGATACCGCCAGGTCCTGCCGCTGAAGGCCAGAGGCAGGCCAAATAGTGGGGATCGAGACCTCAGTAGGAGCAAGATCGAGTGTATTGCAGCTGTAGAAGAAACGCTTCCACTCGGCCCGGTACGTTGACCAGGTGGAAGGCTTCCTGTCACCCCGGCTCAGTTACGCAGCAGCCACACCGTGAGGTGAAGAGGCTGCAGGTACGGGTGACGAAGCCTATTGTTGCCCTGAGTGATGAGGCCTGGGTGGGGTGGCAGGGTAATTGGGTCGGTTATTGACAGGCCGAGCAACGTGGTATATCAGTGCTGCCTGGACCACTCTGGAGTGATCATGATGATGCGCGCTCTGCCCCTGCGGAGTTTGAGCAGGACCTAATGAACCAGTGGGAACAGTGGGAAGGCATAAAGGAGTTGGCCTTTCCACGGCATCAGGAATGCATCCAAGATCGATCCCGAGGAGAGACCTTGGAAGGAGCAGAACATCTGGCATTTTCTGCTCTCGCGGTGAGCGAACAGATCTATGTGAGGAAACATCTCCACTTCTGGAAAGCAGAACGCCTCACATGGGGCAGAGTGATCACTTGTAAGACAGGAAAAACCTACTGAGTCAAAGCGCCAAGACGTTCCGAACGCCTGGGAGAAAGGACGTCACCAGCTCCATCGAGTGGGCCATGCAAAAGTCCCCGAAATCCTGACAAAAGGGGGGAGGACCATGTCCCTCCCTGGTTATTTATGAAGCACATGGCCGTTGTGTTGGCTGTAAACACCGAGATACCACGGCCTCGCAGCTGCTGCTGGAACCCCTGGCACGCCAGGCGGACTACTCTCATTTTTGGGGCATTGATGTGGAATGCCAGCTCCCAAGAAGACCAAAGGCCTTAAGCTCGGAGGTGATCATGAGCACTCGAGCAGAGAGATGATGCGTCCGTCGTCAGGGGCAGTGAGGGCTGGGGCAGATGGAACCGCATCCCTGCCCACACCAGGGAGGGAGTTAGCCACCACTCTAGGGAGCCTAAGGTGCTCGAGGGAACAGTGACTACCATGACCATTCGCTCCCTGTCCGGGTGGTACTCCGAGGTGAGCCGGACTTGGAGAGGACGGAGGCGGAGCTTGGCGTGTTTGGTTACAAACTTGCGGGCAGCCATGGACCCAGGAGACTGAGACAAGTACGAGCCGAGGTCGTTGGGAAAGCCTGCAGACCTCAGATGATTGTTGCCATCGCCTAAAACCGCAGTTGTGATAAGCAGGCTCCGGCTAGGTAGGAGACCAGGATAGCCCCTAGGAAGTCCAACCTCTGCGTGGGAACCAGAGTGGATTGCTCTATAGTCATCATCAGGCCTAGACCTGTGAATAAGACCGTGACGATGCCCACGTGCTGAGTGGTTTGTATCTCGGAGTCTCCTCAGATAAGCGAATCGTCCAGATACGGAAAAACACATATCCGACATCAGCGAAGGTAGGCGGTGACTATGGCCGTAAACCAGAAGTACTGACGGTTGGCTAGAAAGCGGAGGTATCTCCTGTGCGGAGGGAAGATGGCGTTGGGAAAGTACGCGTCCTTCATATCGAGGGTGGCATAGTTGCACCCAGGAGGCAAGGATGGAATAATGGTTCCCAGGGATACCGTGCTGAACTTCAACCTTATCCTAAACCGGTTGAGTCCGTGCAGGACTAGGAAGGTCTGAGACCTCTGTTCGAGTGGGGGACTAGGGCATAACGGGAGTAAACCCCCTTGCCCCTTTCGTCAGTCGGCGTCTGCACCTCTTGTAAGAGGAATTGCTCGTGAGAGGGGTCCCTGAAGGGGGACAGGGCTGGAACAAATTAGAGGTGGTACCTACGCTCCACCGTGCGCAGGACCCAGCGATCTGAAATTAACTGGGGCCACGCCAGGAGAAAGCGGGATTGGGATCCCGGCCTGTGACTGGTACACCGCCCTCAGGCGCACCTTGGAAGGTTCGTCTTTGGTCCCAGTGGTGATTGCGAGGGACCTTGACCTTGGCTCTCTAGGGGTCCTGACGTTCGTCTGCGACCACCTTGGCCTCGCCGTTTGCCAAAGTCCTGTCTCTGGCTAGGCACAGAGTATGGCGGCTGGGGACAGAAAGGCCTGCGTTTGGTCGCTGGCATATGCATGCTGAGAGAGCGCATTAGGACCCTATTGTCCATCAGGCTTCGCAGCCTGGGGCTGTCTTTGCCGCAAAGAGGCCTTTACCAACAAAGGGTAAATCCTGAATGGCATACTGCAGCTCCGGCCGGAGGTTTGAAACCTGAAGCCATGAGATGCACCTCATGGCGACACCAAAGGCCAGAGTCCTGGCTGCTGAGTCTGCTGTGTCCAACGAGGCCTGGAGGGATGCTCTGGGTACCTTTTTCCCCCGTCCTCCAAGACGGCAGCGAACTCTTGGCGGGAGTTTTTAAGGAGAAACTCCATAAACTAAACTACCTTCACCCAGGTGCTATAATTATAGCAGCTAAGCAAGGCTTGTTGCTTTGCTACCCAGAGCTGCAGGGCCTCTGCAGAGTACACCTGGCGGCCAAGCAGGTTCATTCGCCAAGCCTCCTTCGGTTTTGGGGCTGGCGCCCGCTGGCCATGTCAATACCTCTCCTTAACAAACTGAAAGACTAGTGAGCAGAGAGGAGAGCGGACAGACGAGTAGTCGTACCCCTTAGAGGGCCCCATACCGGGTCCTCTACCTCTGGGACCTCCTCCATCTCAGGTTGTTGGGGGGCGTATCAGAATCGTGGTCCTGAGCATAAGATCTGCGCATGTGGGATGACACGGATGCGTGTCTGGATGGCCATGGAGGTACTAAAAGAAGGCACAGGCAGAGTCTCTGACTCTATCGGGCCTTGCCCAACTCGGCACCGGGAGGCGTACGTACCTGGAGCGAGATCCAGACCTGCAACCAGAATGGTGCCGGGAGGTCGACCGAGATCTCGAGGCTCGGGGAGAGGCTACAGGAGTCAAGGTACCTGTTGCGGTGCCGGGAGTCGGAATGGTGCCGATAGCGGGTCGGCGAACGGGATACCGACCGGTGCGGCGAGTGCGACCAGTACCGATGAGGAAAACAGCACCGGGACTGCAAGTGGTGTCGGGTGTGCCGACGGGACCTGGAGTGTCTGCGGGACCGTGATCATGAACGGTGCCGCTCTGCTGTGCTAACAGAGGACGGTCATATGAAGAGACTGTATTACCCACACCGGCGGTGCCGGGGTCACGCAGCATCGACTCTGTCATGGCAATGAGATCCCTCGCCGTTGGTAATGTCTCCGGCGTGGAGGGAACAGCAGGCTCAACCACAGTGCATACCGGGGAGCTGTTGGGCACCGGATTCGACGGCCCTCGTGGGACCGGGATCGATGGTACCGAGGTCGTCAGAGCTTCGGTAGGTATCGGTGCCGGGCGATCCGACTTAGACGAGCTCTCTGGCTGCGGTGCCGTCGGCACGGAAGCAGCAGGAGCAATAAGCTCAACCACGGCGCGTGCCGGGGAGCCGACAGGCACCGGATTCGACGGCCCTTGTGGGACTGGAATCTACGGTGCCGACGTTGTCGGTGCCTCAGCAGGTGTCGGTGCCGGGCGATCCGACTTAGACGAGCTCTCTGGCTGCGGTGCCGTCGGCATGGAAGCAGCAGGAGCAATAAGCTCAACCACGGCGCGTGCCGGGGAGCCGTCAGGCACCGGATTCGATGGCCCTTGTGGGACCGGGATCGACGGTGCCGACGTCGTCGGTGCCTCAGCAGGTGTCGGTGCCAGGCGATCCGACTTACAGAAGCAGCGGGAGCAGTAAGCTCTACCACGGCGCGTGCCGGGGAGCTGTCAGGCACTGGATTCAATGGCCCTGGGGGACTGGAATCGACGGTGCCGATGTCATCGGTGCCTCTGCAGGTGTCGGTGCCGGGCAATCCGACTTAGATGAGCTCTCTGGCTGCGATGCAGGTGGCACGGAAGCAGCAGGAGCAGGAGGCTCAACCACGGCGCGTGCCGGGGAGCCGTCAGGCACCAGCAGGAATCGCAGGCTTTCTCGACCTCGGAGGAAGGGAGCGGTGCCGAGTCGACTTCGGTGCCGGCGACGGCCGGTGCCGAAAGGCCTTGGCAATACCGGCGGGGTCCGGTGCCGAGGAGGCGCTTCTGCCAGCCGCTTGATCATCGCTCGGCGCCAAAGGTGATGGGGTAAGTGAAAGTCCCGCTCCTTTTTGTCCTCGGCTTAAAAGCCTTGCAAATGGGGCACTTAGCTGTCAAGTGTGATTCCCTGAGGCACTTCAAACAGGAGTCGTGTGGATCTCCCTTCGGCATCGGCTTCTGGCAGGCCGAGCCCATTTTAAAACCCGGTGAGCCGTGCATGGGCTCCGGCACCAGGTTCATGGAAGGGGCTACTTCCTGAACCCCGCTAACTATTACTAAACTAATTATGTTAGCAAAGAAAAAACATATAACTATACAAATATATATATATATAAAAGGATTATAACTGCATAACTATATACGAGAACTACGAGTAGCTAGGGAAGTGGAGGTCAGCTAAGCTGCGCTCCACTGTTCCAACGACCGACACGGGCGGTAAGAAGGAACTGAGGAGCGGGTGGGCCGGCAGGGGTATATATCGAGCACCATGACGGCGCCACTCTAGGAGGCGACCTGCCGGCCCACTGAGTTGCTAGGGTAAAAGTTTTCCGACGAATGTGCACGCACGGCGCACACACCTAACTGGAATGGATATGAGCAATCACTCAAAGAAGAAGGTAACGTGATACACATCCACTCTGCATGGAACTTTTTATCCAAAAACTCTACAGTTAGAGGCTACTAGCTGCACAAAGATTCCCAGCTGTTGTCACCAACTGTGACTAAAGAACCTGGAACGGCAACTTATGGGCCATTCCTCCCTACCACAAAAAATACCCAGCTACTTTTTAATTACACAGTCCTTTCTCATTTGAAACCCCATCCCACATTATTCCAATACTAACAACTGAGTCAGTCTGGCAGTAGTTAACCAAATATCAAGATTGCCCTGATACCGGATAGAACGTAACCAATTTAATTAGCATTAAACGTATCCTCAAAGGAGAGCTTGGCACCAAAACTCCTTATACGTACAGACATGTATATCTTGTATTTTTAATGAGTTCAGCATTTGTTTCTGGTTTAAAAGCATGCACACAGTGTGGCAGCTATTCAAACCCATTGCTTCAGAGTGCTAGCAATTGCTGACTGTGTGCTATGACAAAGTTAAATTGTCAATTATGATGATTCTACAATCTCCTTTATTATATAACCTTCAGGTAACAAAAATAATTAGTAGATACTAGGACAAAACAAAAGCCATCATCAAATTGCCTAGGGAGATTGTGGAATCTCCACCACTGGAGAATTTTAAGAGCAGGTTGGACAAACACCTGTTAGGGATGGTCTAGATAATACTTAGTCCTGCCATGAGTGCAGGGGACTGGACTAGATGACCTCTCGAGGTCCCTTCCCGTCCTGTGATTCTATGAAATGTTCTGATGAAACAAAAGGAAAGTTAAAAGAACCCTAGTACTTATGTTTGGTTTTGCAAATGTGATTACATTTTTCACCATCTTCAGCTGCTTGTTAATATTGTTTTCTAAGATATTCAGTTTTGCAAAGAAATCCCTAATGCAGAATAAGTAAGCATGCAGCTTCAGCTAAAAGATGAACTTCACCATCAGTATACACTAGTCTAAATTTGCACCTTTAAAACACATACACAAGTAATGGTAACTCCAACAGCTAACCCCTTGAGGCATCAATATACTCAAGGACTCGAAAGCTGACTCATTTGTTAGGTAAAATGAACTGTACCATGACTTGAGTCCAAAGGGCCTTACACAGTGATATGCAGGAATGTTGGGATAGGCCCACAATGTTCTGTGATGTTATTCACTAGTTTTCATCTGATAGTGAACCAGAAAGTCATGTTCATTATATTAGAGACACAAGGTAAGTGAGATAATATCTTTTATTGGACTAACATTGTCTCTTTAATATCCTGGGACCAACACAGTTACAACACTGCAAACAACGATTCATTATATAGCAGACAGAAGTATCCAGAACTTTACAATTTTCAATTAAGTATAAGATGCTCTGGCCAATAAAACATGTTAGTGGTATATATACTTGAGCCACTCTGAACTGATTATATTTTGTAACAGTGTGATCTAAGTATATAAATATGAAACCATCATTCATAGTAGATGCTTTCAGGTGAAAAAAAATGTCATCAAAACATATCTTACAAAATGCCCAGAAGTTAAAAACAGAAGTACTCAAAGAATAAGAAGATTACATCAATTATCATTATTACTGTTTTGTAATTTGGGATTAGAATATTGGTTGCAAAGAGAAAGTTCAATTTAAAGTATGTGTTCCAGATTAACTCAGAACCTTCCAAACTGCTATTGTGGCAGTTTCAGTGTTAAAAAAAAAAAAAAAAAACCAAGCAAAAACAAAAAGCACCCCACACCCTCAACTCTCCGCCGAGGGATGCATATTTCTAAAGAAAATTCTTGTAAACTGCACTTTTAAAATAGTTTGTACTGAGCACCTTTTCACTTCAGGGAGTTTATTAACTTGATGATTACAATATCCAAAAGCAAACTGTTTGTGTTATGTTAAATTCCTGAAAGAGCACTAATACAAAGATTTGTGATAAAAACAAATTTGTAGAGCATGCTTCAGGAAGTAACGCAGTTACCAAATTTTACAAAACAAGCTGAATTCTGCTAATCTAGGTTACAGTTTATCTTTAGGGTCTCTCTTGTAAAATCATTCCTTTCTGACTTAGATCCAGCCTGATGTGACTGAAAAGGTAACTCTGAAAACTCTCTCCTTTTCTTTTTTACTCCCATTCATCTGAACAGCAGGAAGAGAGCAGAGGAGTGGGAGTTAGGGGTTTGTTTGAGTTGGGGTTTTTTTTTATTCAACTCAGATTGATTTTACTAAGGAAATTATTTTAAAGAACCACCTCCCCCAAGTTAAACTGTGACCTAGATCAGTAAGAATCTGCCCAATTTAACTGGTAAAACAAAAAAGTTACTTTAAAAGATTTTCCTGTATGTCACTCAGACCTCACTTTCAGCTATATATTGCATGGACAAGACTTGCCTGTGTTAAATAATTATTTTTCTTAGATTTTCAGAAAAGCTAGGTTCATATTAGGAACCATGGAATGACAACTACTCAAGGCCAGCATGAAACTTTCAGAACTGTGTGTTTCCTAATTGTATATATAGCACACAAGTGCTATGAAATTGGGAAACACTTGAGATTCATCTAAACTGATGTTTCTCTGAATAACAATAACATCAAGCCTGAATAACCAATGCAAATTCAGACAGAGCAAAGACAGTCAGTCATTAACACAGTGCACTGATTCAGTATGTCACCACTTAGCTAGCCCTCCTTTAAGGGCACAGACAATCTTCTATACACTCTCCCTTAGGTAGTCAGAGAATGCTCCTGTCTACGGGATCACACGTAATCAGATAATTATGGAATGCTCTCTCATATGTTACAGAAATTTCCTATAATTCTCATGATTTCTGGGCTTGTCTCCTTGCTCACACAGTATAATCCCCAACACAGTCACTGATGTTTCCTCTTGTCAGACAGGTTTTATCCATTTTCCTGATGTGCTTGGGGCTATTGTGCTGAAAAATCAAAAGGGGGCCAATTAAACACCTACTGAGGGTAATTCATGGTAGATAAGACTTGGCTGTACTTTTTCAGCATTAACTGCCCCTCAGTTTTCCATTTCCCAACCTGCTTGAGAGGTAGACACAAACTCTAACAATGCTTAACAGTAGCGTGCAAACATGTGCAAGTGTTCCTCACCCACTCTGTTGAATAATCCAGCATGTGCCGGAACCCAAAACTTGCCATCTGTAAGCAAAAGAAGGATCCCAATCATACTTGCCAACAACTTCCCCTCTGTCATATTTTCCCTTTGAAGCACAAGGACTTTGGCACTCACTTTCCCATTCTTACCATCTTCAGCAAACACTATTTCTGACCTGACTTGCACAAGCCACTTCCCAGTACTCTCTCTGATATCGGTTGCCATTTGAACATTATCTCTTCTTGGCAGAGTAGACCCTAAAACACTTAGATCCTGACAGTTTTTGCTCCCTTCCAGCTTTGTCGTTAGACTTCATTTCCTCTCACCCTCCCCAGGACCATGCCAGCAGCATTTGGGAGACACTGGGACCAGATGGCATTCACCCAGAGTGAAAGAATTCAAATGTGAAATTGTGGAACTATTAACCATGGTTTGTAACCTGTCCTTTAAATCAGCTTTTGTACCCAAAGAATGGAAGATAGCTAATGTAACACAATATTTAAAAAGGGTTCTAGCCGTGATCCCGGCAATTACAGACTGGTAAGTCTAACGTCAGTACTGGGAAAATTAGTCGAAACAATAGTAAAGAATAAAATCGTCAGACACACAGAAAAACAAACTGTTGGGCAAAAGTCAACATGGTTTCTGTAAAGGGAAATCGTGTCTTACTAATCTATTAGAGTTCTTTGAAGGGGTCAATAAACATGTGGACAAGGGGATCCAGTGGACATAGTGCGCTTACATTTCCAGAAAGCCTTTGACAAGGTCCCTCACCCAAGGCTCTTACGTAAATTAAGTTGTCATGGGATAAGAGGGAAGGTCCTTGCATGGACTGAGAACTGGTTACAAGAAAGGGAACAAAGGGTAGGAATAAACAGCAAATTTTCAGGATGGAGAGGCGTAACTAGTGGTGTTCCCCAAGGGTCAGTTCTAATCAATTTATTCATAAATGATCTGGAGAAAGGGGTAAACAGCGAGGTGGCAAAGTTTGCAGATGATACTAAATGCTCAAGATAGTTAAGACCAAAGCAGGCTGTTAAGAACTTCGAAAAGATCTCACAAAACAAAGTGATTGGGCAACAAAATGGTAAACGAAATGTAATGTGGATAAATGTAAAGTAATGTACATTGGAAAAAATAACCCCAACTATACATACAATATGATGAGGGCTAATTTAGCTACAATGAATCAGGAAAGAAATCTTGGAGTCATGGTGGATACTTCTCTGAAGACATCCATGCAGTATGCAGCAGGAGTCAAAAAAAGAGCAAACAGGATACTAGGAATCATTAAAAAATGGATAGAGAATAAGACGGAGAATATATTATTGCCCTTGTATAAATCCATGGTACGCCCACATCTTGAATACTGCGTACAGATGTGGTCTCCTCATCTCAAAAAAGATATACTGGCATTAGAAAAAGTTCAGAAAAGGGCAACTAAAATGATTAGGGGTTTGGAATGGGTCCGATATGAGGAGAGATTAAAGAGGCTAGGACTTTTCAGCTTGGAAAAGAGGAAACAAAGGGCAGATATGATAGACGTATATAAAATCACAAGTGGTGTGGAGAAAGTGAATAAGGAAAAGTTATTTACTTATTCCCATAAGAATTAGGGGCCACCAAATGAAATTAATAGGTAGCAGGTTTAAAACAAATAAAAGGAAGTTCTTCTTCACAAAGCACACAGTCAACCTATGGAACTCCTTGCCTGAGGAGGTTCTGAAGGCTAGGACTATAACAGCATTTAAAAGAGAACTGGATAAATTCATGGAGGTTAAGTCCATTAAAGGCTATTAGCCAGGATGGGTAAGGAATGGTGTCCCTCGACTCTGTTTGTCAGAGGATGGAGATGGATGGCAGGAGAGAGATCACTTGATCATTACCTGCTAAGTTCACTCCCTCTGGGGCACAAGGCATTGGTACTATCGGTAGACAGGATACTGGGCTGGATTGACCTTTGGTCTGACCCAGTACGTCCACTCTTATGTTCTTTCAAGAATACTTCACACAACAAGATCTTCCTCCTCTAAGTCTCTGCTTAGGTATCATGACCAATTTCCTGGTTTACAGACATCCTAATTGTTTCAAACAACAGTATCCTATTTAATGAGCTTTAGCTTTCTTTCTGCACCCTTCTCCCCCAAATACCAGTTGAGTAATGTATAGCCTAATTGACTGTTAAGGTCAATGGCCAACACTTTAATCTTATTTAGTATATTCTTGGACAGTTCCATGAGTCATTATAATTTTTATTCTTACTGACAGGAACCATTATAATATATGAGGGAGGGGGGGAAAACAACAGAAAATGTGGAAATGGCAGAGGTGCTTAACTTCTTTGTTTCAGTTTCCACCAAGAAGGTTGGTGGTAACTGGACGTCTAACAGTGAACGGCAGTGAAAATGAGATAGGATCAGAGGCTAAAATAGGAAAAGAACAAGTTAAAAATTACTTAGACAAATTAGATGTCTTCAAGTCACCAGGGCCTGATAAAATGCATCCTAGAATACACAAGGATCTGACTGAGGAGATATCTGAGCCATTAGCGATTATCTTTGAAAAGTCACAAAAGATGGGAGGGATCCCAGAAGACTGGAAAAGGGCAAATAGAGTGCCCATCTATAAAAAAGGAAATACGGACAACCCAGGGAATTACAGACCAGTCAGCTTAACTTCTGTCCCCGGAAAGATAATGGAGCAAATAATTAAGCAATCAATTTGCCAACAGCTAGAAGATAATAAGGTGATTAAGTAACAGTCAGCATGGATTTGTCAAGAACAAATTGCGTCAAGCCAACCTGAGAGCTTTCTTTGACAGGGTAACAAGCCTTGTGGATAACAGGGAAGTGGTAGACATGGTATATCTTGACTTTAGTAAAGCTTTTGATACTGTCTCACATGACCTTCTCATAAACAAACTAGGGAAATGCAATCTAGATAGAGCTACTACAAGATGGGTGCAAAACTGGTTGGAAAACCATTCCCAGAGAGTAGTTATCTGTGGTTCACAGTCATTCGAGAAGGGCATAATGAGTGGGGTCCCGCAGGGATCAGTTCTGGGTCTGGTTCTGTTCGATATCTTCATCAATTATTTAAATAATGGCATAGAAAGTGCACTTATAAAGTTTGTGGACAATACCAAGCTGGGAGGGGTTGTAAGTGCTTTGGAGGATAGGATTATAATTCAAAATGATCTGGACAAAATGGAGACAGGGTCTGAAGTAAATAGGATGAAATTCAGTAAGGACAAATGCAAAGAACTTCATTTAGGAAGGAACAATCAGTTGCACATACACAAAATGGGAAATGGCTGCCTAGGAAGGAATTCTGCAGAAAGGGATCTGGGGGGGTCATAGTGGACCACAAGCTAAATATGAGTCAACAGTGTAACACTGTTGCAAAAAAAGCAAACATCATTCTGGGATGTATTAGCAGGAGTGTTGTAAGAAAGATACGAGAAATAATTCTTCCACTCTACTCTGTGCTGATTAGGCCTCAACTGGAGTAGTGTGTCCAGTTCTGGGCACTACATTTCAGGAAAGATGTGGAAAAACTGGAGAAAGTCCAGACAAGAGCAACAAAAATGATTAAAGGTCTAGAACACATGACCTATGAGGGAAGACTGAAAAAACTGTTTCTTTAGTCTGGAAAAGAGAAGACTGAGAGGGGATGTGATACCAGTTTTCTAGTACATAAAAGGTTGTTACAAGGAGGCGAGAGAAAAGATGGTTACTCACTTTTGTAACTGTTGTTCTTTGAGATGTGTTGCTCATATCCATTCCAATTAGGTGTGTGCGCGCCGCGTGTACGATTATCGGAAGATTTTTACCCTAGCAACACTCGGTGGGTCGGCTGGGTCACCCCCTGCAGTGGTGCCGTTATGGCGCCGGATATATACCCCTGCCGACCCAACGGCCCTTCAGTTCCTTCTTGCCAGCTACTCTGACAGAGGGGAGGGAGGGAGGGCGGGTTTGGAATGGATACGAGCAACACATCTCGAAGAACAACAGTTACAAAGGTGAGTAACCGTCTTTTCTTCTTCGAGTGCTTGCTCATATCCATTCCAGTTAGGTGACTCCCAAGCCTTACCTAGGCGATAGGGTCGGAGTGAGATGTCGCAGAATGTAAAACTGCTGAGCCAAATGCCGCGTCATCTCTGGACTGTTGTATCAATGCATAATGTGACGCAAAGGTGTGAATTGATGACCAGGTAGCCGCTCGATATATCTCCTGGATGGGTACATGGGCCACGAAGGCAGCAGATGAAGCTTTAACCTGAGTAGAATGGGCGGTGAGGTGGCTAGTTGGAACGTGAGCCAAATCATAGCAGGCGCGGATACATGATGTCACCCATGATGAAATTCGCTGCGAGGAGACCGGCAGGCCCTTCACACAATCCGCCATCGCTACAAAAAGCTGAGGCGACTTTCGAAAGGGTTTTGTTCTTTCGATATAAAAGGCTAGGGACCCTGTGGAAGTCCAGGGAGTGCAGCTGTTGTTCTCGATGGGACGAGTGCAGTTTCAGGAAGAAGACCGGGAGGAAGATGTCTTGATTGACACAAAAAGCAGATACCACCTTAGGGAGGAAGGCGGGGTGTGGTCGCAGCTGAACCTTGTCCTTATGAAACACCATATATGGAGGGTCCGCTGTGAGGGCCCGAAGCTCAGATACTCGCCTTGCCGATGTAATAGCGACGAGGAAGGCCATCTTCCAGAAGAGGTACAGCAGCGAGCAGGTGGCCAGTGGTTCAAAGGGAGCACCCATTAGCTTGGCAAGGACCAGATTGAGGACCCAGGTGGGGGTGGGGCATCTAACCTGCAGGTATAAACGCTCCAAGCCCTTGAGGAATCTTGAAACCATGGGGTGAGAGAAGACTGATTGCCTGTTGTCCCCTGGGTGAAAGGCGGACACAGCTGCTAGATGTACTTTTATGGAAGAGACCGCTAGGACGTGTTTTTTCAGGGACCAGAGGTAATCCAGGACAGTAGGAACTGGCACCTGCGTGGGAACAGTGCTACGTTGAGCACACCAGCAGGAGAAACACTTCCACTTGGCCAGGTATGTCAACCTAGTGGAGGGCTTCCTACTACCCAAGAGCACCTCTTGAACCAAGGCGAAGCAATGTAACTCGAACTGGCTTAACCACGCAGCAACCATGCTGTGAGGTAAAGAGACGGTAGGTCTGGATGGTGAAGCCTGCCGTAGTCCTGAGTTATGAGATTCGGGTAGAGTGGCAGGGAAATTGGGTCAGCCACTGAGAGGTCGAACAGCATGGTGTACCAGCGCTGTCTGGGCCATGCCGGGGCGATCATGATCAGGTGGGCCCTGTCTCTGCAGAGCTTGTTGAGGAGGTCCCTGTGAACCAGTGGGAATGGTGGGAAGGCGTAAAGCAGGTGGTTCATCCACGGTATTAGGGATGTGTCCGAAAGGGAGCCCGGTGAGCGACCTTGGAAGGAGCAGAAAGTGTGGCACTTCCTGTTCTCGCGAGAGGCAAAGAGGTCTATGCGAGGAAAACCCCACTTCCGGAAAACAGAATGGATACATCCGGACGGATCGACCACTTGTGGGCTAGGAAGGATCTGCTGAGGCGATCTGCCAGGGTGTTCTGAACTCCTGGGAGAAAGGACGCTACCAGATCGATTGAGTGGGCTATGCAGAACTCGCACGGCTGAATGGTTCCTGACAAAGAAGGGAGGAGCGTGCTCTGCCCTATCTGTTTATATAAAACATGGCTGTTATGTTGTCTGTAAACACTGAGGCACAACGGCCTTGGAGATGCTGACGAAACACCTGGCACGCTAGACGAACTGCCCTCAGCTCGCGAACACTGATGTGTAGGGCTAGTTCTTGGGCCGACCAGAGGCCTTGAGTAACTAAACCTCCTAGATGGGCACCCCAACCGAGAGATGATGCGTTCGTGGTTAGGGCCATCGAAGGTTGAGGTGGGTGGAATGGTATCCCTGCACAGACTGATGTGGGAGTCAGCCACCAGGTTAAGGAACCTAGAACGTTCAGAGGAACAGTGAGTATCTTGTCCAGACTGTCCTGATCCAGTCTGTAAACTGAGGCAAGCCAGGTTTGAAGTGGTCAGAGGCATAGTCTGGCGTGTTTGGTCACAAAGGTGCAGGCAGTCATGTGACCTAGCAGGCTGAAACACGCAAGAGATGACGTTGTCGGGAAGGTTTGGAGGCCTTGAATAATTGTAGCCATCGCCTGAAAGCAAGGCTGCAGCAGGCAGGCTCTGGCCAGATTTGAGTCCAGAATCGCCCCGATGAAGTCTATTCTCTGCGTGGGTATCAGAGTAGACTTCTCCAGGAGCATCAGGCCTAGGCTCCTGAAGAGAGCTTTGACGACACACAGGTGATGTCTCACTTGTGACTCGGAGGTTCCTCGAATGAGCCAATCGTCGAGATACGGGTAAACGTGCACTCGCCAATGACGGAGGGCAGCCGCGACTAAAGCCATGCATTTTGTGAATACATGCGGGGCCGCAGAAAGGCCGAATGGAAGGACTGTGAACTGAAAATGTTGACGGTTGATGACAAAATGGAGGTACCGTCTGTGTGGTGGGTAAATAGCGATGTGGAAATACACATCCTTCATATCGAGGGCGGCATACCAATCTCCGGGATCCAACGATGGGATAATGGTCCTTAGGGATAACATGCAGAACTTCAACTTTATCATGAATTTGTTGAGTCCTCGCAGGTCTAGGATTGATCTTAGACTTCCCTTTGCCTTGGGGATTAGGAAGTAGCGGGAATAAAACCCCTTGCCCCTTAAATCTTTCGGTACCTCCTCTATAGCTCCAATGGTAAGGAGCGACTGGACCTCTTGTAAGAGGAATTGCTCGTGAGAGGGGTCCCTGAAGAGGGACAACGAGGGAGGGTGGGAAGGTGGGGTTGAAACAAACTGAAGATGGTATCCCAACTCCACCGTGCAGAGGACCCAACAATCCAAAGTTAGCTGGGACCACCCAGGGAGGAAATGGGAGAGGCGGTTGTAAAAGGGAGGAGAAGGATCCGGGAAAACAACTGGTGGGCCGTCCTTCAGAAGGTCTGTTTGGGTCCCGCCGGTGGTTTAGGCGGGCCCTGATTTTGAGCCCCTTGACTGCCTCCATCGGTTCCCCCAGCCACACCTTCTGCTGAATTCCTGTCGTGGCCTAGGTGGGGGTAAGTACGGTGCGGCTGGGGCCAGAAGGACCTGCGTTGGGTCAGTGGTGTGTGCATCCCCAGTGAGCGCATGATTACACGATTGTCCTTCAGGTTTTGTAATCTGGGGTCATTCTTGTCTGAAAAGAGCCCCTGGCCTTCAAAGGGTAAGTCCTGAATAGTCTTCTGTAGTCCAGGAAGAAGGCCTGACACCTGGAACCAGAAGATATGCCTCATCGTCACTTCTAAAGCCAGAGTTCTGGCCGCCGAGTTTGCTGCGTCCAGAGACACTTGGATGGAGGTTCTTGCTACCTTCTTACCTTCCTCAAGCAGGGCCGCAAATTCCTGTCGGGACTCCTGGGGAAGGAGCTCCGTGAACTTCTCCAAGGACATCCACGTGTTGTAATTGTACCTACTTAGGAGGGCTTGTTGGTTTGCCACCCGAAGTTGAAGGCCCCCAGCTGAGTATATTTTGCGTCCTAATAGGTCCATGCGCTTAGCCTCCTTTGACTTGGGAGCAGGCGCTTGCTGGCCATGACACTCCCTCTCGTTTACAGATTGGACCACTAGGGAGCAAGGAGGAGGATGTACGTACAGATACTCGTACCCCTTGGAGGGTACCATGTACTTTCTCTCTACACCCCTCGCTGTGGGGGGGGATCGAGGCTGGGGATTACCAAATGGTGTCCACGTTTGCCTGTATCGTGCGGATGAAAGGCAGCGCCACTCTTGTAAGGGCACCTGCAGATAGGATGTCCACTACAGGGTCCTCTATTTCAGGGACCTCCTCCACCTGCAGGTTCATGTTCTGCGCCACTCGTCGCAAGAGGTCCTGACGGGCCCTTATGTCAATTGGGGGAGGGCCAGAGGAAGATGTCTCCACCACAGCCTCATCTGGTGAGGAGGAAGATGAGAGGCCAGGGACAAGAGGGTCCTGTGGGGGCTCCTGATCTTGAGGAGCTTCATCAGGCTCAGGTGGGACGTGGGTGCCTGTAGGCGGTACCGGAGCCACATCCGTACCCATGATGGGGGGGTAGCTTACGGTTGCCTCTGGTGCCCGATGTTCAAACGGAACAGACCGGGGCGCAGCTGATGGAGCATCTTGGGCTTGGTGGTACGCCCACGGTGTACAAAAAGACCACTGATGAGGTTCTTGCTCGTGGCCTTTCCTCTCTGGAAATATATAGCTGGGGACATCAGAGTCACGATCCTGTGGACAGGACACACTACCAGCCTGTGACAACACTGAGGCGTGCCTCGATGGCCACGGTGGTGCTGACAGACTCTGCGAGGGAGCCACATCTCTGGTTGGTCTACCGGGATCTCGAGTCTCTTCGCCTAGAGTGGTTGCAAGATGCATGGTGCCCGGAGCCAGACCAGTAACGAGAGTATCTGGCAGGTGAACTGGAGGCCGAGCAGTGCTGCGAGTGCGACTGGTACCATGACAGCGAGCGGTGCCAGGACTGCAAGCGGTGTCGGGAGCGGGATCAGTGGTGTGATCGAGAACGTCGGTGAGAGAGAGATCATGAACGACGTCTCTCTACGGAACCGACGGAGGGTGGCCTCATCAAGGCAGGTTTGCCGATGGATTGGATGACCCGCACCGGCGGTGCTGGGGGTTGAGGCAGCGCGGTCTCTGTCATGGCTATCAGCTCCCTTGCCGTGGAGAAGGTCTCCAGCGTAGATGGGAGTACAAGCTCGACCACAGCATGAGCCGGGGAGCGTTCAGGCACCGGACTCAACGGACCTTGCGGGACCGGAGTAGACAGTGCTGCAGTCGGCGGTGCCGCAGTCAATGGTGCCGTGGCAGATGACGGTGCCGGGAGATCCATCTTTGATGGGCACTCCTTCCTCTGTGCGGATGTCGAGACAGCTGGAATGCTGGGTTGCTTCCTGGGCCACAGAGACAGGGAGTGGTGCCGAGCCTGCAACGGAGCCAGTGATGGTCGGTGCCGTGGCTTCTTCACGGTGCCGGGGCAGTCCACCACCCAAGAGGCGTTCCTTACAGAAACAGGCTGTTGAGCGCTCGGTACCGAGGATGCAGGGCTAAGTGTCACCTCCATGAGGAGCTGTTTCAGGCCAAAGTCCCGCTCCTTCCTCATCTTCGGCTTGACTGCCTTACAGATATGGCACTTGTCAGCAAGGTGGGATTCCCGGAGGCACTTGAGGCAGCAGTCGTGGGGATCCCCTATTGGCATCAGCTTTTGACACGCCGAGCACAGTTTGAATCCCGGTGACTTGGCATGACCCCTGGCACCGGGGTGAAGGGAAGGGGCTAATCCCTGATCCCCCCTCAGCTATATACAGTATACCTTATATACACACATATATATATATATATATACACACACACACACACACACACATACATATATATATACACATATATACACACACACACACACACCTAACACTAACTATAACTGTAAAACTCAAACTATAACCCGAACTAAGAGTAATAACTACGAGAATGCTAGGGAAGTGGAGATCAGCAAAGCTGCGCTCCACAGTTCCAACAACCATCATAGGCAGTAAGAAGGAACTGAAGGGCCGTTGGGTCGGCAGGGGTATATATCCGGTACCATAACGGTGTCACTCCAGGGGGCGACCCAGCCGACCCACCGAGTGTTGCTAGGGTAAAAATCTTCCGACGATCGTGCACGTGGCGCGCGCACACCTAACTGGAATCGATACGTGCAAGCACTCGAAGAAGAACTGTTCTTAACCTTTGAGGACAGGACAAGAAGCAATGGGCTTAAATTACAACAAAAGAGGTTTAGGTTGGACATTAGGAAAAACTTCCGAACTGTCAGGGTGTTTAAGCACTGGAATAAATTGCCCAGGGAGATTGTGGAATCTCTGTCATTGGGGATTTTTAAGAGCAGGTTAGACAAACACCTGTCAGGGATGGTCTAGATAACACTTAGTCCTGCCGTGTGTGCAGGGGACTGGACTAGATGACCTCTCGAGGTCCCTTCCTGTCCTACGATTTATGCTGATGCATACATAGTGTGAAATGTGTGTATTTTACAGAGTGCTAAATTAGAAAGATGGCATGAAATATTCCCTTTTCCATGTTATCACATGTAATCCTGTTGCTTATTTTAATAGACAATAAAATATTAAACTGCAGGATTCTGCTGATTCCTCTACAATTTGTAACACTGCTGTAGCTTTAAGAACATTTCCAATACAGTAAATGTCATGCTTTAAATACTAACTAGTTACACTGAAGGAAAAACTAGAGGGGAACCTACCCAAAACTTCTCTGCTTTAAAAAAAGACATATTCCAGGCTGCTATTCGTGATGCTTGATTTTACAATGTCAATCTGAGTTCAATGTGCACAAATATTGCAGGGTTCCTGATATATTTGCTTGAAAAGCAACGCCATCACTAATCAGTCACCAAAATTTCACTTGGAGAATTCAGGAATGCAAAACTGAACATTCTAGGAGGACTGGAGTGACCTTTGAAAAATTATGTAAGTGAATCGTACATAAATGTGATTGAGAAATTCTACATCTGCCCAGACATGAATTCAGGGGTCTGCACTGATGACAACGCCCAAGACAGAAAAGGACGCAGCATGCTCTGCATTGCTTTAGGTGATAGATATGGCATCAATGCACACAGGGTAAAACGGAACACTAACCTCAAATCTAGGCAGGTAGATAAAAGAGGAATTAACTTGCAAAAATGTTTTTCAGCTTATCTATAGAAAGTCAACACATTAGTGATTTAACATCATAAACTGTTCTGATATTTTTAAAAAGACATTTCAGCTCATTTCTAACAACACTTTAAAAGGACATTAAAACCCTAGCCATATTTTCATAGGGTCTTTCTCCAGCCCCAGCAGCCAAGATTCCTTCTAGTAAAGCTTAGAAGAGGAAAAAACACAAAAGCAGGTATGTGGGCAAGGCAAAAGGTAATGGCAATCACATTTCAATTTCTGGCTATGCTACAAACTTCTTGTCTCACCTTAATCTCACTATATCTCAATTCCCAGCCTGTAAAATGGAAACAATAATGCTTCCTTACCTCACAGAGATGTTCTGAGCATAAATCCATAAATGCCTGGGAGCCGCTCAAATACTAGAGTGACAGTGGTCATAAAAGTACCTAGAAAAATAAAAGATATAAAAATAAGTCTCCTGCATAAGCATAGTAGCAAAGGAATTCACAGAAGGAAAGGGTTAAAACCTCACATTGTGGGGGCATAAATCCCCCACCAGGGCCAAGTCTGTGTATCTGGCGTGGGGGTGGGGGGTGACAAATTCCCATCCAGCCACCATGAAAACTGATGGAGGGGGACAATTCCCTATGGATCCACCAGCCTCATGCTCAGTTCAGCACTGCCCCAACCTCATAACGCAGTGATGGGGCACAGTGCCCCAGTGGAACTGGGCTCCATGATACTCAGTGGTTGCAGATCCAATATATGGATTCCCCAGATTTACATCCTACAAAAACAATATAAGTTCTGCTATGTTTGGGACAGTCTGAGCTTGAATTAGCTGTTAACTGTTAGTTAAAACATGGCAAATGAGTACATCTATTAAACAAAGGAAATTATTTAAGATTAAACAAAGGTGTAAATCTGTTATTAAAAAAGACTCTGCAAAAAAACAACATATTTCCTGAAGAGTTGTGGCACCATTTTGAATACTGAACAGTATTCTCCTTAAACCTGGATATTAATCATTTCTTATTTTCTGTTAAGCACAGACCGTATGCTAAGTGCTGAGCGAGACAAAAATAATGCACATTCACTCTGCAAGATTAGAATGCAATCCTCTAACTAATGCCTCTGCTTTGTAAGAAATTACATTTAAATAGGCTTAAAAATGTATACATTCTGTAATATTATAGTACACACATATATACACACACACCGATGCACATGCGCACATGTACACACAGTCTGAGTTCACAGTTACAACATTCAGATTGCGTTCACATTCCTACCCTAAACCTGATGTTTAGAGGTTTTAATACCACCCTAAATATATTTTATATCATTCACAGGATTTAGACCTGTAATAATCTAGTGGGTGAAATATACCTTAAAAAAAAACCCTGAAGTACCAATGTGATGATGGATTATATACTGGCCCTTTTCACCCCCTTCTTCATCAGCTCGCCCTTGTTGCAAGTGTGGCAGTCACATCAGAATGGAAGCTTTCCAACAATATTTCAGTCAGTAAGTGGCTTGTTAAATGCTGGGATGTATTATCTATGGAGAAGGATACTTAAGCTGTTTTATCTTGAGACATGACTACCCATCAGGCTCAATGGGTGGTGATCAATGGCTCCATGCTAGTTAGCAGCCGGTATCAAGCGGATTGCCCCATGGGTCGGTTTTGTTCAATATCTTCATTAATGATCTGGAGGATGGCGTGGACTGCACTCTCAGCAAGTTTGCAGATGACACTAAACTGGGAGAAGTGGTAGATATGCTGGAGGGTAGGGCTAGGATACAGGGGGACCTAGACAAATTAGAGGATTGGGCCAAAAGAAACCTGATGATGTTCAACAAGGACAAATGCAGGGTCCCGCACTTAGGAAGGAAGAATCCCATGCACTGCTACAGACTAGGGACCGAATGGCTAGGCAGCAGTTCTGCGGAAAAGGACCTAGGGGCTATATTGGACGAGAAGTTGGATATGATTCGACAGTATGCCCCTGTTGCCAAGAAGGCATTTTGGGCTGTATAAGTAGGGGCATTACCAGCAGATCAAGGGACGTGATCATTCCCCTCTATTCACCACTGGTGAGGCCTCATCTGGAGTACTGCGTCCAGCTTCGGGCCCCCCACTATCGAAAGGATGTGGACAAATTGGAAAGAGTCCAGTGGAGCGCAACAAAAATGATTAGGGGGCTGGAGCACATGACTTATGAGGAGAGGCTGAAGGAACTGGGATTGTTTAGTCTGCAGAAGAGAAGAATGAGGGGGGATTTGATAGCGGCTTTCAATTACTTGAAAGGGGGCTCCAAAGATGAAGGATCTTAGACTGTTCTCAGTGGTACTAGATGACAGAAGGAGTAATGGTCTCAAGTTGCAGTGGGGGAGGTTTAGGTTGGATATTAGGAAAAACGTTTTCACTAGGAGGGTGGTGAAGCACTGGAATGGGTTACCTAGGGAGGTGGTGGAATCTCCTTCCTTAGAGGCTCCAGTCAGGCCTGACAAAGCCCTGGTTGGGATGATTTGGTTGGGGATTAACCCTGCTTTGAGCAGGGGGTTGGACTAGATGATCTCCTGAGGTCCCTTCCAATCCTGATATTCTATGTTTCTAAGAGCCCTTTATTAAACCTATAGAAAATGCTTGAAATTTATGTAAGCCAGCACTTCATATTAATTTCCCATGTTTCTAGTATCAATTTCTAATGCAAACTATCATATTGCTTTTTATATTCTTTTACATTTATTCTCTGGATACCTTATGTAATTTGCTATAACCCCAACATATGTAATAGCAATCTCCTATTGTATACCTGTACTTATTTACACATTGACATTTCTTTTTAGACACTTAAATACATACTGTATTTATATAACGGACAGTTTAAATCAGAAACTCTCCTACACAATGGCTCTTCTCTCCATAATACCATAGAAAAGGGAAATGTGCTACCAAAACACCCTTCTATTCTGGAAATAATAGGACAGAGGCAAACAGAGGGGCAAGGAAATCAAGGTTAAAGTTGGAACTCACTCTCAGTCATGCCCAGATTTTGCAGCAGACAATTTCAGGCCACCGAAAAATCCAACTACAGTAAGATCAGTCAAAACTATACGCTCACGTTAGCTCTGAATGTCTTTGGTTTTGTCAATTTGAGTTACAAACCTATATGTAATCTGTCAGCTGCGAATGCTAGACTCTGATTCAGTTTTGGATAGTGTATCCAGATTTACAGAGAGCAAATATTTTCTGTTTTACACAGAGGCGAGTAAAAACACTGCACATTTACTAGTTAGGTTTAAATATTAACAAGAAGTTTAACCAGCAGTGATGAATTTTTCCATGCAATACACTGCATCCTCTACGAAGTAGGCTCAGGGCATAGACACCAACTTCTCATGGCACCGGTGGGTGCTTGCACCCCTCATCCAGACTCCATCCCTGCCCCGCCCCTATTCCAACCCCTTCCCCAAAGTCCCCGCCCCAACTCTGCCCCTTGCCTGCCCCTATTGAACTCCTTCCCTAAATCCCTGCCCTGGCCACACCTCCTCCCCTGAGCACGCCACGTTCCCTCTCCTCTGCCTCCCTCCCTCCCACAGCTTGTTTCACAGCGGCAAGCCCTGGGAGCTAGGGAGAGAAGCAGGGAAGGCACACTCAGGGGAGGAGGCGGAAGTGAGCTGGGGGGGCGGGGCAGGGAGCTGCCAGTGGGTGAAGAGGACCCACCAATTTTTCCATGTGGATGCTCCAGCCCCGGAGCACCCACGGAGCCGGCACCTATGGCTCAGGGCATTAGAATCTACAGTGACTGGGGAGATGATATATTGACACAAATTTTATACCATGGAGAATGGCAGTATAAAGTTCTCCACAAAGATATGGGGATCACACACATTCTATCCTTGGCCTCTCTGCTATGACTTTGAAAGCAAGAAAGGCTCCACATAAAAACCTTCTCAACCAGAAGGAGGAGACGGAGCATGCATCACCATTTCAGATATGGTGAAAGCAGAGAAATGGATTTGCCAGGCATTAAAATACACCCAAACTGTTCCAAACCCAAGAGGCACCCCCTATGCAAATAACCAATGGAGATTAATGATATGCAGACATGACAACTATCATCTTGTACAACTCCTAGAAACAAACTAGATACCTTTTGACGCATGAGCCTCTGCAATTGAGCAGAAGAGCCAGGCTTTCTTTCTGGGGGTTGTAACAGATTCTCATTCTCCGTAGGTTGGGCATAGAGGATGTGTCAAACAGATAAGTAAGAGTTAATAGCACAGAAGTACTTCATGTCTCATTTGCCTGTAAAGGGTTTACAGGATCAGTGAGCCTGACTGTCACCTGACCAGAGGACCAATCAGGGGACAGGATACTTTCGAATCTTGAGGGAGGGAAGTTTTTGTGTGTGCTGTTAGTGTTTGGTTGTCACTCTGGGGGCTCAGAGGGACCAGATGTGCAACCACTGGAATTCCTGGTTGGTGGCAGCGCTACAAGAACTAAGCTGGTAATTGAGCTTTGGACGCTAAGGTTCAGAGTGGGGAATTATACTATGACAGGGTGACATAGAACACACTGCAGCAGGGTGGATAAAAAACAATGCTTTTAAAAATAAAATACATAAATAAATAAATAACGGATATTTTTTATTTAATTCGGATTTTTCTGATAAAATGCTTTTTGAGGAAAAAGCCCATCTGAAGATGGTTTTAATTAAGAAGCATTATTTAGGTTAATCTTTCTACCCAATGTTATAATTGAGAACCCACACTTCATTAATATGGTTCAGTAGTTAAGACCAGGATACAGTCCACCTAAGAGAGCAGATGTCACAGGCAAATTGCTGGATAATGTGTATGAAAAAGAAATTGAGCAGTGTGCTAAAGGTCTAGAGGGTGACATTGTTAACCTGAGTCTTGATGGGTGGAGCAATGTCCACAATGATCCTGTTGTATGTGCTTGTGACACAACAGAAGAAGGGACTGTCTTCCTTACAGAAACAATCATCAGGAAATGCCCACACAGCAGAATACTTACAAAAAGTAGCAGTAAAAGCTACAACTGTGAAAAATAATTCAAATGTCTAATACGCAGCTTGGTCACAGACAATGCTGCAAATGTATCCAAGATGAGAAGAAATTATTTAGACGAGAGTCCCAAACTACTAACGTACAGTTGCAGTGCTCATTTTATGCACCTCCTATAGGCAAAGACTTCGGTGTTCCAGAAATAAAGGCTAATGTTGTTGAAATTACAAAATACTTACTTAACAACCACTTTGCAGCAGTTGCTCTGAAAAAAGTGGGAGGAACCAAACGAACTCTCCCACAAGACGTGCAATGGAACTCTGTAGTGGACTATTTTGAGCACTATATCAAGAACTGGCCTAATCTGATGACAGTTTGTGAACAAAATTGTGAAAAATTAGATGAGAACTTTGGCTGTGACAGTGCCAACATTGGGCTTAAGAGAAACGTTGAACACATGCTGAGTACCCTGAAGCCTATTTCTGTGGCCTTGAACAAAATGCAGGGAAATAGCTGTTTTATTGTTGACGCTGTTGAAATTTGGAAGAAACTAAGTGAGATCTTAAAGAGAGAAATATGCAATGACAGAGTTAAATTACAAGCATTAAAAAACAAATGGGAGAAGCACTATCTTCAGCTCATTTTCTTGCAGATATTCTCAGTACTCGGTACCAGGGTCAAATCTTAACTGCTGAAGGAGGAGGAGTCTGCTGGATGTCCATGTCATGGCATTTATGGAGGGATGATAGCTAACTATAATAAACTTCAGGGCTAAGCATGAACCATTCCAGAAATATATGTTTGCCGATGATGTTTTAAAGAAAGTCACACCAGTGAACTGGTGGAAGTCACTTAAGCACTTGGATTCAGAGACTGCAGAAGTGATAATCTCACTTTTTACAGCAATAGCTTCTTCTGCCAGTGTAGAAAGAATATTTTCTTCCTTTGGACTAATTCATTCCAAATTGAGAAATCATTTGGGACCTGAAAAAGCAGCAAAGCTTGTTTTTCTTTTCCAGATTATAAGCAAACAGCAAAAATGAAGGTATAGACGACTGAGTTAGCTGTATTTTAAGTTTCTGATGATGACCTGGCTGACACAGTCAATTTAATTTTTGTTGTGTTTTTTTTTAAACATTTCATTTAACTTTTTTAGTTAAAAACAATTTTAACAAAAACAAACAAACATTCATGTTTTTTAAAATCAAGTTTAATAAAATTCAAAAATTCATATGCTGGTTTTGTTAAAATATTATATGTTTGCTGTTGAAGGCAAAAATCCAGAATACATAACATTGTTTTAGTTAAAAAGAACAATGTAAATGTCTGTCTGGTGATGTTCTCCTCCTAATACAGCATGTCAAGAAAATCCGCCAAATATTAATGATTAACCTGTTGAATTGGAGATAGTTCACCTCCCAATGACTTCAAGAATAGCTGTTTCAATTACCTTTGATAAATGAAATAACGAAACAATCATTCGTTTTCTGATATAGCTGTAAAACTAATCTGAAAAGTTTTCAAAATAAATCATTTTAAAAATGTATAGTGTGCATCTTCTAAAAGTGAAACCTACATCTATCTCTACATTGTGAAGAATCTGTATTAAGGTTATAACAACCAAAAAGAATGCACTTTTATGTACCAAGTATATGTTAGTCTGTACCACAAAAAAGGGAAGTCTGGTGGGTACCTTAAAGGCGAACAGATTTATTTGGGTATAAACTTTTTAATGTAGAAATCCATGATTAAATGGAGTCTTCGTGACTAGTGATTTAAATCATGATTTAAATCAAATCCACCTTGCACTGAATAGTGGGTTACACGCACACCCTAAAGCTAATTAGCTTTGAGAACTTCTGGAAGACAGGTGTGGTCCCAGCAGACTGGAGAAGGACAAAGACAGTACCTATGTTAAATGGGAAACAAAGAGGAGCCGGAGAACTATAGACCAGTCAGACAACTTCAATAACTGGAAAGATACTGGAACAAATAATTAAACAATCAAGTTGTAAGCACTTGGAAGATAACGGGGTTCTTAGGAACCGCCAGCATGGATTTGTCAAGAACAAACCATGCCAAACCACCTGATTTCCTTCTTTGACAGGTTTACTAGCCTAGTAAATATGGGGAAGCAGTAGATGTGATATATCTTGATTGTGTTAAGGCTTTTGACATAGTCCCACATGACATTACTATAAGGTGAGTGCATAACCGGTTGAAAGACTGTACTCAAAACAGTATTTATCAATGGTTCGCTGTTAGACTGGAAGGGCATCTCTAATGGGGCCTCACAGGGGGCAGTCTTGGGTCCAGAATACTCATTATTTCCATTCATTACTTGAATAATTGAGTGGAGAGTATGCTTATAAAATTTTCAGTTGACATCAAGCTGGGAAGTGTTGCTAGTCATTTGGAGGACAGGATTTCAATTCAAAATGACCCTGACAAATCGGAGACAAGTACTTCACATAATAAGGAAAAATCAAAAGCACAATTACAAAATGGGGAATAATTGGCTAGGAGGCAGTACTGCTGGAAAGGATCTGGGGGTTATAGTGGATCACAACTGAATATGAGTCACCAATGTGAAGTAGCTGTAAAAAAGGCGACTATTATGGAGTGTATTAACAGGATTGTCACATGTAAGACATGAGAAGTAACTGTCCTGCTTTACTTGGCACTGGTGAGGCCTCAGCTGGAGTATTGAGTCCAGTTCTGGGAACCCCACTTTCGGAAAGATGCAGACAAACTGGAGAGAGTCCAGAAGAGAGCAATAAAAATGATAAAATGTTCAGAAAACCTGATTTGAGGAAAGGTTAAAAAAGGTTAGGCATCTTTAGCTGAGGGAAAGGAAGATCAAGGGGGAACCTGATAATTTTTAAATATGTTAAAGGCTGTTATAAAGAGGACAGTCGTCATCAATTGTTCTCCATGTCCACTGACAGAAGGACAAGTAGTAATGGACTAAATCTGCAGCAAGAAGATTAAGGTTAGCTATTGGGAAAAACTTTCTAATTATAACAGGCTTCCAAGGGAGGTTGTGGAATCCCCATCACTGGAGGTTTTTAAGAGCAGGTTGGACAAACCCATCAGGGATGGTCTAGGTTTACTTGGTCCTGCCACAGCACAGGGGGCTGGACTTCAGAGGTCGCTTCCAGCCCTTCTACGATTCTATTTGACAGTTATTATTTAATACAAGAATACACAATTAGAGCAACCACAAGCTTCTAATTTCATATAGAATTGGCACACAGAGCAATGACATTCCTCATATTTTGGTAAGATCACCATAGCTTGGTCACAGCAAGGGATCTACTGTGAAAAATTAAGGAAGTCCAATGACTTGGAAAAAATACTTCACAGGGTCCTAGAGCCTGAGCTGCAGCCTGAGCCCAGATGTACACTGCAGTTAAACTGGTGCTCAGCTGGAGCTCTGTGAGCCCCAGTCAGCTGGCATGGGCCAGCTACAGGTTTTAACTGCAGAGCAGATATACCCAAAGAGTACTGGAAAACCTGGACAGCAAGTTTAGCTCTCTCTGCAAAGCTTTAAGAAACACAGCAGAACCCCATGAGCACAAATACAGCAATCGAACATTCACAGAGGTTAAAAAGCTATTATCCAAATGAAGGTATTATGAAGATTACATTCAGCAAGTTTGATCTATTGTAAAACACTTGTATACAACTTTCAGAGAGAGAACAACCTTTAACACCTGCTTTCACTTCAAACACAGCATTATCTGTGTGCAAGGCTGGGCTCTTAATGGGATGGAATCTCAAACTAAATTGAATGGCTTACTGTATCGGCAAAGAATATATAAAATGTTTGGGACCTGGTGGCCCATTAATACCCAGCTATCAAGAATATTCTGCTCAAAAATTGCACTCAGCTAATCTGCTCAATTGGCTGGCTCCCAACAACATGGCTCCACACCATAGAAGGCTTTCACCTTTCTGTGAAATGTTATGACATGAGAAGAGACACAGCAGCTGGGAAAGGATTGTGTGATCCAAGCAGTACTGAAAACCATCATAAATATTCACATACAAGCTGATTTGTTTTCTTACCAGTAACACACTGTTATTCACAAATATTAATTAGTTTCTAAATCCCACCTGTTACTCAGCTCTCCCCTTCCCTGCATATTACAATGCCACAAGAATTTTTCACTTCAGAGGTTTATAACAACTATGCAGCTGCTCTAAAATGTAATGATGTTCCCAGCCCCATGACTTTACAGCTCATTTGATTTGGGGGAGGTGAGGCAGGGAGCAATGACTGCCTTGTGTCACTCAGTAGCAATCCCCTTTTGAGGGATTAAAGGGGTGGTGTTAATGGACTCTGAAGGAGGTCTGGTTCAATCCTCCTCAGAAGGATGTACTATGGCTATAACATCAGGTGTCTAGAGTGGAGAATAGATTTAAAGCAGGGAAAGCTAAGAACCTCAAGGTCCTAAGGATGGGGAGAACCTCTACACAAAAGCTCTTTCAATCCTTGGCTTTAGGGTTTCCAGTGAAGCAGCTAAAAGCCACATCTCAGAGAGGAGCCAAAGCATATGGGATTCCATGTCACATACCTATGGTATTATAAATAAATCTCAGACTGCAAAAAGGGAAGTTTTTAGAACATAAAACATTTCCTTTAGATCTCTATAGTAATCCTCCTAGCGATTATCCTCACAAACAAAAGCACACAGGTGAATATAACTAGCTCAAGGGATATTTGGTTTCCTCTTCCCTGGCAGTAACAGAGAATATGCTCTTTCCCATTCCCTTGCCCTTCCAACCCCAAAATACAATGATCAGCATCCAATAATAGGAGACAGTTGGACTGAGTGTTAATTTCTCACCATGTAAACTGATAATAAATTAAGGTTGAAGAACTCACCAATTGTTGAATGACAAAATACTGCACTCGGCTTTTTCAGAAGAGTGTGACCTTTTAGTCCCAAAGGATTCTCCCTCGCTATCCTTTAAGAACCACATTCCCAATCCTGCTCTAGCAATATGCTGCACTTTCCAACCAGGTTTTTCAAACTTTTTGACTACCTCTATTCCTCATCTCCCATCTGCCCATTCACTCCCATACGCACAATATTTTAGCCTCCCATTCACCAGTTACATAGTGTGTGCCTCAGCCTGCTAGTGACCTCTCTCCTAATCCTGATTCTCCCCGTACTCCCACACATTCCTCCACTCCCTGTGACCCTGTTCTTGTTAATCAACACACTTTTAAAACGGTATAATAAAAAACTTGCACACACTGTCTCTATATCCCTCTGCTTCCCTCAGAGGAAGAATTTAATCAGAAAAATGTGAATGATAATTGGGAATCATTTAAGAACACTTTCCAAAATGCCAAAAAACCACAATCCCACAACTGAAGGAGGCGGACAAGCTGGATAAAGGAACAACCTGGTTTAGAGGGGATGTGAAGGCACCTATAAAGAAATAACATATGACATTTTGGGTATGGCTACATTTGGAATTTCAAAAGCGCTGCCCCAGCAGCGCTTTGAAGTGTGAGTGTAGTCGGAGCGGCAGCGCTGGGAGAGAGCTCTCCCAGCGCTGCACGTACTCCACATCCTTTACGGGTGTAGCGTGCAGCGCTGGGAGCCGTGCTCCCAGCGCTGCCGCCCTAATTACACTGACGCTTTACAGTGCTGTATCTTGCAGCACTCGGGGGGGGGGGGGTTCACACCCCTGAGCGCGAAAGTTGCAGCGCTGTAAAGTGTGAGTGTAGCCATGGCCATAGAAGGAAATGGGAAGATGGCAATAATGGAAATCAGAAATTAGGAATCGTAGAAAATTGATAAGGAAGGCAAGGGGACACAAGGAGAAATCTAAGGCCAGCAGAGTTAAGGACAATAATGAGTTTTTCAAAAGATACTCTAAGTATAAAAAGAATCCTGACCATGATATTGGTCTATTACTAGATCAAAACAGTAGAATTATCAACAGTAATGCAGAAAAGCCAGAAGCATTCAATAAATATTTCTGCTCTGTATTTGGGGAAAAACAGATGATAGAGTTTCATCACATAGTGACAACACTTTTTCCATTTCACTAGTATCACTGGAGAATGTTAAACAGAAGCTTCTAAAGCTGGACATTTTAAAATCAGCAAATCCAGACAACTTGCACCCAAGTGAATTAAAAGAGCTGGCTGAGGAGCTTACTAAACGATTAATGTTTATTTTCTTTAAGTTCCAGGAGACTGGAGGAAAGCTAATGTTGTGCCAATTTTTAAAAAGTGTAAATGGGACGACCTAGGTAATTATAGGCCTGGCAGCCTGACATTGATCCTGGGCAAGATAATGGAGTGGCTGACATGGGATTTGATTCACAAAGAATTAAAGGACAGTAACATAGTTAAAGCAAATCCTGTCAAACTACCTAGCTCTTTCATGGGATTACTAGTTTGGTTGATAAAGGTAATAGTATTGATCAAATACACATAGACTATCTCACAGAACTGGAAGGGACCCTGAAAGGTCATTGAGTCAAGCCCCTGCCTTCACTAGCAGGACCAAGTACTGGTTTTGCCCCAGACCCCTAAGTGGCCCCCTCAAGGATTGAACTCACAACCCTGGGCTTGGCAGGCCAGCGCTCAAATCACTGAGCTATCCCTCCCTCCTGTAATGTGTTTACCTGGTACCACATGACATTTTATTAGAAAAACAAAATGACAAAATTAACATGGCATATAATACATTAAATTAATTAAAAATTGGCTGATAAGCCTCATGCATCCGACAAAGTGGGTATTCACCCACGAAAGCTCATGCTCCAATACGTCTGTTAGTCTATAAGGTGCCACAGGACTCTCTGCTGCTTTTACAGATCCAGACTAACACGGCTCCCCCTCTGATACAAGTCTCAAAATGTAATTGTAAACAGGGAATCATCGAGTGGGGCATTTTTCCTATAGGGTCCTGTAGAGGTCAGTGACTTAGAAGAAAACAAAATCATCACTGATAAAGTTTGCAGAGGGCACAAAAATTGGGGGTGACAAATAACGACGAGGACAGGTCACTGATTCAGAACAATCTTGGTTGCTTGGTAAACTGGGAACAAGCAAACAACATGCATTTTAACTCCGTGACATGTAAACATACACATCCTGGAAAAAACAATGTATTCCATCCATACATGATGGCAGGCTCTACACTGGGAAGCAGTGACTCTAAAAAAAGATTTGGGACAACCAGCTGAACAACAGCTCCCAGTGTGATGCTATGGCCAGAAGAGCTAGTGTAATCCTGGAAGGCTTAACCAGAGGCATATCAACTAGGAGTAGAGACATTGTTTTACCTCTGTATCCGGCACTGATGTGACCACTGCTGGAACACTGGGGCCAGTTCTGGTATCCACAATTCAAGAAGGATGTTGATAAATTGGACAGGGTTCAAAGAAGAGCTACAAAAATCATTATAGGAATAGAAAACATGCCTTCCAGTGATAGACTCAAAGAGCTCATTCTACTTAGCTTAACAACAAGATTAAGGGGTGACTTGATCACAGACTTGAAGTACCTACATGGGGAAAAAATGTTTAATAATGAGCTCTTCCTCCTACCAGAGAAAGGCACAACACAATCCAATGGACAGAAGTTGAAGCTATACAAATTCAGACTGAAATAAAGGTGTAAATCTATAACGGTGAGAACCACTGAACAAAGTACCAAGAGAAAGGTAGATTCTCCATCTCTGACCATTTTTAATTCAAGATTAGATGTTTTTCTAACAGATCTGCTCTAGGAATTATTTTGGGGGAAGTTCTCGGGCCTGTGCTATACAAGAGGTCAGACTAGATAACAATGGTTCCTTCTGGCCTTGGAATCGATGAAACTTACCCTTCAGAACACAGGGAGTGTGTCTGATATGTATGCATACACACCAACCCCATCACATTGTTGGCACTCTTGTAATACAAGCGATAAATAATCATTAAAAGGAGGACCTTGCCAACAGAAACTTTTGTTCTCTGTTACTGTGAACTCCAGGCCCTGATCTTGCCTTCCAAATATTGCGTTTATTGCATTATGGCCACAGGACCCAGAGCACTTCTTTACATAGACCCAAGATTTAAATTCCACCCACCAGCCCACAGTTCCCTTCTAGATCCAGAAGCTTTATTTGGAGCTGGGCTCTGAGGTGGCAAGGGCTAAAGGAGGATCAGTGTGACTCTAGGGAGAAAAAACACAGAGCAAAAAAGTCACTGTTGTAACCAAGCCCCAGTGCCAAAGGCCGAAGCTGAACTCCTTGGGCTTCGGCTTCCCTGCTCAGGACAGTGCGGCTCAGGCTTTGGGCCCCCACCGGGGGCGGCGGGATTGAGCTTCCCCCGGGGTCATTTAGTAATTTTTGTTGTCAGAAGTGGGTTGTGGTACAATGAGAACCCCTGGCCTACATCAGACTGGACAGTCTTTTTCATTTACACAGCCTTTGAGCGGAGAAGCACTGACCTTCAGTTTTTTTCTCCGAAGGTCACAAATAGTCTGCTTGATTTTCTGAACTGGTTAGACCTCTCTGAACAACTTGCTAACACGCCTTTTCCCCAGAAGTGATATTAACTAATCTGAGATTCAAATCAATATAATTTTGTTTAAAAAACTATGAATGACATTTAAATACCACCTTGACTTTGTGGAATACATTGTCCAGGCCGGGGCTGAGTGCAGAGGTGTGAGGGCTCTGCCTGGGGGTGCAGCTCTCTCTCCCCGCACCAGCACCTGGGCTGGGAGGGAGCTGCACCTCTCCCTGCTGTGGCAGCTCCAGGGCTGGGTCTGCAGGATGGGTGACCCTCCACCAGCCCAGCAGGTCCGGGCCGGGGATGGGCACTACTGCAGGTCTAGACCATGGGAGCGGCACCCCAGTCTCGGTTGGGTCTGGGCCAGGCTGGACCACGCCGCCCCAGGGTGGGTCTGGGTCTGGGTCCGAGCCGTGGCAGGTCCAGACACCCTGGGGGAGGGGTGCCCCAACGGCAGCAGGTTGGGGACCAAGATAGGTTAGGGCTGGGGCACCTCACCCTTGGCCATGGCAGGTCCCCAGGTGGGCTCCCTACGCGACTGCGCACTGCTGAATAGGCTGCTGTGCGGCGGCTGCACAGCTTAGTGAGCTTAGGCTGCGACCCCACTTTAATGGGGTTGCCAGGGCTAGTGTTAGACTTGCTGGGGGCAAAGCACAATGGCTTCAGCTCTGGGTGCTGGGACTAAGGTTACAGGCTCCCCTCCTAGGGCTGAAGCCCTTAGGAGGGCGGCTGGGTGCAGATTTTGCCCTCCCCCTTACCCGGTGAGGGGGCTCAGGCTTTGGTCTCCCCTCCAGGGGCTGTCTAGTAATTGTTGTCAAAAGAGGGTCGCATTGCAATGAAGTTTGAGAACCCCTGATATAGTCAAAGCCAAAATGGCCATTCAATTCTAAAACCAAACTGAGAAATTGAAAGCAACAAGCATCTTTCAGGTTGGAACGTCTGACCCTGTTCTGAAGTTTAAGGGCAGCAGGGTGGGTTTGAGAGAGAGCGCGAGAGAGTGTGTGTATTTTATTTATGTGTATACACACACACAAAAATAAAATATTTTGCCAAAAATATCCTTTTAATACTCTATGAGAAGTCAAAACCAGCTTCACTATAAACATTTCAAGATTGTCATGGATATAATCCCCGATGCTAAAACTGAAATACTAAATTAAGAGCAATTAAAAATTGTATACTATACGTACACTGTACATTATTTTGCAAAATACATCTGCTACACATAAACCATTATCTAAACCATGTTACTGCATTTATTTTAATAGTTACACATTCAAATAATAAGCTAATATCCAATTGCATACATGTGTAAGAACAGTGAAATAAATGCAATACATGCTTCATATTTAACTCATTAATTCCACATCTCTATTTTTTTCAAACTTTCCTCTCTTTTTAAAAGCTCCAGGAAATTCAGTTCCACATGAATACTGACAAGGTAAGCATCAGAAGATAAAATTAAGGTTTCCACAATAACATTGAAGACCACACTAAAGATATGCATTAAGTAGTAAATGTAACAGTATAAAACAGTAAACTCTTCACACAATGGCCAACTTAACATTGCAACAGGAATAAAAAATGATGAATATCTTAACTTTGTACTGTACCTACGTTGTTTGCATTGAAGAAGCTTCACCCTCAAAAACTTAAGTTTCCTTCTTTCCACATTGCAGTTGTGGGTCTTTGTTTCCAAAGTGGCGGAGGGGGGAAGATAAGAGGGGTTGATTTTTAGAAATATGGGAGATGGGGCAAAAAACAACTCGGACTTCTTGAACTCTGGTGACCAGCTCTGTTTGTATCACAATTCAGGAGCAATTTGTCAAACATCACTTGAAGTTTTCTAGAGAAATTCTACTTCAGCCCCACAGCTAACCTACCAGCTTTGTGGCTGATATTCTCTGATTGCAGGATTTTAGATGGGGCCAAAAATCAGGCTTCCAACTAAAACTCAGTTGGAACCTTAACTAAAGCACCATTACCACCACCCTCATAAAGTGATTACAATATTACAACAGTAAACAAGACACACAAAGATTATTAACGTACAGGTTCTGCACTGCAGAAAACCCCTCTTCTTATTTAGTGTTCCACCAAAATCACTGCACACATCTGCCTGTCACACACTGGACTTACTCCTTCAGTATCACAGGGGGTGATTTGCTCATACTTGATCAGATGCTTAAAAGGTAAGCACCAGAAACTTGTATTTAATAGAGAGAGAGAATCAGGTTTGGGGGGGTTGGTTTCATTTTAATGGGAAAGAGCCTTTTGAAAATTGTTAACAAGTTGAAAATGCTCAGCTGTCCTAGGTCACTATAATACACTCATGACTGTGCTGAGAATCAAGCTTTTGTTTAAAGCAACAAAGGGTCCTGCGGCACCTTAAAGACTTGTGAGCGAAGACCCACATCTTTCCTATTGACCAGCTTATTTAACAATAGCTACAATTCCAATAGCACTTCAGGGTCTGACGTAAAATAACCAAAATATCCTGCAGCTCTGACACAATCCTTTCCTGGTGCAGGGAAAGCAACCTCTTATTTCAGTCATGCACTTTTTTCCTTTTATTACTAGAATTATAAGAAATGTACAAAGTTAATGCAGACAAATGTATTCTTTTATGTTTTAGTATTTTAATTAAACTCTTTTGTCATGTCTACCAAGCACGTGCAAAGCGTTGCGATGCACCAGCAATGAGAACACAGAAGTCTTGTTCTGCTCAGAGAAAAATGTTTTCAACTTTCACCAAATCAGCCACTTTAATTACTACAGGAATAAATCAAATCTATAGCAGGCAACACAAGGCATAATCATTTTTGTGCAGCAGTAATGAGTTTATTTTTGAGGTAATGCAATAAAAGTAACATTTTCTACATGAGACACAAAATATTCTGACAGTATTCTTTACATTTCCTCCTCATTAATTAGATGAAATAATTACTAGTAAGATATGCAAGTCATCTCAATCCATCTTGCTACTGGATAAAATTCAACAAGACCGAGATGTACTTTCCAGCTACACGAACACAATAAACACATCCACGGAACTGGGGCTATAACATTAGACAATGTTCTGTTTTTTTCAAAATATCAATAGCTGAAATACAACAGCCTAGTCATTTGGTTAGTTTTTGAATTCTGTTCAGAATGCTGCTACGCTGACGACAAAGACGGTTCTAATTCTCATTATTTCCACAGTTTTTTTTTTCACTTTAACTGAATGTGGGGAAAAATTGCTGTTTACCAATGCCGAAGACTGTGGTTTGTTTTTAAAAAGAACATTCACACGTCCTCCTCCCACTCCCCCATTGAGCCTTTCTAGATGAACAATTTCTGATTTTCTAGCAATTTATCATTTGCTGGCCTCTGTCCACAACAATGAAGCATGTGAAATGGCAGATGCAGGGAATTATTCTGTAGCTTGAATAATTTGCATTCATATAACTGATTACATTTAGGTTTTGCAGAACAATAATGTTGTCAAAATATGTGAACGCTTGTACATAGAAGGTATAGCTATGTGCAGAACAGCAGTGTATGTTGAAAGGACTCTGTTCAGTCCAGTTACTCAGTACTTTATGGGCACAAATCACTTGATTCTGTTTTGGATGCCTATTTTTATATATACACGCACAAGTCCACCTGGAATCAAATCAACCTGATAATCCTTGTCTGAGAAAGGCATTTTTGTGCGATAATGTTCTTGCAGTCAACAGAGTAGCATGAAGTGAGTGAATTCAACAATTCCCATACTTAAAATATTTAGCTTCTCCTTGACTTGTTCTGGAAAATTACCCCAGGAACGTACAGCAGAAAACATTTCAGGTAGACACCCACCTTCTTCTGCTGCGAGAGGCAGCTGAGCAATGATAAAGGAGGGGGAAGGATGACTCTGGGAACATTTCTGCAAGACCACTGCAGAAAGAGCTTTACCAGGTAGTGAGAAATTTACTTTTCACAGAGGAACCTTCTGGAATAATATCCAGAGAAGGGACGTAAAAAGCAATTTTAACAAAACAAAATGACTCTGAAGGAGGCAGAGGGCAACATATTTTGTTGAAAAAATATAGACTGGCCACCTAGATCTTAGTGTATGCTACGATCAGACACTATAAAGTGAGTGTAGGGGCATCAGTTAATATTTACTATGGAGAATATCTTCAAATTGTACACCATTCATAAAATAAGGTATCAAAACATCTGCCTTTCCCTCCAAAAAGAAGAGGTAATTGTGCTCTTGAGGCAGCTGCATTTCACTATTTGCAAGACTGCAAATGAAACCTATTTGGCAGACTACAATGTTGCTCCCCTTTAGTTCTATCAGCATATGTTAGCCATGACTACAGCGTTTCTCAACAACCAGTCTGCAGACTGGCACGGGTCCCTGAGATCTCCCTGACAGTTTAGGAAGACAGCAAGCCAGTCCCTGGTATCAAAAAAGTTGAGAAACACTGATCTAGAAGATTACTGCTGACTACGAAAATTAGTTTCTCTGAGTTCATGCCGCTGGGGGGCGGGGGGAAGAAAGAGAAACACAGACCACTGGTGAGGGTTGTTTTTGTTTGGTTGGTTTGGTTGGTTTTTTGAAAGAAGTGGTGGTTAACAGGTTAAAATACCTGCAGAATCTCTATTACCAGTACAAACGCACATGCCAGGAAGAATCCAGCTTCACACACAGACACAAAGTCACCTCTACAGGGCTAGAGGTAGGGGAAATACCCGTTTTTCCAATCAGAACAAACAAACAAACAGAAGTCATTGAGAAAATAAACATGGGTTCTTAGGATAACATTCTACAGAGTCACTTTTTCCTTTTCCGTTGTTTGTAAATTGTCTCAATTACATTGCAAGCTCTCAACCACCAACACTCAAACTTTTTAACTCATCCACATGGCACGGAAAACTGGATCTATCCCAGTACCATCCCTTCATATAGTCATGCTGACTTCAATGGGAGCCGCCCACATTTATGGGCAAACAAAACTGGGTCCAGTATGTACAGTATTGTTGAGTATTGGTATACAATCGGTATATATTGTAATAATAAAATTATGAAGATTAAACAGAATAGAAATGAACACTGTAATGCCATGTTAGTCTGTATCCACAAAAACAACAAGGAGTCCGGTGGCACCTTAAAGACTAACATTTATTTGGGCATAAGCTTTCATGGGTAAAAACCCAGTTCTTATGAAAGCTTAAGTCTTTAAGGTGCCACCGGGACTCCTTGTTGTGACTGTAATGCACAAACTTTTGCGCTAGTGAATTTATCATCTTATGTTACTGGGATGCTAAAGATACAGTTTAAAACACTCAAAAGTAAGGATTTTTGTTAAAACTGTATTTTTAGCATTCTATTAACATAATTTTATAAGTTTTCTATGCTTTACAACATTCTATTTCTATTTAATTTTGGTAGTTCTATTTTTAAAATATACACCAATTGCCAAAGCCTCGGTGTATTGACATTAATTAAACACTATGAAACTAAATGGAAATCCTTCGTACTCTTAAGGAGGGGACCATTTAGAATTTCTTTCAATATAATTGAAATCTGTAGGATACATCCCTAGAGTAATTCACCCAAAGGCACAGTTGGGCCAAGGGTAATTTTTTCAGCATTGTGGAGAAAAATATTCAACCAAAATTATTTAATATTTGTATTGTAGTTGCACACAGAAGCCCCAGTCAGAATCAAGACCCTACAGCATGTGATGGTTCTCTCGCTTTCAGCTTTTATACACAGAGCAGCAAAGTGCACTGCAGGAGTGTGATTTCTAAAGCACACTAATGTGTTCCACAATGATTGGTGAAGGTAGACCCTGCTGGTGTGCACTAAAAGGTTCCATAGTGTGCTTTACTGTAGTACTGTTTGAAACAGCACTATGTTAAAGTGCATTAGGGAATCTTTAGTGTGCACCAGCATCGTCTATACAGACCAACTAATGGGCATGTTAGTGTTTTTTTTAGAAATCAGACCCCACACACGCCCTCCCCCAAAATAGTTTACTACCACCTATCACTTGTTTTGGCAGAAGCAATGAGATCCCAAGATACTGATTTATTAATATCAGACTAAAACTTTGTTCTTGCCTGTGAGAGGATCTCCACAGGACTCTACCTTTTTATATCAGTCTCAGCAATGTAGAGAGTAGAAACTGCTGTTCAACCCATGAGAAACCAAAGGCAAGTATATGAAAGACTTCCTTCCCATATCTATCCAGACGCATACCCTCTCTCAGTATTTCTGTTGTGTCTTTCAATGTGCTGATTTAGGAGTTGCAGTTCTCATCAGATGAGGACATTGACGTGAGAGCTCTAATGCTTCGTTAAGACACAATGGCCTTCAAAAACTTTTCAGTTATAGTGGGTAACACATTGCTAAAGCCTGTAGAAATGCATGGGAGCTGCACATGAAGAACGTAACAGCATCTAAGCAAGGGAAAGTTATAAATTTGGGAAATGACAATTCTAAAATTATCCATCTTCGAGCTACCGCTCTGCTAATACAGGGATCAGACCTTCTCTGCAGTTATCGCACAAGTTTGGTACTGCTTCAGAACATTATTTCACTACATTATTAATTACATTGGATATAAAAAGGATATAATCTACAGGATCTCCATATTTAACCAAGATAAGCTTATGTTTTTTATGGAAACTTTTAGGTGTCAGTCAAAAACTTTTACTGGCAGTATATCAACTTGCATTTGTCTTTTAAATAAAATGGTAAATTTAATCAAGATATAGCATGATTCTTTTGTCTATGTTTTTCTTTATGGACATAGTTAGGTCCCTTCTATTGAAAACAATTGAAAGTGTGGCAACTACAGTAGTGAACAAACTATTTTCCAACAGGCAAACTTTCCCATATTTCTGGAAAATAAATTGATCAGACTCTACACTACAGAAGGCAACTATAACGAATGAAAGCCATGATTAGTCACAAACTGAACAACTTCAAAGCTCTACACGCTCATCAAAACGGAGGCCAACCCCTCCCTTTTGTAACCAGGCCAACTACACTGTGTTGTCAAACACTCCCCACTATACTACACCTTGGAGGCAAACTCAAAGCTCTGAGCACTAGACTCTACAGATTGTAGCCTCTCTGTGGGTTCCTTCGCTTAAACGTTCACACATTTTCAGCAACTAAGGATTCATTTGACTTGCGCTAACAGAATTAAAATGTGCCTGGAGTATTTACACAATTCTTTAAGTTACAATAATCAACCCAACAGTTTCTAACCAAGACACTTGGGGCAGCCCAATATAGGGAAAATAAAGGGTGTCTTGTTGGGGTCTCCTCCAAAATGTCTTCCTGCTATGCATGTGCAGTTGCCCCCAGGCTTCCTACTTGCAGACCACTATACTGAATCCTCCTGATGCAACTACCACTGGCATCATGCCAGCAACAGGCTGCTTTTCTAATCTGCCCTCAGCTTTCCGCAGTCAGGATCCCTGCTACCTGGCCTTCCTTCTGTAGCCCTTTCCCAGGCTCCTTCTCTCATGCAGCCTTTGACTCTCTCCAGAGCCATCCCTCCACTGGCTAGAACCTTTCCTTCTAGCCCAGCCAGGATGGGAGGGAAAACACCCAGCACTGAGCCAGCAGGCGCATTACAGTACCAGTAATGGAGAATGTGAACACATCGACATACTATATTGATAAGTGAGGTTCTTTTTCAATGAGACACTGTTGGAGCACAATTTCAAAAGAGGGAACTATACAAAAATGAGGGGGTTAGTTAAACAAAAGTTAAAAGGTATAGTGACTAAAGTGAAATCCCTGCAAGTTGCATGGGCCTTTTCTGAAGACACCATAATAGAGGTCCAACTTCAATGTATACCCCAAATTAAGAAACACAGTAAAAGAACTAAAAAAGAGCCACCGTGGCTTAACAACCATGTAAAAGAAGCAGTGAGAGATAAAAAGACTTCCTTCAAAAAGTGGAAGTCAAAGCCTAGTGAGGCAAATATAAAGGAGCACAAACACTGCCAGCTTAAGTGCAAGAGTGTAATAAGAAAAGCCAAAGAGGAGATTGAAGAGCGGCTAGCCAAAAACTCCAAAGGTGGTAATAAAATGCTTTTTAAGTACATCAGAAGCAGGAAGCCTGCTAAACAACCAGTGGGGCCCCTTGACGATCGAAATACAAAAGGAGCACTTAAAAGACGATAAAGTCATTGCGGAGAAACTAAGGGCTTGTCTACATCAGAAAGTTGCAGCGCTGGTGAGGGAGTTACAGCGCTGCAACTTTGAAGGTGTACACATCTGCAGGGCACCACCAGCGCTGCAACTCCCTGTTTGCAGCGCTGGCCGTACTCCCGTTTTGTCTCGGGTGTAGAGGATCCAGCGCTGGTGATCCAGCACTGGTAATCCAATGTAGACAGTTACCAGCGCTTTTCTTGACCTCCGTGGAAGGAGGAAGCCTCTGGTAATCAAGCTGGTTTCCTTTCCCGGTTTGCTCTCTCGGTCCCGGAGCCACCCAGCAAACCGCAGGGAAGGAGACCTGCTTGCTCGGGGTTCCGGGACCGAGAGAGCAAACCGGGAAAGGAGACCAGCTTCGCCGCGGTTTGCTCTCACGTTCCCGGAGCCACCCAGCAAACCGCAGGGAAGGAGACCTGCTTGCTCGGGGTTCCGGGACCGAGAGAGCAAACCGGGAACGCCGCGGTTTGCTCTCTCGGTCCCGGAGCCACCCAGCAAACCGCAGGGAAGGAGACCTGCTTGCTCGGGGTTCCGGGACCGAGAGAGCAAACCGGGAAAGGAAACCAGCTTCGCCGCGGTTTGCTCTCTCGGTCCCGGAACCCCGAGCAAGCAGGTCTCCTTCCCTGCGGTTTGCTGGGTGGCTCCGGGACCTAGAGAGCAAACCACGGCGTTCCCGGTTTGCTCTCTCGGTCCCGGAACCCCGAGCAAGCAGGTCTCCTTCCCTGCGGTTTGCTGGGTGGCTCCGGGACCGAGAGAGCAAACCGCGGCGTTCCCGGTTTGCTCTCTCCGTCCCGGAACCCCGAGCAAGCAGGTCTCCTTCCCTGCGGTTTGCTGGGTGGCTCCGGGACCGAGAGAGCAAACCGCGGCGTTCCCGGTTTGCTCTCTCGGTCCCGGAACCCCGAGCAAGCAGGTCTCCTTCCCTGCGGTTTGCTGGGTGGCTCCGGGACCGAGAGAGCAAACCGTGGCGAAGCTGGTTTCCTTTCCCGGTTTGCTCTCTCGGTCCCGGAACCCCCCTTGAAGCCGCCCAACAGCGCTGCAGTGTGGCCACATCTAACACCACTTGCAGCGCTGGTTGCTGTAAGTGTGGCCACTCTGCAGCGCTGGCCCTATACAGCTGTACTAATACAGCTGTAACAACCAGCGCTGCAAAATTTTAGATGTAGACATGGCCTAAATGGATTCTTTGCTTCAGTCTTCACGGCTGAGGATGTTAGGGAGATTCCCAAACTTGAGCTGGCTTTTGTAGGTGACAAATCTAAGGAACTGTCACAGATTGAAGTGTCACTAGAGGAGGTTTTGGAATTAACTGATAAACTCAACATTAACAAGTCACCGGGACCAGATGGCATTCATCCAAGAGTTCTGAAAGAACTCAAATGTGAAGTTGCGGAACTATTAACTAAGGTTTGTAACCTGTCCTTTAAATCAGCTTCGGTACCCAATGACTGGAACTTAGCTAATGTAACGCCAATATTTAAAAAGGGAACTAGAGGTGATCCCGGCAATTACAGACCGGTAAGTCTAACGTCAGTACCAGGCAAATTAGTCAAAACAATAGTTAAGAATAAAATTGTCAGACACATAGAAAAACAAACTGTTGAGCAATAGTCAACATGGTTTCTGTAAAGGGAAATCGTGTCTTACTAATCTATCAGAGTTCTTTGAAGTGGGTCAACAAACATGTGGACATGGGGGATCCAGTGGACATAGTGTACTTAGATTTCCAGAAAGCCTTTGACAAGGTCCCTCACCAAAGGCTCTTACATAAATTAAGTTGTCATGGGATAAAAGGGAAGGTCCTTTCATGGATTGAGAACTGGTTAAAAGACAGGAAACAAAGGGTAGGAATTAATGGTAAATTCTCAGAATAGAGAGGAGTAATGAGTGGTGCTTCCCCAGGGTCAGTCCTAGGACCAATTCTATTCAATTTATTCATAAATGATCTGGAGAAAGGGGTAAACAGTGAGGTGGCAAAGTTTGCAGATGATACTAAACTACTCAAGATAGTTAAGACCATAGCAGATTGTGAAGAACTTCAAAAAGATCTCACAAAACTAAGTGACTGGGCAACAAAATGGCAAATGACATGTAATGTGGATAAATGTAAAGTAATGCACATTGGAAAAAATAACCCCAACTATACATACAATATGATGGGGGCTAATTTAGCTACAACGAGTCAGGAAAAAGATCTTGGCGTCATCGTGGATAGTTGTCTGAAGATATCCACGCAGTGCACAGAGGTGGTCAAAAAAGCAAACAGGATGTTAGGAATCATTAAAAAGGGGATAGAGAAGAAGATGGAGAATATATTATTGCCCTTATATAAATCCATGGTACGCCCACATCTCGAATACTGTGTACAGATGTGGTCTCCTCACCTCAAAAAAAGATATACTGCCACTAGAAAAAGTTCAGAAAAGGGCAACTAAAATGATTAGGGGTTTGGAGAGGGTCCCTTATGAGGAAAGATTAAAGGGGCTAGGACTCTTCAGCTTGGAAAAGAGGAGACTAAGGGGGATCTGACAGAGGTATATAAAATCATGAGTGATGTGGAGAAAGTGGATAAGGAAAAGTTATTTACTTATTCCCATAATACAAGAACTAGGGGTCACCAAATGAAATTAATAGGTAGCAGGTTTAAAACAAATAAAAGGAAGTACTTCTTCACACTGTGCACAGTCAACTTGTGGAACTCCTTGCCTGAGGAGGTTGTGAAGCCTGGGACTATAACAATGTTTAAACGGGAACTGGATAAATTCACGGTGGGTAAGTCCATAAATGGCTATTAGCCAGGAAGGGTAAAGAATGGTGTCCCTAGCCTCTGTTCAGCAGAGGATGGAGATGGATGGCAGGAGAGAGATCACTTGATCATTGCCTGTTAGCTTCACTCCCTCTGGGGCACCTGACATTGGCCACTGTCGGTAGACAGATACTGGGCTAGATGGACCTTTGGTCTGACCCGGTACGGCCATTCTTATGTTTTTATGTTATGTTAATGAAATGTTTTTCCTTTAAATCTAGATCTAACCTTTTTTTTTTTTAAGAACGGTTTTCTTTAAATGTATTATTCATGTGCTTGCAAAAGAGCCATTCAGAGGATTAAGTTTCAGTACAAACTGAGTTCAGGTTATGTTAACTTTTTGGTTTGAATTGATGAGTTACATAAATTTGGTATGATATTCACAAGCATGATCCACCTAATAAAAATGCAAGAATACACCTGTGAGAAAGACCCAAGCCAGAGGTAACTTGCTCATCCCTGAGAGTTCTCTCGACTCATGTTTCTGCCTCACCACCACCCACCATCCCACTATATTAGCACTTTGGAAGTGATTATTTCAATTAGTGGTGAGCAAAGTAAAGAAAGAAATAGGACCTAATACAAGAGTACACTCGGGAGGGAATTCCATGAGAAAATATGCCATAAACATTCTCGTTAGAAAACTCCCACTGCCTCCTGCTCCTCTCCCCAACGTGATCTGCCTTTTTAAATAAAAATTAAATCCATAGTTTGCCTAAAATACCTTCTCTAAAATTAGATAAACTTCAGTTCTGTTGATAGGGCATTTCATGCTCAACTGTACAACTCTAGTCCCTTGCTCATTTTACATAGTTGCATACAAAGTTAATATACAGTATGTGAACCACATTTAGAAAATTACATATATGGCATGATACTCCTACTAGCAGTCTTAAATATATATTCCATTTTACCTTTAAATAAAATTAAAAGTTTCTACAGAATCACTTGAAAATGTAAACCAGGGAGAGGAGTCTGAAATAAATGTCAAGGAAACAGCCTAACTGCTCAGAAGAATATCCTAGGCACTGTAAACTCCTTCTTCACTAGCTGAACATTCCACCTCCCTTTATACCTGGGTCTCAAAAACCACTCATATGATACAAACATAACAAATCTTTAGGGTCACCTTTTTCTTGTGGAGTCCTATCTAATGTCTGGAGAATTCCATCCCACCCTCCATTATCACTTGGCATATTTACACCTTCCCCAAGAGAGTGACTTTTAATGAACACTGAACTACACAGAAGTGAGGTGAAGAGAAAAAAACCTCTATGAAATATCAACAATCAGTAACTTAAGGAGGGAAACCAAATGCAGGAAAAGACTGTTAGTCACTCTTCACGGCATAGATTCATAGATAAAGCCTGAAGGGTCCATTGTGATAATTTAATCTGCCCTCTGGTATAATACAGGCCATAGGACTTCCCAGAATTAATTCCTATGTGAGCTAGAGAATACAGCTTTTAGAAAAACATCCAACCTTAATTTTAAAATTTCCAGGTGCCACACACCAAGTCATTAGCATTAGACACTGCTACTAAAACATATACACCAGCAACAATTCTGCGTTCTTCCTACGGTTGCCAACTGTCATATCACAAAAACCCAAACACCCTTGCGCCACCTCTTGCTGAGGCCCCACCATTCCTCACCCCTTTTCCAAGGCCCCACCCCACTCACTCCATCCACCCATCTCTCGCTGTCACCCACTCTCTCACTCACTTTCATCAGGTTGGGACAGGGGTTTGAGGTGCAGGAGAGCGTGTGGGCTTTGCATTGGGGGGTGGAGCCGAGGAGTTCAAAGTATGGGAGGGAACTCCTGGCTGAGCCTGGGGCAGGGGGGTGGGGGGCAGGAGGATGTGTGGGATGCAAACTCTGGGAGGGAGTTTGGGTGCTGGAGGGGGCTCAGGGCTGGAGTAAGGGACTGTGGTGCAGGCTCCATCTTGGAGGTGCTTACCTTTGGGGGTGAGGGGCTGCAGGTGGTGCCGCGCACTGCCTGTGCCTGCAGGCGCCGCCCCCGCAGCTCCCACTGACCGCAGTTCCCAGCCAATGGAGCTGCAGAGTTGACGCTGGGTCAGCACACTGAGCTGCCACTCCCCTGGGCTGCAGGGACATGCCTGCCACTTCTGGGAGCCTGCCCCAGCCCCACTGCACTGCTGTACTTTCAGCACCTAAAATCTCCCCGTTTGGCCTCAGAGGCCAACGTAATTCCTGATAAACTAACCTTTCAACTAACAGAAAATGGACGTCTGCCTAAGTAAAGACAAGTGTCTGGATCAGAAGAATCTATCTGGTTCTATTTGGGTTTCTTCACTGTACTCATCACTCTGTTATCGGAGGACATAGAAATTAAGAGGTACAACATTTCTTCTGTGTCTTTGTCGACAGACACAGTCTAACAGAATCTGTTTAGCATTCCCCATAAAGAGAGATCAAAAGGAGGAGAGACAAAAGCTGCCATAGCTACACAGATCCCCACCAGAGATACTTTACTCAAACACAAGTGTTAAATATCAGAAACACGAAGCTCTGCCCATGGCCAAGAAACTGATGGAGCAAACATTTAACATAAAATCAGCCAACAGAAAGGGAAAGGTAACAGTCGACCTCTACCAAAGGACACCCTTCCCCCATAAGAGGCATGTACTAAGGCACACACAGCAAGCCTAATGAGGTGAAAAGTCATGCGGGTAGGGGCAGAACATCTTTATTGACTTAGAATTTTTATAGGGTAACTTCTTTAACCTCTACACTCTACACCAGTTACTACGCATTCTTTTTTCAGCTATCAGCACAGCTTTCCTTATGTATGAAATACCAGGGATGAAGCAATTATGAAACTAATTTACCTGCACATACATGCAGACTGAATCCTGCCTTAAGAGCAATATAGTAGATGAGATATTTATAACAAAGCTAACCTTAGCTGCAAATTTACCTGAGTTATATACAGCAGCACACTTTCACTATTACAATACTTTATGATGGTAAATAATCTGTAGCATGTTGTGCAAGTACATTTTATTGTGCACTTTTCATATAGTTGATTTTCACAAATGTTTGAATGGCATACGCAGAGTAGTACACAATACTAGAAGGTATTATACAAGTTGTAGGGAACAATTATCTCATGCTCAAGAAACAGTCTATGATAGCATATCGAATGGTTATGTTTCAACATATACAAACAAGGAGGCAAAACTAACATAGGCATTTTCCGACTTTTGAGTGCTTAACCATGCAAAGAAATTAAACACTTTAATAAGGAGCTAGTGGGACAGGTAGCACCCAAACACCTTATCCCCAGGTACCTTACACCAATTCCAGAAGAGGCTGCTCCTACTGCATTCCTCACAACATGCTTACTAAATGTATTACTGAATGCTGGGCAATTATGTAACCAACATCCATATTGTAATACAAAAGACTGCTGAGAACTAAAAGAACGAGCAACACTGCATTCACATTGCTGTTTTCATTTCAATTCCTTGTGAATGGGCTTGGTAGAAATTTTATGAGCAGGTAACCCACTGAGAGGGAATATTAGAAGTCTTGATTGTCCGATTCCAACCAGTTTGAACTTGACTGCATATCACTATGGTTATATGAAATTTAAACTATTACTCCTTAACATTTCATTTCATACATTAAAAATCTTTCCACAGATTATTATTTCCATTACAGTAGCATTCACAGGCCCCAAACAGGACCAGTGCCCCACCATGTTGAGTGATGTACAAGACTGTTCCTCAAAGAGATTATGACCTAAAACAAGAAACAACAAGGAGATATAAGGAAAGGTTATTCACCTTGTACTGAGATCTTCAAGATACAATGTCCCTAATTATAGTGCGTATGCCAGGTTGTTCCTGCGCTCAGAACCAGAGAATCAGTATTTGTGTACTCCACACATGCACCTGTGCTCTCCTCGTGCTTTACACCGAGGGAATAAAGGGCGCTGCCCATTGCTGCCATCCTAGTTTCTTGTCCACCACCAGTGCCAGAGAGGGAACTGGGCAGTAGGGAAAGGAAACCAAGTAATGTACTACACTAAGGACAACACATCTCAAAGATGTTAAGTTATTAAAAAGGTGAGCAGAACTCTCCTTGGAGTGATTGTCCCTGTGTGTAGTGCCCTGTCTAGAAAGGTATCAGAAGCGGTTGCTTATATCCATGCACAGTATTCAGTGAAGGGATGTAAGGAACTCCACGTTGCCACTCTGCAGATGTCACCAATCAGGATGCCTTTAAGGGAAGCTATCAGTGCTGCATGAGCTCTCCTGCTGCCCTGAAGGGGGACACTGTCCATCTCATAGAGTCAGATGAGCCCTGAGATCCATTTTAATAGCTGCTAGGAGAAGACAGCCTCTCTTTTCATACGTTCCGCAAAAGAGACAGAGTCTAAGGGACTTTCAAAAGGAAATTTGCTTTGCAGGTAAATCTATCGTATATCTAGCAAATGCCACGTGACCTCCTCGCTGGTAGAATGAGGGATAAGATTACACACAGGTAGGTGGATACTCTGGTTGATGTGGAAGTCCAGTACCACCTTAGGGACAAACTTTGGCTGTAGTCTAATGCATACCTTGTCCTCGTAAAAACCTGCACTGGAAGAGTTAGCACTGAGTGCTACTAGTTTATCAACTTGTGACCAAAGTGATAGCTAGCAAAATGCTACTTTCATGGAACGATGTAGTAGAGGGCAGGATGACAGGAGCTCGAAGAGTGACACGCTTAGGGTTGATAAAACAAGGTTCAAGTCCCAGGTCGGTGCCAGTTTTGCCACCAGAGGGAAACTCGAATCACACCGTTCAAGAAGCAGGCAGTGACCGGGTGACAGAACACAGAGAAGGTATCTACTGGTGGATTAAATGCATGGATGGCTGCAAGGTGTACCCGGAGGGAGCTAAGAGATAGCTCAGAGGATTTTAAGGATAAAACGTAGTCCAAAACATCTGGGATCTTAGTCTGTAAACAGGGGTGTGCATGAGGGGGAGGGTAAGCAGTGGCACGGGCCTCTTCCCCAATGACCGTCAGAGGCACAGAACTCCTCCAGCCCTGGGTCTGCAGTGGTGAGGAGAGAGAACTCCTCCCAGTCCCCGAGGCTGTGGGGAGAAGAGTGAGCTCCTGCCGGAGCCTGGGCGCGAGGGAGGAAGAAAGGGAAAAGCGAGCTCCTACTGGAGCAGAGGGTTGGGTGGCATACAAAGTGCCTCCCTCCAGGCGGTCAAAGTTAAATTTCTGTGCACATCCCTGTCTGTAAAGAGAAAAACTCTCTCTCAGTCACACCAAATGGTCTCTAACTCTGACATCCATCCAAATACCATGCCCTCAGGTGAAGCACTGCTGGGTTGAAGTGGCAAATCCGTCCTTCGTTCTGGGTTAGCAATGGCCACACTCAGGAAGATGAAGAGGAGGTTGGACAGAGTTGTAGAACCACAGGCCACCAGAACTGTCAAGCCCAATTCCGTGCTGTACAGATGACCTGCGCCTTGTCCTGTCTGATTTTCCTCAACACTCAAGGTAAAAGTGGGATTGAGAGAAATGCCTCTCTGATCTCCTAATTATTCTATGAATAATACACTGCCCAGACAGCCTGGGCCGCAAAAACCCTGTAGCAGAATGGATGAAATGAGATCAGTGGATGGGAGACCCCACAAATGAAACACCACCCAGTGAGTTCACAGAATATCAGGGTTGGAAGGACCTCAGGAGGTATCTAATCCAACCCCCTGCTCAAAGCAGGACCAATCCCCAACTAAATCATACCAGCCAGGGCTTTCTCAAGCCTGACCTTAAAAACATCTAAGGAAGGAGATTCCACCACCTCCCTAGGGAACCCATTCCAGTGCTTCACCACTCTCCTAGTGAAAAAGGATTTCCTACTATCCAACCTAGACCTCCCCCACTGCAACTTGAGACCATTGCTCCTTGTTCTGTCATCTGCCACCATTGAGAACAGTCTAGATCCATCCTCTTTGGAGCCCCCTTTCAGGTAGTTGAAAGCAGCTATCAAATCCCCCCTCATTCTTCTCTTCTGCAGACTAAACAATCCCAGTTCCTAAAGCCTCTCCTCAGTCATGTGCTCCAGCCCCCTAATCATGTTTGTTGCCCTCCGCTGGACTCTTTCCAATTTTTTCACATCCTTCTTGTAGGGTGGGACCCAAAACTGGACAGTACTCCAGATGAGGCCTCAGCAATGTTGAAAAGAGGAGAATGATCATCTCTCTCGATCCGCTGGCAATGCCCTTACTTATACTGCCCAAAATGCCGTTAGCCTTCTTGGCAACAGGGGCACACTCTCGACTCATATCCAGCTTCTCATCCACTATAACCCCTAGGTCCTTTTCTGCAGAACTGCTGCCTAGCCATTCGGTCCCTAGTCTGTAGCACTGCATGGGATTCTTCCTTCCTAAGTGCAGGACTCTGCGCTTGTCCTTGTTGAACCTCATCAGATTTCTTTCGGCCCAACCCTCCAATTTGTCTAGGTCCCTCTGTATCCCATCCCTACCCTCCAGCGTATCTACTACTCCTCCCACTTTAGTGTCATCTGCAAACTTGCTGAGGGTGCAGTCCACGCTATCCTCCAGATCGTTAATGAAGATATTGAACAAAACCAGCCCCAGGACCAACCCTTGGTGCACTCCGCTTGATACCGGCTGCCAACTAGACATGGAGCCATTGATCACTACCCGTTAAGCCCGAAGATCTAGCCAGCTTTCTATCCACCTTATAGTCCATTCATCCAGCCCATACTACTTTAAACTTGCTAGCAAGAATACTGTGGCAGACCGTATCAAAAGCTTTGCTAAAGTCAAGGAATAACATGTCCACTGCTTTCCCCTCATCCACAGAGCCAGTTATCTCCTCATTGAAGGCAATTAGAT